>NC_043004.1:38407407-38427407 GCF_006345805.1 Octopus sinensis
TGTATGTTTGTGTGTGATGAACCTACCTCACGACAGGAGACACAGATGCGAGCAGCAGCATCGAACTCCCTTGTTGACCAAGTGCCACGTATCAGAGGTGGATTCACATATTAGTGTAGCTCATTCAACGGTGGTGCCCCAGCATGGCCGTGGCCTTCGGGCGGAAACATTTTAAAGGATTTAAGGATATATGTATGTATATATGTATGCATGCCTGCATGCATTTATGTATGTATGTATGTATGTATGTAAGTATGTATGTATGTATGTATGTATGTATGTATGTATGTATGTATGTATGTATGTATGTATGTATGTATGTGTATACGTTTTTGTGTATGCTTATATACATTTCTCCACGCTAGGCGAAATTGCACTCTAGGAAGCACCGGCACATACAGTTAAGTTTTATTTAACGTTTCCTGTTCTCCTTCATCATTACTCCTTCAATTATATATGCACGCTAATGTTAAATTGTATGGATGTTGCATTTGAATGTCTGGAAAATTTTCTATTGTAATATTATGGGTTCGTGTATTTCTTATGCAAATGTGAACGAACACTCAGAATTCGCGTGTTTGTATCTTATGCATGCGTTAAATTTATAGTTACTGTTGTTTGCGTTGAGAATGTAGAGTACACTGAAAGTTAGTGAGTACAGTTGGGTGATAATGCGGATTAACTGTTTAGTGTCAGCTATTTGCTTCAAAAGTTATGTTAGCTCACTCAATATAAATGTATATTAGTCTAATAAATTAAGAAAGTAGAATATTTTGTATCATATCATATCATATCTATCTATCTATCTATCTATCTATCTATCTATCTATCTATCTATCTATCTATCTATCTATCTATCTATCTATCTATCTATCTATCTATCTATCTATCTATCTATCTATCTATCTGCGTTGACAGAGCTAGGATGCGTGCTCTGAGGAACGAAGGAGTTGGAGCCGACCGAGAGGCCCGAATGCGGAGGTGCAACGAGGCAAGAAAGCCACCATTAGGTCCCTGACAGATGAACAGAGGATCGAATTACTCTAGCCTGAAAGGATGTGTGAAGCCTTTCAACAACACTTTGCCCAACTGTTCGGGAATGCAAAGTGGACTTTAGCGCCTACCTCCATAGTCTGCCACCACTCTCGGCAAGAGAGGTGGAGTGTTGTGAAATATCCATTACAGCCGCGGACGTACAGGATGCCCTACGAACTATATTTTCATATGCCAGACTTGTTTGGAGACGTCTTGGCAGCTACCTACAGCAACTGGCAGCAAAGTGGGAGTATCCCCGACTCTGTAAAGCGAGGAGTGGTGGCACTGCTAAAGGAAGATCCAAACAAGGGGAACGTCATAGATAACTTCAGGCCCATTACTCTGCTCAACGTAAACTTGAAGATTTTGGCCAAGGTGTTAGCCGAGAGGCTGGTGCTTTTCATCGAGAAGCTGGCCGATAAGGCGCAAGCGTGCACCCTACCGAGTAGGAGTATCCATGACAACCTCCATCTGATGCACTACATCATAGACAGACTAGTTAAGGAACCTGGCATGGATGGAGCGCTGATCAATTTGGATCAATCAAACGCTTTCGATGGGGTAGACCATCATTACTTGAAGGTTATCCCTAGATCGGCTGGTTTCGGTCCCGTCTTCCGCGGTTGGATCGCTGCCTTATACAGCGGTACCCGCTTAGTAGTTCGCGTAAATGGTCATCTGTCGAAACTATTTAACATCACACGTTCATGATGCAGTTCAGGTCAGGGATGCCCATCTCGTCGCTTCTGTACGTATTGACTCTTGAGCCACTACTGCAGAAGCTGGCGTCGCTGAGTGGCAACCCGTGAGAGCTGGGATGTGAGAGGAGCGTGTTTTCATACGCAGACGACGTCACCGTCACAGTGTCGAGCTACAGATATACTGACCTGGTTGGCGAGACACTAAAAGAATACGAAGCGGTAACGGGAGCAAGAATTTGTCGGAAAAAGTCAGTGGACTTGCGGCTCGGCACTTGGAGAAGCAAGTCCATGCCGTCCAACAGCGTCTCCATTGTGGGACGCTGAACTGATGGACCGGTTAAATTGCTCGGAGTCTGGTTCGGTCGTGACTTCCAAATGGAGAAGAACTGGGGCGAGATAATGACCAGGGTGGTCACTCTCACCCAACAATCAGCCGAGAGGAAGCTATCCCTGAAAGGTCGGGCGGAGGTGGCAAACGCATGCATCGCATCCGTCTTACCGTTGTACATTGTCCCGACCCTACCCTCGCCAAACTGGAACGCATACTCTTCCGCTTTTTGTGGAAGTGAAGCGTTCTGATGGTTAGGCGATCCATTTGCTGTCAACACCCGCGAAATGGAGGGCTAGGCCTGCCGTGGTTGATGATGTGCATACATGAGCTGAGACTGCGACATCTCCGGCGCTTCATAGACGACGGTGAACAGGTGTGGTCGCTGTTTGTGCGGCGTGCTTTCCTGCAGCTCGTCTTTTTGGCCGAACTGCAGTCGTGGATCAAACGGAGACCGAGGCTAGACGAATGGCACCGCAAATGCTGCCTTGCTCTCAAGCAACTCTGCCGTCAGGGACCAAACTTGTGCGACTTCAACTCCACAAAGGAGTTCTATAGAAGATTATTGGAGGGGAGGTGCGACAACGTTATCGGCAAGAATCTGGGCGTCGACGAGGAACACCTGACCCGTCTGTTCAGGACAACTTTTGGGCCGGGACTTATGGACAATCACCAAAGATCCCTGGCGTGGTAGTGCTATCGAGAAGTATTACCCGTTCGAGATAAGCTCTACAGGCACGGTTCGACACACACCGAACTGACTTGCCTGAGATGCGGATAGAGCGACGAAACCGTTCTGCACGCACTCGTTCAGTGTCCAACCATTTCTGACCTGTGGGCTTATGCCAAACGGCTGCTGTCATGTGTGGGACAACTCCACCTATCGGTCGAATCTATCGTGGAAATTGCTCCGCCACCTTCCCTTAACCGGGAAGGCAAGGCACTGTTCATGGTCAAAGAATGGTTGTGGTGGACTCGAGCGCAAGGTTTAGAAACAAAAACTTACCTCTCTGCACCACTTGAAAAGGAATGTGAGAATAGAGAGGCAAGTTTTGTCTCGGTAAAGTTACAATAAAGGTGGGTGAATGTAGCAAAGATTGTGCGTGCGAGTGACAAAACCACTTTGAGCATGACCCTGTAAATCGAAAAGAGAGGTAGATCACTTTGCTCTCATGTGTTTATTCCCTCCCTGCCTGAGGTTACTGTGGTCTTTTCCGTAGGCTTTTCTTTCCACGGATAAACTTAATCCTGCTTTTTACACTTTAAAAAATTTTGTGATACACGAGCCTTTTTGGTCGGAATTTTATTTTTCTCTTTTTTTTTATTTTTGAAAAGAAAAGCGCTACACTGTATTTTGTCCCCCTCTGTGTTCGGCCCTGTGTGGCTAATAAAGAAACTTATGTATGTATGTATGTATGTATGTATGTATGTATGTATGTATGTATGTATGTATGTATGTATCTATCTATCTATCTATCTATCTATCTATCTATCTAGCTAATGCTAAAACTAAAAGTTTGTTTACCTGCTCATTGGTTACGATGACAAAGATTGCAAATAGTCATTTCCCCCTTTAAGAAAAAAGAATCAAGTAGAAAATGCCGATTTGCGGTGGTATACTTCAAAGAGTCGTCACAGCTACCACCGTCCGTCCATTTTTCTTACTCTCTTTTCCTTCCCACGACCTTTTATATATTTTTCGAATTGCCGTTGACAGATAAAAATTCGCCTAATATTTATGAGATATTTTTCGGATTTTGTGTACTTGATTTTTTTTTTGTTAAAGGGGAAAAGTACTATTGTATCTCTCTATATATAAACGGCAGTTTGTCTGTCTGTGTGTCTCTGTGTCTGTCAGGTTGTACCCTCACCCTGACCACGGCTTTCAACCGATTCTGATGAAACTTGACACACACATAGCCCAATGTCATAATTCAAAACTAACGCAGAGAAAATTTTGAAAAGTTCCCCCAGTTCTGAAAAAAATCGATAAATTCGACATGGGGTCGAGAATCTAAGCTTTTTATATGCAACACATTTTCTGTTGTAGTTTTCGCAACTTACAATCGATTTTCACCAAACTCATGGTGAAGCTTAATGTTACCCTAAGAAACTTATTTCTGACGTTAGTTTTCCATGCAATACCTTACCATCAGAAAAAAATCGATAAAATCATGCCATTTTGGGAAATCGCGTTCAAAATCAAGATAACATATTTTCGACAATATCTTTCACAAATTGGCAGGAATTTTTTAAAAAATTCACAGCGAGCATCATGTCTGCTCCAAGGAGCTATATGGCCCTTTTTATTCCAATAGGATACTTTATTACTGGAAAAAATCAGTTAATTAAATCATATGTAGCACACATAGCAAACCGATTTGTGTATTAAACACAAACCACAGACTGTTTAGAGGACGCAAGTCGACCTTTTTAACTCTCGGAACACGAAAATGTATAAAAATGTAGAAAATCGGCAAAAAAGCGGGCAGCAATGTGAGTGACAACAAGGAAAAAGTCAAAAGTGACCAAACTGAACAAACGAATGGAAAAAGTTTTTTGGTGCACACGACAAAAGCGGTTTATAATAAACCAAGAGTTTGCAAGTAGCGTTCGAGGACCCTTAGGGTACGTCAAAAATTTAAGGTAAAATGTTTGGGGTGGTAGTTATAAAGAAAGTTTAAACAAAAAAAGTATTCGAATAACTTGCGGCTGCAGCAGCTATTAGCAGAAGTGGCGTGTTGGGGGTAAAGTCTCGAATGTAATTTCTTCCTGGTAGAAATTGGTTGGGTTGAATTATCGATAGCTGTTTGATAGTTATTTGGGAGTGAAGAGAAGACATTGCAACCTACACATGCGCCTTCGTTCCCTAGAGGGAAAGGACTAGATTGGGATTAGTCGTTGCCTACTAGGGGCTCTTACATACCCGGGCAATGCCGGCCTATGCTGCTAGTTTAAAATAAAATATTAATATTTATATCTCAATCAAAAGGCAGGAAAAGAGAAAGAGAGACTATCTTTCTGTAGAGGAAGATTATATACCCATTCTTAAAATTTTCCTGTATATAAAATCCCAACATGCATTTCTGTTGTATAATTGTTTGAGGGTCCTTACATGCGATGAGTCTGCACCAAATCGATTTTTATTAAATCAAGTGTTGTACAAACTCTGCCAAAGATTGACATTCTTGTACAACTTCTTTCCCTGTGTTCCACATACTAGTCGATGAAGTGAACCGAAAGTATCAAAGATAAAAGCCTTTTTGTGAATGGACTTTGTACTATAATTGATTTTAAATAAAAATCTATTCGATGAACAGAACCATGACATCTAAGGACTCTAAAACATATATACAAAAAAAAACGAGGATCTTTTCGGTTTGAACGGCAGTTTTTTCTAGCGGTGTCATTTGAAATTGTCACCCATAATTATGACCCTAGAATCGATCTATTGCATTTCAATCTCTTTTAGGGTTAGGGTTAGGGGTGGGAGGAAGGGTATCTTTTTTTCTTCACAAATGTAAATAAATCCAATCTTTTTCTTAAACGAGGAACATATTCATACGGCACAGAATGTTTTCACCTCAATAGACGGTCATTGATTGGTTGAAATTGCAGAAATTGAAGATTAAAAACAACAAATATCTTATAAACTATAGAATTTTCTCAATAAAGCCAAGAGAAAAAGATGTTTTATTAACACATTCTACGAGTATATGAAGTTTAAAATTTTTTAGTTACCTAGAAATTATGTTAAAAACTGCCGTTCAAACCGAAAAGATCCAAAATCGAGCTTGGGAATTTTATATGTTAGAAAAGATGCATAATTCTTCAATTCACAGCTCTCTTGAAGATGACACACCTAGATATACATATGTTTACAAAGTTCTGTAGGCCTAAATGAATTCTAAACAAGAATACAATCCAGATTTAATCAACTGAAATTCTCCACGACTGTTTGCCATCACAACCAACCATAGAACCTAATTATCATTCACCGGAACTCAGCTTACACTAGATAAATCCAAGATGAACACAAATGTTCAGCAGACCGGTGACTGGTAAGTAAGCCGGAACTTTCAGGTACAATCAATGCTATTCTTATGAAAGCGTAATACATTTGTATTCTATCAAATAAATGTATAGATTAATACTACAATTTAAATGAAATTGTTTAAAGTTGAACTGCTTATTATAACAGAAATAGCCATTAACATTCATACATGCATACTTATATACATGCATACATACATACATGCATACATACATACATGCATACATACATACTGCATACATACATACATACATGGTGGCTGCCCCCTCGTTATCGAGTATGGCCATTGCGCGAAGCTTAATCAATGTTGTTATCGTGCAATGTCTGTGCAAGAAGATTTTTTTTAAGTGAGGAAAGGCTGTGCACTGAGTCAATCCCACTCACTAAGCAACAGCAGCCATAATCCGAAAAGAAGAACAAGTCAACATCATCGGTAACCACTGAGCCGCAGGTTTTATGTCGGAGTAATCCCAGTTACCTGAGTTACCTTCTCCTAGAAGGATGCCCTAACAAAGGCTAGGAGTCCTTCACTCCCAATGGTTTACCTGCGCGATCGGGTATTCAGTCCGATTATTTCTATGTCCCCGCGCATGATACAGCCTTAAGACATTTATTGGATGGCCGTTGACTCCCAAGAGTTCCTCCGCCCTTTGACGGGTTTTGTTTTTCATCCTGCAGGGTGTCCAATAAACACCCTCCTCACCAAGCAAGCTTGGTGGGGTTGCGGGTTTAGTACATACATACATACATACATACATATATACATACATACATACATACATACATACATACATACATACATACATACATACATACATACATACATACATACATACATGTTGCATGTATATATATATGTATTAGTTGCATGTATTAGTTTGAAGCTCGGGAAAATGAAAATGTCCTTTACGTTTCGAGCCTATGCTCTTCAAACGAAAGGAATAAGAGAAAATAAACAGAGAAAGAATCAAAACACTTGTAGATTTCAGCAGTCCAGCATATTTATGAATCTAGGACATTTACCCCATGAACAATTAACCCTGAAGACAACACATGATCATTTTTAAATTTCTTAATATATTGTAGAGGGTGTAACTCTCCTAGGGGGGTAGTTGTCGTTGGGTGGGGGGCATTGTCCCATGGGCGTAATTATCCTACGGGGTATATGTCCTGATACGATATATGTATATTTATACACACATAAACACACACACACACGCGCGCGCACACACACACACACACACACACACACACACACACACACACACACACACACACACACATATATATATATATATATATATATATATATATATAGGCGCAAGCATGGAAGTGTGGCAATAAGCTTGCTTCCCAAACACATGGTTCCGGGTTTAGTTTCATAGCGTGTCACCTTGGGCAGATGTCTTCTACTATAGCTTCGGGCCTATCAAAGCTTTGTTAGTGGATTTGGATAATCTTGTATATGTATATATGTATATATTTATATGTGTGTTACTTTGTGTCTGTTCGTCCCCTCAGTATCGTTTAACAACCTATCTTGGTGTCTTTACATCTACGTAACTTAGTGGTTCGGCTAAAGAAACCAACAGAATAAGTACTGGGCTTACAGAGTCGATTTCTCCGACTGAAATCCTTTTAAGGTAGTTCTCAAGCATAGCTACAGTAAAATGACTGGATCGAGTAAAAGAAAAGAGTAAAAGAATATATATACATCAAGTGTTGACAAGAAAGGATGAAAAAAGACAAAAAAAATTCTACCAAATAAATGAAAGAGGGATGTTGATAGCAAGAGGCTGTTAGATGAAAGTTAAATTACATAAAGTTTAAAGCGAGCGAAGGGTATTAGAAAGAAGAAAGAAAGAATATGGACAGGAGAAATTGTGTGGGAGGGTTATATAGATGTGATGAGCCCTATTCAGTAATGGTATTAAAAGTGTGTTATCACAGTAATTCTAAGGTTATAGTGGGGTTTAAGCAGGTGCTTTGTTATATACATTTCTATCTAGTGTATGCTGTCTCAGTTTACATTGTATACGTTGTATTATTCTCATTCGGTTTTTCCGTGGTGTAGGTTTCAGGTTTGTTGTAAATGAAGTTGTCACTCAGTGAAGTTGGGGCGGTGAATTCAATAGATCGGAGTATGTGTTTTTAGTGTTTAGTCTGCATCGGTTAGGTTTTTTTTTCTATCATACTGTGTGAAAATGTGCTTAATCGCATGCATGCATCTGCGTAGTCTCTCTGAGAATATATTCATAATCCTATCTTTGCTCAATAATATAGACAGCGATTCATCGAAACGTAACTGGCATTTCCGGGATAGCGTGTTATAGAGACTCTCGTGTCTAATTATTGATAAGGGCAGATCAAGTTTGACCTTCACTTTAATGAGTCGCCTGATGAAATCAGCCTGTGATGTTGCGTGCCGTTTATGGACCTTTCGAATGCTGGCGATATGGTTTCGATTTCTATTTTTGAAAATATCGACCGATCATCCGCTCTATACATACAGGAATCCCCAAGTATTTACGATACATATGTATACTACATTACGGCTCTTATATATATATATGTCTCTACATTAGCATTGGTTGCTACTCATTTTATTAGCATGTTTACAGCCGGTGCTATGTTCACTTGTGCTAGTTGTTAACCTATTATCATATCTATTATTTCTGGGTGTGTTTGTGTTGTTGTTTGAGTTGTTGTGACAGACACGTGTTAGAGGGTTGCTATAGTTGTCGTTGAGGATATCATTTATAGGTAGGTTAGTGTTGTTGTTCAAGTCATTGTGACTGGTATAGTTATTACTTCTGCGTTTATGAGTAGTTTTGTGTTGTTCTTGTGACTATCGCAGGGTGGATCGAAACGATCGGCGTACAAAATAATGATTCCTACGTATTCCATCTTCTCTTTACTCAGTTTGTAGATTAAACACTGCGGAATTACTGACGTAGATCCAGAGGAAATATAACAACAGATGACACCATGTAGTCCAAAATATTACATATATACATACATACATACATACATACATACATGCAATCATACAGACATGTGTGTGTGTTTGTGTGCATCTGTGGGTGGGTGTGTAGGAAGAAATTGGGAGTACATTCGAAGGTTCCGCTTTCTAGACCTTATGTGACGGAGGGTCAGTGGTTTGATGAAACCGAAATCTAGTAATCACTGTCAACATTTTACGTGTAAAAGAAAATTAATCATCTACTATAAAGTACTTTAATGCTCAATTATTCCTGTATATACTACATGCGTATAAAATCAATATACACACATGTGTATATTGATGGCGGTGCCCCAGCAAAATGGCGGTGCCCCAGCATGGCCACAGCTCGTGAGCTGAAACTAGATAAAATAAAATAAACATGTCTGTTTTTATGCGTCTATACACACACACACACACACACACACACACACACACACACATATATATATATATATATATATATATATATATATATGTTTGCGTGAGTGTGTGTGCGTGCGCGCGCGTGTATACGTAATATACAGATTTGAGAGGAGGAAATCGGGTTTCGGTTTGCTCAACAAGAGACGAGACTGTCATCAGTCACATGACAGTATGGCTGTGTGGGAAGAAGCTTGCGTCCGAACCACATGGTTCCAGGTTCGGTTCCACTGCGTGGCACATTGGGCAGATGACTTTTCCTATAGCTGCAGCCAACCAAAGCCTTTTGAGTGGAATTGGTTGACGAAAACTGAAAGAAGCTCATTGGACATATGTGTGTGTGTGTCTGTGTCTGTGTTTGCCCCCCACCGTCATCGCTTCACAACTGATGTTGGTGTGTTTACTTCCCTTCTAAATTAGCGTTTCGGCATAAGCACTTGATAGAATAATTACTGGGCAAGGTTATTGTTATATACATTTATATCTTAGTATGTTGAATGATAGAGTACGTTCTATTATTCTCATTCGGTTCTTCCGACGTATAGGTTTCAGGTTTGTTGTAAATGAAGTTGTCTCTCAGTGGAGTTGGGGCGGTGAATTCAATAGATCGGAGTATGTGTTTTTAGTGTTTAGTCTGCATCGGTTAGGTTTTTGTTTTTATCATACTGTGTGAAAGTGTGCTTAATTGCATGGATGCATTCGGGTAGTCTCTCTGAGAATATATTTATGATCCTCTTTTTCGTCAACAGCGTGGTCGACTGCGATTTCTCGGAACTTAACTGGCATTTCCGGGATACGGCGTTATGGAGATTCGCTTTTTCTCTGATCAGACTTCAATCATGCGCTTTATCTTACCTTCAAAATGTTTCATTGCATATCACTTTATATAAATTAAGCTTCTACCATATTGTGCCTAAATTATTGTATTAACATTAATTTCTCGTATTTATAGTGGAGATTTTATCATCACTTTAAACAAAATTTATACATTACTAAGCAAAGCGAGAGCCATTTTCTTTTTAGTCATTCTACCTACAAAAATATCAGTAAACTCTTTCAAATGATTTCGCTTTTATTAAATATAATTTATTGGAGACTGTAGACTTAAATATAAGAAAATGACGAACAGCCACTACTGAAATGCCCCACCATCTTGCATTACAAGGAGATAAACAACACCTGAAATTTCATTGCCTTTACATAGTTGAAAAGCAAATTTAAATCTAGTGGATGTTAATCTACACGAATGATCAATAACCTAAAGACCTAATGTGTTTCTCACCTCTACAAATTTCTATAACTATAGGAGGCAATATATGTATCTAAAAATACGTGTATCTATAATTTGTGCCCGTAGAATACTTTGCTGTTTAATTGTTGCAGTTATTGTTAGTTCAATTTTAATGTTCAACGTTTTCTGTTTAAAAAGCGATTTAGGTCAATTTTCTGGCATTTGTGGAAGGTTTCGCATACTATAATTTCTGATTCTCAGAGTCACTGTCTCCTATTTTGTCCGTTTCCACTTCTACTATCATTTCCTTGCTTCCTGAAGTTTACTGGTTTCGGGTCACCTCCACTCAAGCATTCAAGACTCAGTAAAACCCTCTCTTCTTTTTATCCATACCATCTTTATAAACTATTCATCATTACGCCATATTATTTCCTCTCTGGGACTCTCTGCTTATCAGCACGTCTATTTTTCAAAACCGTCAGAATCGAACGCTAATCAACTTGGTATTGGACAAATTTTCGTACAGAATATTGAGAAAGTGGGATAAAGTTTATACATGACTGTTCATTTTAAATACATGACTATGGTATATTTATGATAAATCTTTAAGCTATTACAAATTTTCGCTAAAAGAACCTTATTAAATATATGTATATTCCGAAGACAATTATACCCCCAAAGTTTAAAACTTAGCAGATTCATAGTTTGATAATAAAGCATTTCGTCCATAGGCTAACCAAGCATCTTTCCCAGAATATGTACCATAGAGCTAACAGATATGTTTTTATTTTTACTTGAAATTTAGCACAACCGAGCACACTTTGCCTTAAATTATAACATACAAATAATGTCATTGCTGACTTCCAATTGTCCAATAAGTTACAGAATGGTTTTTGTTCATTTCAATATCCAACAAATTTTCAAGGAATGATTACAATACATGATATCCAGTGTCTGAAAAATAAGATTAAAACTGAATTCGGGGTCGTGACGGCAAGAAAGGCTTTGAGTATATTTTGTGATATTAATCTTCTTTAATGACTACTAAAGAAGCGTATATATTTTATGCAAAGCAAAATTGAACCCACAGACATGTTTTTACATGCTAATGGAATTTATTAATGGATATCGAGCCGAAAATTACTTATGATATCCCCATTGCTCGGGTCCTTTCTGATCAACATCACCACCGCCGGGTTGCAGATCTGGGAATTCTCCCATTCTGCTACCAGTTGGTGTAGACGCTGGTCAGCAGGTGCCCGAACAAGTCTGGCATACTTTTGTAAAACTCATAGGTTAGATCAAGACCCGGTGACTTGTCTCCAGGGCACTCGGATAGAGCCTTGGTCACTTCTACAACTGCGATCGACTCCCTAGAGCACTCTGGTAGGAAGTCCCGTAGGGTTTCACCATGGTCTAGCGTTCCGTTCGTCCCGAACAACTTGGTGAAGTGCTTGTAAAATGCTTCACACATCTCATCCTTTGCTTTGGCCAAACATCCATTTTCGTCAATCAAAGACCTGATTATGGCATCGTTGCTACGCTTGGTCTCTACCATTCGGGCTCACCCGGCAACATTAATTCCATTGCGGCCCAATGCACGTACTTTAGCCCGAACCCTGTATCCCTCATGTTTGGCTATTAGGTGGGGTCGAAGGCCGTTCTCGCCGACAAAATTTGGGATGCAGTCCCCAATCTCAACGTCTTTTCTAAAGCCAAAAGTAGGTTCCCTTCAATCCTAGCCTTATCTAAATTTAGCAGACGCTTAAATCTAACAGACAAAACTACCACCGGTTATTCGTCACGGTGCCGGTTAATGTCATTTTCACTAACTATTTAATCCGGTTACGGTATGCCTCACAAGCCAAAAGAGACAGCTTCGAGTAGCTGAATCCCTGTCTATAGGCATTATCTATGTTCAACCTACACTAAACCATTTAATGGTAAGTGTAGGCGACTTGAACAACCTGCGGGCAGATAAAGCTAGACTTATCTCTAATCCTTACAACTATCCTGTCTAAGTAAGACTTGAGCTTCCCGTCGCCATTCATCTAAGTCCACACTGGGACGCTCGGGTGCATAAGTCAATAACGATCTGCCAGCTGAAAACGCTTAAGCAGATCGATGAGGCGTAAGTAAACATTCCTACCAGTCGAAGCAGAGCTGACCAGACGTGCACCCAGGATAGCATTGTAGTCTCCTAACGCAACTAATGTCATAGACATCACGAGGAAGTTTTCTAGGCGCCGATAGAAATCAGTTTGCTGCCTTCTTGTACAAGGCACGTAAATACCGATCAACCTGAAGGTCTTGTTGCTGTATGTCACGTCAAGGAGGACTAGCCCACCTTCAGGGTCCACAAAGACTGTACTTGCCTGAAGAGCCAAGCCTTTTCGGACCAGGACTACTACACCTCTCGACCTCAGGTCAGGCCAGGAGACATGTTTTCTCATAGCCATTCAAGATAGCCGAGAAGGTTAGTAGCCTATCCAGCTTGGACTCTGTAGCAACCATCAAATGTAAATCATGTGATCTGAGGTCGTCGAGGAAGCATGCTTGCTTCCACTTCGAGCTCAGACCACGCACATTTATACAACCAAGGCTAAGAGTTGACATTTTAAGGAAAATTAAATGTTCTACTTACATTTCATTGGCGATGTGGGGGACAACCATACATCTCGTGAAGGGGTCCACTTTTCTCTTTCCTGAGGTATTTTGGAACGTCTTTTGACCTAGAGATAGCTTTTGGATGCCCCTCCTTCAGCTGTTTAAATAATATTTCGCCTATCCAGGCACATTGTCTAGGATAGTCCTTTTGCCTTGGATATAATATTGTAGCGTGGTGTGGGGCTATCACTTCATTTGTGTATTTGTCCTTTGGGAAGAACTCGACCAAAATTGGTCAATCGCCTGGTTTTTCTGGACGGTTGGGCGTTTTTTCTTAATGTTTAAATTGTATTTTCCGTTTTGGCGGGTATGTGGACGGGAATCGTATCAACGTTCTTTTTGTCGGGCCTCTAACAACAGTGTACTCCACCTCCACCGCCTCTATGGTAGAATCTGGCGTAGTTGCACTTTTATTGTCAGGTGCCGTCGACGTTGAGCGGGGTGGGTCGATTTGTTGTTGTCGGGATTGGTGTGTGCATAGGTTGGGGCTTTCGGAATACTTGTTTGGGAACTTGTGTGGGCACGACAGTTGGGGGAGTGATTGTCTTTGCTAGTGTAGGGGCTGGTGTGTGTGGGTTTGGGAGCAGTTTTGGGGGTTTGTGATGGGTCAGGTGTATGTTTATTCACAGAAGTTTGGGCCTTTACATTATCTTCCTCATTTTCCTGCGTCGCAATCAGCCCTTCTATGGCCCTTTTCGATCACTGGGCTTTTTGTCTTTCACATGAATTTTGAGGGACACGTCCTCGCCTACGAGTACTCTGTCAGCAATCCTTTCTAGATCTTCTGGTGCAGCTTGAAAGTTGGATGCGATACTCTGCTCGAGCCAATTTTGGGGGTAGAGCGTGTTACTTGTAGGATATTAATTTTATCTTCCCTGTTAAATAACAGGTCAGCCATCACCTACGCGGCATCAACTCTCGGCGGTACCTCTGTAACCCTGACATGGGACGTGCGTCGCCCCATATAGGTTGGCAGAAGCACCAATTCTTTCGTCTTCAACGAGCTGAGAGAGTGCTGGAGGGCTATCTCTTGTTCTGAATCTGGATTCTACTGTGCCATTTTCCCGTCGACTTGTTATATAAGTAATATCTTTCCATATGGGTGCCAGGCATTTTTCTGTTTCATTTTGTTCCGTATGTTTCATTTTTTTTCTTCTGGGCAGAACGTTTTGAAAATGATTGTTTTTTAAAATATTTTCTGTTGTGTTGGTGGGAGGTGATATTTTAACCTTACCCTCCTCCTCCGTCATTCTTTTAAACATTTCGTGGAGTTCCCCCCACTGGGATCTCCAGACTTCCCATTCGTACGGCGGTGACTGCCGCAAAGCCTTTGGTGACTTTGCAGGATGGTTATCCTCCAAGTTATCACAGTCTTCGAGAGAGCATTTTTCTCTTATTATCTCCACCGACATTTCGCTCGAGCACAGCATCGCACGATAAACAAACACAGTTCCAAGATTTTTCTTTGGCAATGAATAAGTTAAAATCTTATCCCTGTCAGGAGATGGGGTGCAGCTCAATGAAGCCAAAGACGGCTGTAAAACCCTTTTTTTCCAAAAGAAAAATCATAGCTTCCGTTCCTTTTTTCTGTTCAAAAATTATTTCCTCTCAAGAGGAACAACAGTTCAAATCCCACACCCGTTTGGGGGTGGGGAGTAGTTCAGCAATGCCTACAAAGGCTAAATTATAAAAATGCACTACGTTAGTAAAAATCCAATCGAAGAAACTATTGTCAAATGGTTACAGAAATTTCACTATTCCCGAGAATGCCAGGAAATAAATTAGTCCAACACAGCCTGGAAACAGGCAACAGTTCAAAATAACAATTTTCAACAATAATTTTCGACAATAGTTTACAATAAATAACAGAGTTGCAACAATAAATACGAGAGTGCAAAAAAAAAACGACCGAAATCTTCAAACCGGAAGCAAGTTTCTATATTTTATGAAATTGGCCATGAAAGCCGCACATAAAGGGGCAGCACAAGGTGGGGACCAAAAAAAAAAGAATGGAAAGGATGAATTAAATATAATGAAAAATGAAATGAAGCCGTTTTGCCCCACCTCGGAGCGACTTCATTGAACCAGTTAATACAACTTTTTTTAAAAACTAGATTACAATGCTTTTTATAGCGACAGCAAATTTCCGAAGAATGTTTACATTATGTTTCATTTTAAATATCATGAAAACATACTTGTTTAAGCATTGAAATGGTGTCCAGGTTCTTGCCCTATCATTGATAGTTATGGTTTCTTCATATTCATTCAGTTCCGACATATATTCTGGGTCTGCCACTATACAACGAATGTACTCGGGCACCTCTTCACTCCTGATACATACACTTTTATAGTACCGCCCCACAAGTCTATTTAGTCATACAGTTCTTCATTTTCGCCACTGTACAATATAACATGTTTTTCAAGGGCCTCTGAGAGGAAACTTGGGGCTCCGGTTTGCTTGTGTTTGTCTTCATGTCAGGTATGACATGGAGCGGGCTGGTGTCTTTAGGGAGTGGTTGGGGTAAAGTGGGTATAGGTGGGAGTCGAGTGGATGTGGAATGGAGGTCTTCATTTACAACATGTGCCTTTTTCCTCTTCTCTTTCTCTCAACTGTTTCCCATTCATTGTCCACCTCCTCTTCCTCGACGCTAGTACTTGGCTTTGTCTGTAGTGTCGTTTCATTCTCCTTCTCGTACTTTTCCTCAGCCAACACGGGCATTGGAGCACCAACCACTTTCTCACAATCTTGCCTTACCTTAGCCTTCACAGGTGGTGAAGGACACTTCAATCTAATGCAGCCTTTCAAGCCACATATATAGCATCACGGAATCCTCCCTTCCACTCTGACTTTCAGCGTTGCATTTCCGACCGTAATAGTCTCTACCATACTTTCGATATCTTCCGAGGCAACCTGTACTACTATGTCCAGGCTTTGCTCTTGCCAGTTCCTGTGGGATGTTCTGGTTGCTTGGAAGACCAATATCTTCGCCTCCATGCCCAGCAGTATGGCAGCTACCAGCCACGCCACATCCACTTCTGGGGGTATATCTTCTACCCTTATCCTGTAAACAAGCCTCCCAAGGTATACGTGTAGAAGTACCACTTCTTCGGTTTTCATTGGTGTTGCTGAGTGCAGCTTGACAGTAGCTACCTTCCAAAACAGCACCTTCACTGTCCGTATTTTCTTCCTCTGTCCAAGTAGGAAATCCCCTGCCAGACTGGTTTAAGTGCCTTTTCTATTTGAGCCGTCGATATGACTTCAATCTTCCTGGCTGCAACAGATTATGTTCTGCAAATTATTGTTTTCTCATTTTTTTTTGTAAAACCTTTTTGTATGAGTGTAGTGGGGACACATACATCAAACTTCGTTCCCCTCCCTTTTAATCATTCCCTTGAATTTACTCAATTCCTCCAGTGTCACTTCGCTTTCTTCTTTCTTCTTTCGTATGTGTGTGCGTGAGAGTGAGTGTGTATAAGTATACAAGCATAAATATAATGAATGACAGAATTGTTCGTATTCACAAAAGTAGCATTCTAGTAGAATCATTACGAAGCCAGACAAAATGTTCAATGGCGTTTCTTCACTTTTTGCAGTCTGGTTTCATACTCTCTCAAGGTCGACATTCTCTTTCATCCTTCTGGATTCCATTTTAAGCGTTGTGTCCATAGTTGTAATAATTTTGTTTTATACTCATACATTGTATTCATACATTTGTATTCAATATTTGAGTGAAATGAGTTTTTTATATTTCTATATTTTTAGATTATTGCAATGGCCAACCGTTCAACGTTTACAATAGCATTTGCTGCGGTGCACAAGTAACATCTATAACTGGTTTCAAAGATCCTGCTTGTTGTGGAAATGTAGCATTTGACAGAGACGAAAAATTATGTTGCGGCGGTGCACTCGTTGCCAAATCAGCCACAGCAACTGGTTGTTGCGGTGCGACAGCTATAGATTTATCCCTTCAAGAATGTTGTGCCGGTACAGCTATTGCTAGACTGGCAAAGATATGTTGTGGTGGAACAGCAGCTACCAGAACTTCAATATATCAAGTTTGTTGCGGGGCAACTGGAATGGATAAGACCAAGGAACTTTGCTGTAATGGTGCTCCTAAAACAATTGCAGATACCTTTAAAACAGGAAATAATCTCACACCAAACACATTTGCTTGTTGTGGAAATGCAATTTTCCGTCGAAGTACTAACTACTGTGCCTTCAATCAAATACAACAACGAGGGAATTATGCGCCATGGTGGCCGTTGGTTACTCATCATCATGTTTGGTAATTGATATGAAAAAATAAATTTCTGAAGCATGTAAGAATAAATCCGTTGTTCTGTTTATTTTATATAGAATTTGTATTCATGCACTTCTCTCTTCGCTCTGTCGGTCTGACTTTGTCTCATTCTCTCTTGTATGTATGTACATATCTATATCTATCTATCTATCTATCTATCTATCTATCTATCTATCTATCTATCTATCTATCTATCTATCTATCTATCTATCTATCTATCTCTCTCTCTCTCTCTCTCTCTCTCTCTCTCTCTCCTCTCTCTCTCTCTCTCTCTCTCTCTCTCTCTCTATATATATATATATTATATATATATATATAACGGGAAGCTTTATGAAAATAGACAAAAGACGAAGGCAGGTTTACGGAAATAAACAAAAGACGAAGGCAGGTGGAATACAAACAAACAATTGTATTAGTATGGCGCTCAGGAAATATAAATAAAACAAATCTTTAACGTTTCGAGCCTACGCTCTCAACAGAAGATACACAGAGAAAAAACACAGAAAGAAGGGAGAAAAAAAAATATGCGTGCAGAAGCTAGCGAATCAACATGGCGATCTGATTTCGGCCAGAAGTCAAAGATCAAACATGAGACGCAAGAGCGAAATTAGGGGAGATAATAGGGTTGAATGACCTCGCTCAAACATAAGAGTGTGTGTGTGTGTATGAGAAAGTATTAGTGCGTATGAGAGGTCTAGACGTGTGTATGTATATATGATGTGATGTGTAAAGTCGTATGGTATAGTGTAGAGAGAGGAGAAGAGGGGGAGGGGGTGAGGGGGGAGGGGGAGAAAGACAGGGGAGAAGGAAAGGGGAGAAGAGGAGGGGGGAGAGGGGGTTAGATGAGGAGGGGGAGAGTTGAGACCAAATGGCGTATAAGAGCGAAGAGAGAAGATTAATTACTGTTCACGGCGCAAACGGGAATCCGGATGGCCTCTGTGTAAGGACAAACCGAACACAGACAGGTGTTGCAAGGAGTGACCGGTGGAGCGGAAATGGCATGAAACCGGTGTGTCGTTCGCAAGGTGGATGTCACGAAGGTGTTCCGCGAACCGGTCAGCCAAGCGGCGTCCCGTTTGTCCGATGTACAGGGAATGGCAGAGAGAGCAAGAGACGCAATAGATAATATTGCTGGAGGTGCAGGTGAAGGAGTTGATGATGCGAAAGGGTCGATGATGGGTGCCAGTGAGGAGGGTGGTGTTGGAGAGGTAAGGGCAAGTGCGGCAACGTGGGCGGGAGCAGGGGAATGAGCCAGGTTGGGAGGTAGGGTCAGGGAAGGAGCTATGGACCAAAAGGTCTCGAAGGTTATGGGCTCGTTTGAAAGAGGGGAGGGGTCGGTTAGGGAAGAGGTGTGAAGTGGACGGGTCGGACTGGAGATGACGGAAAGCTCGAAGAATGGTGTGTTGGAGAGGTAGGGTCGTGGGGTGGTAAGTGAGGGGAAAATGGAGGCGGGAGACTACAGGGCGGGTTCGGGGAGAGAGAGCAGATACACGGTCCACGGAACGTGCTCTGGCAAGGGCGGTGTGGATAGTGGTGAGGGGGTATCCACGTAGGATGAAGTGGTGATGCCATACGTTGAGACTGAGTCTCAAAGTCATGGTCGTCACTACAGAGCCTACGTAGACGGAGGAATTGGGAATAGGGGATGGAAAGCTTGGTGTGTTCTGGGTGGGAGGAAGAGAAGTTGAGATATGAGTGTGAGTCTGTGTGTTTGTAGTGAATGGAGGTGGTAAGAGTGGAGTGAAGAATGCTAACCGAAATGTCGAGGAAGGAGACAGAGGTGTTGGAGATAGTGGAAGTGAAGTGGAGGGCTGGATGGAAAGATTGAACGAAAGAGAGGAAGGAATCTAGATGTTCACGAGAGAGTGAGGTGGCACCGATAATGTCGTCAATGTAACGACCATATAGTTCAGGAGTGGGACCAGTGAAATTAGAGAATATTTGGGCCTCAACATAGCCAACGAACAGGTTCGCATAGTTGGGGCCCATTCGCGTTCCCATGGCCACTCCCGAGTACTGATGGTAGAACTCGCCCGTGAACGAGAAGCAGTTAAGAGTAAGGACAAGTTCGGCCAGACGAATGAGTGTGGAGGTTTCAGGTTCAGGGTTGGAACGGAGGTCAAGAAAGTGTTGAAGTGCCTGCAGTCCTTCGTGGTGAGGGATAACGGTATAGAGGCTCTGAATGTCCATAGTAAAAAGGATTTTGGAGGAGCCGGGAGGAAAGGAGAAAGAGTTGAAAAGCCGGAGAGCATGGTTGGT
>NC_043004.1:38432407-38522750 GCF_006345805.1 Octopus sinensis
CGGAAACTGAAGGAGCCCGTCGTATATATATATATATATATATATATATATTATATATATATATATATATATGTATTTCTTTACTACCCACACGGGGCTAAACACAGAGGGGACAAACAAGGACAGACAAAGGGATTAAGTCGACTACATCGACCCCAGTGCGTAACTGGTACTTAATTTATCGACCCCGAAAGGATGAAAGGCAAAGTCGACCTCGACGGAATTTGAACTCGGAACGTAACGACAGACGAAATACGGCTACGAATTTCGCCCGGCGTGCTAACGTTTCTACCAGCTCGCCGCCTTCATATATATATATATATATGTATGTATGTATGTATGTATGTATGTATGTATGTATGATGTATGTAT
Source organism: Octopus sinensis (assembly GCF_006345805.1). Lineage (NCBI taxonomy): Eukaryota > Metazoa > Mollusca > Cephalopoda > Octopoda > Octopodidae > Octopus > Octopus sinensis. The sequence continues at coordinate 38,432,780 of NC_043004.1, forward strand.
GTATGTATGTATATTACTGTTAATAATTTGCAATAATATCATTGGTTGGCATGTGTAAAAGAACTTTACAGGCAAAATTATCAATTAATATTGAAGCACCAGTATGCTAAAGATAACAGTGAAATCGAATCAAAGCCAAACTTTTCACTAGTTCATATAAGCGAAATCAGGGGAATAGTCAGTAAAATTTTAAAACCCTGTACCATAGACAAAAATAATAGAAAATGCAGTGGACATATCCATATCACTGTGATTTCGAAGTTCGTGAGGGAACACTTCGTTCTCGTCAGCGAGTAATACTGACCGAGGATTAAAAACATACCCGCTTCATCCATGCGCTCGATAATCACTTTTTCAGTCGCACTAAATGGCAACTTGGACAAGTGTCTTCTACCATAGCCTTCGGCCGACCAAAGCCTTGCGAGTGGATTTAGTAGACGGAAACTGAAGGAGCCCGTCGTATATATATATATATATATATATATAATTAATCAATATATATATATATATATATATATATAATTAATCAATATTTTTTCCCACTAGGCCGCTGGTGGCAAAAAATTCTACAAAATTTTTTTTGCCACCCTATATTGATTAATTATGAATTTTCTGGTTAATTCCGTAATGGAATCGACGGCTTATATTATTTGCTGCCGATAAATTTGGCGCGAGTGCGATGATTTGAAAATTTTAGGTCAGATATTGACTTGGCAGGGTCGGAAATGCCTCGTGAAAATATCTGTTCCGACTTGTGGCTATTTCTTACTGAAGAATCTGAGGGCCTATGGAAGATTGGCTTGATTTAATTTAATCAGGTTAGTTTACCATTAAACAGCAGACGAAACGGTGCATCGTATAAGAAATTACAGGGTAAAGGTTTTTAAATTTTCTCCTGTTTACGGAATTGACTTTTATTTGCGGTTGAAGCTTTGGCTGTTATTTCTAGTGGGTGAATGGCCTATTATGGCCGTTCCTTGATTGTTGATATATATATATATATATAAGTTGGAATTTACAGAAAAACAATAGACGAAGACAGGTATATAAACAACAAAAAGGTGTATTAAATTAATGCTCGGGGTGCGGTATGAGGTCATTTACGTTTCGAGCCTACGCTCTTCAACAGAAAGGAACACGAGAAAATAAACAGAGAGAGAATTTTAAAAAAGCTCTAGCGGCTAGCGGTCAGTCATGGCGGTTCGCTGGACAGAGGTGATTATACTGGAGTACTCGGAAGAAGGGGAGATATTAAAGTATTGGTGATCCCAAAAAGCGATGGTGCGCGTGCGTGTATAAGTGAGAGTGTGTAAATGTGTGCGTGTAAATAGGGGCTGGTGACCTTGGCATGTAGATGTGTAAGTGTTTAGGTCTGTAATGTGCGGGTGCGTAGATGATGGTGTGGGTGCTTTGGAATGGTCGGTTCTAGTGTGTACGTAGTGGTGTGATGTGGTTGGTGGTGCTGCGTTGTATGGTAGTGTGGTGTATTGTGTTGTGGTGGTGTGGTGTGGTGGTGTGTGGTGTGTTGGTGTTGATGTAGAGTGGTATGTTGGGGTGTGAGATGCGGGTGTGGGGTATGGGGATGTGAGGGTGGGTGTTGATTTGTGGTGCGGATGTGCGGGTGGAGTGTTGGTGTGGGGTCAGGGTGTGAGAGTAGGGCTGGGGTATATGGGAGTGGGATGTGTAGGGCTGAGTGGGGTAGGGTGGTGGGGTTTAGAGGATTTGGGATGGTGGTGTTGGGATGTGTAGGGGTGGGGTGTGGATGGAGCGGTAACGATGGAGGGAGAAGGTGAGTAGGAGTGAAGAGAGGAAATTGGTGTGAGATGAAGAGAGGAGAGAGGGAGTAGGTGTGAGATGAAAAGAGGAAAGAGGAGGGGAGTCAGATAAAGAAGAGAGGGGAGTTGAGCCCCACTGGCACAAAGGAGCGAAGAGAGAAGATGAATTCCTGTTCACGGCGATGGCGGGAGTCCCGATGGCCCCTGTGCAAAGACAATCAAAACACAGACAGGCGTTGTAATGAATGACCCGTAGAGCGGAAATGGTGCGAGAACGAGGTGCCATTGCCGAATCTAATATGTCAAAGGTGTTCCGCGAATTATTCAGCCAAGCGGCGTCCCGTTTGATCGATGTACAGAGAAGGACAGAAAGAGCAGGAGATGCAGTAAATGACATTTCTAGAAGTGCATGTAAAGGAGTAAGTGATATAAAAGGACAATGATGGGTGCCTGTGAGTATGTTGGAGAGGCAGGGGAAAGTGTGGTAGTGTGAGTGGGGGAGATGAATGAGCCAGGTGGGAGGTGGGGTTAGGGAAGAAAATGTGGGCTAATAATAGATGACCTGGCACTTCAATAGTTTTTGAGGATATATTGAGTGACGTCAAGTTTCAATGCCCCGTCTGGAATATCACTTGCTTGGAAGATAGATCAGTGTTCGAAAAGTTGTTATCGAGTAAAAAAAAAAGAAAAGAAAAATCATCAGACAACAAATAAAATACAAATTTTTCAAAGTTGGTGTCAAAGTTTTTTTTAAATACATAAAAACAGTAAAGAAATGTGGGAAGATGGAATGAGTTTCAAACAGATAAAGAAAGTGTTATGTTTGGTAAAAGTTCACAACTACGAACATAAGAGATATATAAATCAATTGTTTAAAAATACTTTCCTGAGGAAACAGTCTCAAGAAACGAAATTTCAATAGATGTCTTTTATGATACGTTTAATCTTCCTAAACAAAGTATGGGCACTACACTTTCTAGTATGAGAAAATGAAAACGCACCGAAGTACTTGAAATACACACTAAACGCAAAAGATATCAAGCTCCGGGTGGAGTTAAATTCTCAAAAAGGGGAGATTTTATGGATGATTTCCTGAACTCCCCCGGGTGACTGAAATTGGACTAACCGATTACAATAAATAAGAACTGTCAGGGGAGTAGTTTTGAAGTTGAGTCGTTCAAGACTGAGTGCTTTTTGTGAGTAGAGCGTTAATTGATTGTTCGTTATTGCTGTTTGTTAATATTGTTAATTGTTGTTATGTTATTTTTTCCCGTTGAGGAAAATGGAGAAAACACCAGCAGGCGGCCACAGTTATGCGGCTGCAACTGGAAAAGGAGCTGAAGATAAAACGTTGGAGACGCAGCAAATGATTTTAGCTCAATAGAGGCGATCGATTGGTTAAAATTCGAAAAATTAATCTACGTTAAACTTACAAATTACAATTTTCTCAAGAAAGCCAAGAGAAAAAATGTTTTATTTTGACACATTCTACCAGTATACGATGTTTAAAAGTGTTTAGTTAACTAGAAATTGTGTTGAAAACTGCCGTTCAAAAGGAAAATATCCGTTTTATGGATTGTTCCCTCTGTGGTGTCCTGTATGTTCTTGTTTGTCCCCCTCTATGTTGCGCCCTTGTTGCTAATAAAGATGCGAGTTCGACGTCGGGAGAGTGTTGGAGTTAATTTTTGTGAGTTACATGTTAATTGATTGTGAATTAATTATTACCGAATGTTGAAGGCTTTCCCTGTGCGGCCGTATCCGTATATTTCGGTTGTTTTTAATTCAATTGTATAAAGGAAAATTTGAATACTTCGAGCTAGAGCTATGCAGCGGCGGCAACAGGTAGTGACAATATTGCCGCGTTAACAGTGAGAGACGTAAAGGTAGAAATAGACAGAATTATAGAATGTGGAAAATTGTTAACAAGTCTAGGAACAGCACTCTCTCTCTCTGTTGCCGCCAAAGGAATTTTCGGAAAGTTTACAAAAAAGAACGGTCCTGTACAAATCGTAAAAATTATCCACAGGAAAAATCGAAACTGCGACGACTGACAGTATAGAAAAAATACTAAAAAATATTAAACACCTGGCGACGTTTGTAACGCGAGGTCAGAAATTCGGAGTGGTAGAAGTCAGGTTCGCATCCGAGGAAGTAGCAGCAGAGCATGCAGTAGACACGATTAGGAATGACGTGTGGATATTCCTACCAAGTTACTGCGAGAAAAGAAGGATCTTTTTGGTTTGAACGGCAGTTTTTTCTAGCGGTGTCATATGAAATTGTCACTCATAATTATGACCCTAGTATCGATCTATTGCATTTCAATGTTTTAGGGCTACGGTTAGTTAGGGTTAGGGGTGGGGGGAAGGGTATCTTTTTTCTTCAGAAATGTAAATAAACCCAATCTGTTTCTTAAACGAGGGACATATTCATGCGGCACAGAATGTTTTCACCTCAATAGACATCATTGATTGGTTGAAATTGCAGAAATTGAAGAAAAACAACAACAAATATCTTACAAACTATAGAATTTTCTCAACAAAGCCAAGAGAAAAAGATGTTTATAAACACATTCTACCAGTATACGAAGTTTAAAATTTTTTAGTTACCTAGAAATTATTTAAAAAAAACTGCCGTTCAAACCGAAAAGATACGAAAAGAATGGCGAGAGTAAGGGTGGGTAAAATCCCACCCGAATACAACGAGACGTGGATTATGGCGGCAGTCTTATTCCACATGAAAGAGAAGCCGAAAATATTGAAGGCAATAAGAACTGAAAAGGTCGTCTTTTGTGGATACGGGTTAGAAATGAAGAATCAATCCACCTTGGAAGACCTGAACTCCATAACTGAAGAAATAGTATTACCTGAAGGAAATAAGTTGAATGTGATGGTAGAGGGTAGACCTGTGAAATGTTTTTTGTGTAGTGAAAGAGGACACAAAAAAGCGGACTGCCCTCGAAACAAGGAAAAAGAGAGGGAGGAGAGTTTGACGCAGAGAGTTCGACGCAGAGAGTTCAACGTAGAGAGACGTTTGATGTTGGGGCGCAGTTCAACAATGCCTACAAAAGCTAAATTTTTAAAAATGCACTCCGTTGAACAATCCAATCAAATAAACAATTGCCAAATAACTACAGAATTTTCACAATTCCCCGGAAAACCGGGAAATAAAATTGTCCAACACAGCCTGAAAACAGGCAACAGTTCAAAATAAGTTTTCTACAATATGTTTTCATCAACACAGTTTAGAAGAATATATAAATGCTTATCATTGCATATGGAACTGTATCTGGAATCGAGAAGAGAACAAGGAACATCATGTCCAAAATTCTAATCTTCATCGCATCTGCTCTACTTGCTGTTATTGGATCAGTAACTGCCTTGCACCCGCCATTTGTTCCTCACACAGCTTGTAAGAAGTTTTTACAATTCTATTTATAATTTTATGTTCTTCCTTTACGAACGTAAATAAATAAAAGTTTCAACAATAAAAAATAACAACTCACAGAGCGCAAAAAAAGACACGACCGAAGACTTCAAACCGGAAGCAAGCTTCTTTAGTTTATGGAATTAGCCATAAAGGCCTTACATACAGGGGACAGCACAAGGTATGGACAAAAAAAAACAACAAAAACATATAGAATGAAATGAAATGAAATTACTCAATGAAAGATGAAACGAAGTCGCTCAGCCCTACCTCCGAGTGACTTCATTGAACCCTTTGCAACAACCATTTTTGAAATTGTTTGGAAGCAATTATTTAATTAACTTTTTAATTAAATTAAATATACAGTGGTGTCTATATCCTTTACCCACCACTCGCAGTCCATATTTTCCGCATACTTCTGTAATCTCCGTACGTACTCCGTGTCTGCCAACACGTAATGTTCTCGGACAGACCCTTCACTCCCGTTATATCTACATTTTACTGCTCCGTCCTACGAGTCCAATTCATCGCACAGTTCTTCATTATGCCCATTATACATTATGACATATTTGTCTTTACAGGGCGGCGGGGGGGGGGTGTACTTTTGTGGCTCTTGTGTGTTTGTACATATTTTTTATGTCAGACAGGGCATGAGGAGGATTTGTGTCTGTAGGGAGTGGTTGCGGTAAAGTGGGTGTGGGTAGGGGCCGGGTTGGTATGGGTTGGCAGTCATCCTTTACCATATGTGTCTGCCTCTTTTTTCTTTTCTTCATCCCTGCTCTCTCCCAGTTGGTGCTTGTCTCCTCTTCTTCGATGGTGGTACTCTGTAGTATCATATCTCCTTTTCCTCCACGGACTGTGGATCATCTACCACTTTCTCATTCTCCTTAGCCTTTTCTGGTGGTAGAGGGCACTCCGCTCTAATGTGGCCTGAAAGGCCACATTTATAGCATCTCGGTATTCTTCCCCTAACTCTACTTTCAACGTTGTGTCTCCTACTGTGATATTCTCTATCATCTTTTGTATATCTTCCTCCGACACTTGTACCAACATATCAAGGGTTTGTCCCTGCCAGTTCCTATGGGGTTTTCTGGTAGCCTGTAGGGCCACCACCTTCTCCTCCATGCCTAGCAGTATGGCAGCCACCAGCCAGGCTACATCGACCTCCGGGGTTATTTCCTCTACCCTAACCCTGGAAGGTAAAAGAAGAAATACCTCATTAGTTTTCAGCGGCGTTGCTGATTGCAGCCTCACGATAGCTACCTCGCAAAATGTCACCTCCACCGTTCCAAATTTTCTACTTCTGGCAAGGTAGGTAATTCCTTGCCAGACTGGTTTGATCGCCTTTTCCACCTGAACCGTTGACATAACTTCAATCTTTCCGGCTACTATGGAGAATGTTCTATAAATGATGGTTTTCTCGATTTTTTTCCTTTAACACTTATGAAGGGGGAACATCTTCACGTCGCTCCTCCCCTTTTAAGTATTTCCTTGAACTTGCTCAGCCCTTTCTAGTTTATTTGATCAATTTCTTCTTCCCTCACCGCCGCTGCATAATTCTTCTTTTCAATAACCTTATCGGTCTTGTTCAAGTAATTGACTAATTCCTCCGACGACTACACCTCCACCGTTCCATATTTTCGACCTCTGGCAAGGTAAGATATCTCCTGTCAGACTGGCCTTAACACCTTTTCCACTTGTGCCCCCGACACCACTTCTATCTTCCTTGTTGTCACCACATACGTTCTGTAGACGATTTTTCACTCCACCTTATCTTTTAACACTTCTTTGTGGGGGGAAACCTTCACATCGTCCCCCTCCCTTTCAAGCATTTCCTTGAACTTGCTTAACTCCCCCAGACTTACGTCTTCAATTCTTCCCTTTGCCACTGCTGCGTAACTCTTAGTGTCCATTTGCTTGTCAATTTTCTCCAAACACTTTGCCAAGTCCTCCTCAGGCGACTCAAATTCCGAATAAGAATTATACATTTTTCACAACTCTTCACACGATGACCCTCCATCACACAAGAGGAAAAACGTCGCACAGACAAAAAAAATCCGCACAGCAAAAAAAAAAGAAAGAAAAAAAGTCTACTTCGTACAAATACAACAAACCAAATGAACTCTGGCTAACTGGAAGCAACTTCTTAACACACAGTCACGACTGACATATGTATGTGAAAGTGTGTATGTGTATAGGAGTACACTGCCTATTGTTTTGTATATCTTTGTATAATATTTCAATAATTTCATATTAAAATTTACTGGGCTTCTTTGAATTATTTGATTATTATTTTACTATGGAGCTATGAGGTCTTCGAGAGGTGAGTTGACGGCGCCCCCTTAACTTGCTATGGAGTCCTCTCTTATTCTTTGACATATTTCTGCTGTCAAAACTTTCTTGATTATGGAAGAGCAGAAATTTTTAAATGATGCTGCGGTCAATTTTCTTTAATTCAGGTACACATCTCTGTTACTATACGAATCTCATTACTAATGACGTCTTGCTGACGCTTGTTATGGAAATGGTGCTGTATGTAATAGATCTTTTATTTGTGTCAGTCATTTAACTGCATCCATACCGATTTGAAGAGTTTTAATCGATCGAATAGAATGGTATCGAATTAAACGTGGTACTCATTCTATCTGTATCTTTTGCCGAACCGCCAGTTACTGGATCGTAAACTAACACACACACACGTACACAAACACCTATCTATCTAATATATATATATATATATATATATATATATATATATATATATATATATATATATATATATATATATATATATATATATATATATATTATATAAAAGGGCTTAGTAAAATAAATTACTTTGCCGCATACTGAACTCATTAGAAATAGCAGCTAAAAAACTTTTTTAAGGCTATTTCTAATACTTAACGAAAATCTCTCTCATATATATAAATGAGAGAGATTTTCGTTAAGTATTAGAAATAGCCTTAAAAAAGTTTTTTAGCTGCTATTTCTAATGAGTTCAGTATGCGGCAAAGTAATTTATTTTACTAAGCCCTTTTATATAATGTAATAATTTGAATTCGCCTTGAATGGTCCCTTTGCATACTGAACACTTGGTGAAATTGATTAATAATTAATTAATTTTGCCCTCAATTGTTGAAATATATATATATATATATATATATATATATATTATATATTGTGGAGGCGCAATGGCCCAGTGGTTAGGGCAGCGGACTCGCGGTCATAGGATCGCGGTTTCGATTCCCAGACCGGGCGTTGTGAGTGTTTATTGAGCAAAAACACCTAAAGCTCCACGAGGCTCCGGCAGAGGATGGTGGTGATCCCTGCTGTACTCTTTCACCACAACTTTCTCTCACTCTTACTTCCTGTTTCTGTTGTACCTGTATTTCAAAGGGCCGGCCTTGTCGCTCTCTGTGTCACGCTGAATGTCCCGAGAACTACGTTAAGGGTACACGAGTCTGTGGAGTGCTCAGCCACTTACACGTTAATTTCACGAGCAGGCTGTTCCGTTGATTCGGATCAACCGGAACCCTCGTCGTCTTAACCGACGGAGTGCTTCCATAGCATATATATATATATATATATATATATATATATACATATATTATATATACAACTATATATATATAGTATATATATATATATTATATATATATATTATATATATATATATAGATATATATATACATATATTATATATATATATATAGTATATATATACATATATACATATATTATATATATATATATATATTATATATATATAGTATATATATACATATATTATATATATATATATATATATATATATATATATAACGGGCTTTCTTCAGTTTCCGTCTACTAAATCAAATCACAAAGCTTCGGTCAAACCGCGGCTATAGTAGAAGGCACTTGCCTAAGGTACCACACAGTAAGACTAAACCCGGAATCATGTGGTTCGGAAGCAAACATTTTACGCCAAGCCACACCTACGTTTATATTTATATATAGATATATAAATATTTGCAAAATTGCTGTTACTATTCGGTCCACAAAATATTAATTTCGTGTTAATGTCATTTCATATGTCATTGATATTTTTCCGTCAAGAGAATATCAAATTATATTTAATTCAATAAATAAATATGATGCTTGAAAGGTAATTTCGTTTGTTTGGTTCTTCATCTTAAATTTCATCCAACACGTGGTTTGAGTAATATAAGTTACACATTACACAATCTATGCATGTGTTCACACTGTCATATCGTATTTCCAGAAAAGATAGAGTGATTGCTTGGTGGTAGTTCGGACCAACCCCGAATGAAAAACAGTTAATTACAAGATCAAGCATCCTCCAAGACTGATATCCTGTTAATGAAAGGTATACAGATAGCTTGAATAAAAGAAGGCAGCTGTGCTGATTACATTTATTTAGGCAGAAACACGTGTCAACATTTGGCGCTTTTCTCCTGATAACTAAGCTCTCTCTAAAAGCACAAAGATTTGGCAGAAAAATGTTCTAAGTAATGCAAGCTGAAATCCAGAAGCAATGTATCGGGTAGTTAGGGGTAAATGCTGGTGGCGATGGCACACTATATATGTCACAATTTCTGTTCTTGTATATATAAATTGCTCTACGGGTTATAAAGAAAGGCTGATAGCTGCAGGTAAAAGCGGTAATAAACTCGGATATTAAATGCCGAAGCACTGCAGGTTCTTTACTCCCCTACAGTAAGTCATTTGAGAGAGCAGTGTCATCAAAAGTTTTCTCCAAATTTCGCAGATTGTTTAAAACTGATCTATAGCATAAAGTGTTCTCAACATGTAAACAGATAGAAATACAAAGTACAAGATAAAACGATAAAAACACATTTTTCCATATATTTTCCCTAGAACAGGTGAAGTCATAACACCTAATGTACGCATATATATATATATATATATATAACTTTATAAGTGCTAATCAGGTAGGGTTGTATTAGGGCTAAAGTTAGGGACAGTTAATGACTATGGCATGAAAAATAGTATTTCAATGACTTTTCCTGTCAATCTGGTTAATCATACTTTTAGAATTATTTTAAGGCATCATTAATTCCATTACCTAAGTCTTGCAAAAATTGTATACCTCATTGTTATGCCGTGAGAAACTCACATATTTTGAAGTCAGGGCCAAGATATGAAAACAATAGTGTGAGAATTTCATATTACCTTTTACTAATATTCACAGTTTAGAAGAATATATAAATGCTTATCATTGCATATGGAACTGTATTTGGAATCGAGAAGAGAACAAGGAACATCATGTCCAAAATTCTAATCTTCATCGCATTGGCTCTACTTGCTGTCATTAGCTCAGTAACTGCCTTGCACCCGCCATTTGTTCCTCACACAACTTGTAAGAAGTTTTTACAATTCTGTTTATAATTTTACAATTCTATTTATAATTTTATGTTCTTCCTTTACGTACGTAAAACTATAAAAAATATGCTTTCTGTGAATTTAAGGAATTTATAGGAATTGCTTTATATAGAGTAAGGTAAATCAAAATTCAATTCCTAGATGTTATTTCATCTTGCATATCTCATGAGTGTCATTTGGAAAGTAAGGTAAGACGAATACATTTTTTTTTTCTTTTGCAACTTCAAGTCGCTGGCGCTTTATTGCGAGAGGAAAAAATAAGATAAAAAAGCAACTGAATTGAAATGTCTCGTCTTAAACAAATGTCATATGAATACATATTCACAAAATATAAATATAGGCTATAAACAGTATTACTCACAAAACTGGTAACAAGTTCATATTTTATAATTGTTCTCATATTTCCGGGTCACATAAAAAAAAAATACTGCTAACTGGAACGTTCTTACTAAATGACTAACACTGTAAATTGGTCACAGAATTTGGATTACATGATCGAACTAAACCTTAATCCCCTAGATTCCCCCACTTTACCCTTAAATAGACGAGATTTCTCTATGAAAACATTCATTAGGCTTCTTTACTCAATGAAATTAGGTCTGAGTCGAATTAGAAATTGCCCTAAAGACGGCTTATCCCCATGGTAAAAAATAGCGTTATACTTTCATTTGGTAGAGTTTTGGCGTCGATGTTATCTCTACTAAGCATATTTTGCTTCCACCTACTCTCTCTCTCTCTCTCTCTCTCTCTCTTCTCCCTCTCTTCTCTCTTTCGTTCAATATATACACAGATATACATACAGACATAACAGCAAGCCTACATACATGCATACATACACACACACACACACACACACACACACACACGCACACACACACACACACACACACTCATACTCACACACGCACGCACGCACACATATATAGGTTATGAAAGATGGATATGAAGCATGAATTTGTTTATTTCATGTTGCATATATCCCTGTGTTCGATAATTGATGAAGACTTATGCATGTAATTTATAAAATTAATATACAAGAAGCAATTAATCATACTGAATGTATCTTCAAGCAGTTTCAATATACAAATCATAAACATACCTGAGAGATACAAGGTAATCATTGGGGAAAATGGGGCGGTATGATATATATGTTCGTGCATAGAAAGGAATGTATAACGTGAGTTAGGAACTCATGCATTGACAACTTTATTATTACCATGGGTTACTCTGCCTCCCTGCAGTCGACTAGTCTAGTGGGTTTATACTTGCCCTGTGAATTAGGTAATTGGGATCTTTTCGGTTTGAACGGTAGTTTTTAACATCATTTCTAGGTAACTAAAAAATTTTTAACTTCGTATACTGGTAGAATGTTTTTATAAAACATCTTTTTCTCTTGGCTTTATTGAGAAAATTCTATAGTTTGTAAGATATTTGTTGTTTTTTCTTCAATTTCTGCAATTTCAACCAATCAATGATGTATATTGAATTAAAAAACATTCTGTGCCGTATGAATATGTCCCTCGTTTAAGAAACAGATTGGGTTTATTTACATTTGTGAAGAAAAAAAGATACCCTTCCCCCCACCCCTAACCCTAACTAACCTTAACCCTAAAAGAGATTGAAATGCAATAGATCGATACTAGGGTCATAATTATGGGTAACAATTTCATATGACACCGCTAGAAAAAAAACTGCCGTTCAAACCGAAAAGATCCGGTAATTGCTTCCCAGATCTGGGCGGTGTGGTTTATAAGGTCGCCGATCAGCTTACTGCAGTTGATTATTTTCTAGCTGTCTTTGAAGAAAAGTGGGGGAAATCTACATAGAATATTAAAAGAAAACTTACCAAAACATCCCCTTCGACCACGAAATAAAATCTGTTAACGTCCTAGACCTGACACAAGACTTTCGAAGATGGTTATTCTCTCCCTGTCAAAAACTCAGCGAGTTGCTGTATTCTAATAACAGATCCTCCTTATCCTTATAATAACATGTCAGTAGTTTATATCAATGCAAATAATGCGTCTCTTGGCCAAGGAGTAGATATTAACGCCCAATTCTATAATGAAACCCATGATGGCATTGACAGCTTCTCGATCCTAGTAGGATCGAGTATTATGTAAGTACTTCATCAAAGCACTTTCTCTGTGGTCCCTCTTTTGTTAAACATACACCGAGCCGCATCTCGGAACACCATCTCGCACGGACTGCAGATATAAATTTCAAAGATGAGACACAAGTAAGACACAACTACTCGTGACGTGGGTTATCAGTCGCTACCGAATCCAATAGCCTTGTAAACACATATTTCGAACATGACAGACACTACTAATTGTACTGAGGAGAATATTATCAATCGTGGTAGTTGCGATATTACCGGTTGCCGCGATGGTGGTGTAATCGAAGATAAAAGCGACCACCGAAGTAAACTTGCTAGTGATGATAGTAGTAGCGGTAGAATTATGAATCAGATTAATCAGCCACTCGCTGCTAGGATGCGATCAGCTACCTACGCTGCTTGTAACACCAGAATCATCTCCCACCCAATACCGTCCGACAGTCCTAACCATTAAAACCCCGACATTAAACATAACTATGTGTGGGGTGTTATTTGGTATAACCAGCCATCCTTCAACTTGGTGGAAATCTCTGTTCCCAGGGAATTTTTTCGAGATCCTTTATAGATATTTCTCACCAGAGCATTGGCTTTATAAAATATCTGACCGTGAAGATGCCCTTCTTCACAACTCCGATCCTAAGGTCCATAATCGCCACCGCCATCAGTTTAAAACTGAAAAGTCAGAAAATCATGCCTTCACACACAACTAGGGCTCATGAAAATAAAGTGAATTCTCAGGTGGGACGATATTGACGATACACACCCTATCATCAAACATGACAAAACTGCTACTGAGGTATCTCTCTTGGTTTATTCCGCCAACCCCAGATCGGAAACGCCGCTACCGGCCGGGAATCTTAACCCCCATACAGTCAATCCGCATCGCAATAACTGCTACCAGATATACTTTGAATCAGTTAACTCTCCGGTTAAAGGCGTACACAAGTGCAATTTCATGGTCTCTCGAAGCTGCTCACTGACCTAGAACGGCATGAAGATAAACGTGGTCTACAAGTGCATTGTTTTGACACAACTCTCATAGTTACGCAACAGAATCCACAGCTGATCTCATTTAGTTTAGGGTTTCTTCCCATCCTTATTAATTTAATAACAACAAACTTCGGCCAAGTAATATTAAAACTGAAGACAAAAGGAGTATAATTATGACATGGTTAATCAATTATTTGCCCTCGCCCACCACTATTTCCAAAAATCTGGTCGGTTGCCCAGTGAGGCCCGCGCCGAAGCCTGTTATTATTATTTTCATTATCATCTTTCAATTTTATTTCGATTTCTTCCTGAGTGTCTCTCTGACACATAGGGCAGAGAATCGCACTGAATACATTGGTGGGAGCCTAAAAACACACACCAGATTTTTTTTAACAAAGTTATGTGATAGAGAAAGAGGGGAAGAAAAACAGAGAGAAAAAGGAAAAATATAAAATAAAAAATAAACAAAGAAAATAAAGAGAAAAAATAGAAAGAAAATTCAGAGCAACAATGCTCTCCTCCGTACACGCCTGATCTACTAGTTAAGACAAACTTTTGCATTTCCTGCATGGATGGTAAGGGATCATTCTTAAATAATTTTCAGTTCCATTTTTGATCATTCCTGGTAATGTGACCGTCTTGAGACCCCACATCTTTTCGATGTCTATTAGCAAATCTTTAAAACTTATCAATTTTTTTCCCGAGCTATTATGGCAAACAATAAACAAACTTTATTGTTTTAATCTTCCACAAAAATATCTGGTTAATTTTCTCTCATGGTCCGGTCTGTACATACTGGAAAGTCCCAAAGAATTGTTACATTTTCTCCCTCAGTTACAGCCCCAGAGTGGTGATTGTACTACTTGTTAGCAGTTTTTATTTCATAATGCCGACACATTAGCCGCTAGATATTGGCCGAATTTGTCATGTTTTGATTTGTACTCTACAGATGCTAAAACCTTACACACAGAGATTCGGTGGTCCACTGTTTCAATTCCATTGCTGCAGTATCGGCATTTAGGTCGACTCCATTTTTCATCACATTGGCGCCAGGCAAATCGTTTAGCGGTTTTTCGTCTGCCGCTGCTTTCTGAGTTCAAATTCCGCTGAGGTCAATTTGCATTATATCCTTTCGGGGTTGATTAAATAAATACTAGTTACGCATAGGGGTCGATGTAATCGACTTAATCCACTCCCCGAGCTGCCCTTGTGGCAAAAATTTGGAACATCATCATCATTATTATTATTATTATTATTATTATTATTATTATTATTATTATTATTATTATTATTATTATTATTATTATTATTATTATTATTATTATTATTATTATCATTATTATTATTGTTATTAAGGTGGCGAGTTGGAGGATCGTTAGCACGTCAGATGCTACATTCTGAGCTTTAATTCCGCCGAGGTCGACTTTGTCTTTAATCGTTACTTACCAAGATTTTTACTCACTGTTCGCAGGTCTCCGACAATTATTGGTACTACTACCACATTTTTCAGCGACCACAACTGCTTAACTTGCTAAGCTAACTTATCATATCTATCTAATTTTCTTTCTTCTTTATCGCATACCTTGTTATCAGCTGGGTATGCTATATCTATGATCCGGCATCGTTTGCTTTCTTTCTCAATTAAGACTATGCTTGGCTTCCTATTCTCTATCTCATGGACGCAGTAAATCATAAAATCCCATAGGATATTTGCATTATTATATTCGATGATACATTCGGGTTCGTACCACTTTTCTGCTCTGTCAAGTCCATGCTGATTGCAAAGTGTCCAATAGACAATCCTTGCTATATTGCCATGACGACTCTTATATTCCTTCTGTGCTAGTGGCGTACATTGACTGGTAATATGCCGTACGGCTTCACCCTTTTGTCCACAAATTCTGCACTTATCACTTTCTGATATGTTGTTTATTCTGTATTTGATGTAAGTGGTTCTTAATGCTTGCTCTTAGGCAGCACAGATTAGAGCCGCCATTTGCTAGTTTTAAATCACTTTTAGTCATCCATAGCCATCCTTTTCTTTTGTTTGTTTCTGTTTGTTTCTTCAACATCCCTCTATAATTGTCAATGCATTCTTTTCTTCATCCGCCTATTTTCAGATTCATTCACTCTCAAGTCCTTGTACAGTGGTTTATCTTTGCAATCTTCCATCCTATACACGCCTGACCTTCTTACTTTCAATAATAGTGGTTCTGTGACATTTTTTGCACACCATGCTATATTGTTTTCTTCTGCTCTAATGTTGTCTTCGCATCTAATCAGTCCCCTACCCCCGCTATTTCTTGGTACATACTGTCTGTCTGTGTCAGGTTTTGGGTGAAGTATCCCATATCTAGTCAGCAATTTCTTTGTCTGTCTGTCTAAGCTGTTTAGTTCGTCTACTGTCCATGCGATTAACCCTGCTCCATATCTAAGTAGTGAAACCGCCCAGGTGTTGATAGCTTCAATCTTATTTCGTCCGTTTAGTTTCTACTTCAGTAATTTCGAGCAGTTCCTTGGTCTTCCATTCAATGTGCATTCGTTTTCTGTACACTCTGACAAGCATCCATTGTTGTGCTCCGGTAATAAGACTCCATAACTTTCATTTTTAATTCTCTTACTATCTCTTTACTCTTTTACTTGTTTCAGTCATTTGACTGCGGCCATGCTGGAGCACCGCCTTTAGTCGAGCAACTCGACCCCGGGACTTATTCTTTTTGTAAGCCCAGTACTTATTCTATCGGTCTCTTTTTGCTGAACCGCTAAGTGACGGGGAAGCAATGCTAGGGGAACAAACGCAGACACACAAACACACACATACATATATATATATATATATATATATATATATATATATATATATATATATATATATATATATACGACAGGCTTCTTTCAGTTTCCGTCTACCAAATCCACTCACAAGGCATTGGTCGGCCCGGGGCTATAGCAGAAGACACTTGCCCAAGATGCCACGCAGTGGGACTGAACCCGGAACCATGTGGTTGGTTAGCAAGCTACTTACCACACAGCCACTCCTGCGCCTATATAATTGTTTACTCCGCTTATATCTTTTAGCATAGCTAGCAGTTGTTGGATTACGACCGGGCCCACCCTGCTGCTCAGTGGAGCACCTGCCGAGTACAGAACCTGCTGGCTGAGGGACCTTCTGTGTGCGGCACCTCACCATTGTCTCCACTCTCGTTCGCGCCGTTATCGTCATCTATTTTACTTGGCATTTTCACTCACAAATTAGGTACTTTTTTAGGTTACTACCAACCGGTATCTTTATCGAGACACCATTTCTATTATATTAGGCCGCCAAGGTGACAGGGACCTTGCTTCCCTGGTTTGAACTCAGGGTGTTCCTTCTCCTAGGCTGCTTGCCATCCAGGGTTAACGAGTACAGCCTACCCAGAACACTGGTTATTTGAAAGCGCCAGATATTCGCCTTTTCCCACTCTTCTCCTGTCGGTTTGGCGAAGGAGACGGGCTTGACTGTCAGAGAACGGCTCTTGCACGGGCCATTGTGATTATTTCATAAATGATAGGCGCTTACCTCCCCCCGCCACTCCGGCATTGACAGGACGTAAAAACTTAAATAAAAGTGAATGAAAGAAAGAAATTTTTAATATTTAAAAGATATAATAAAATATAAAAAACATAAAACAAAAATTAAATACACAAAAAGAAAATAAAAAACAAAGCTGGTAGAAGAGATGCGTGTGTGTGTGTATGTATATATATATATATAATATATATATATATATATATATATATATACGACAGGCTTCTTTCAGTTTCCGTCTACCAAATCCACTCACAAGGCATTGGTCGGCCCGGGGCTATAGCAGAAGACACTTGCCCAAGATGCCACGCAGTGGGACTGAACCCGGAACCATGTGGTTGGTTAGCAAGCTACTTACCACACAGCCACTCCTGCGCCTATATAATTGTTTACTCCGCTTATATCTTTTAGCATAGCTAGCAGTTGTTGGATTACGACCGGGCCCACCCTGCTGCTCAGTGGAGCACCTGCCGAGTACAGAACCTGCTGGCTGAGGGACCTTCTGTGTGCGGCACCTCACATTGTCTCCACTCTCGTTCGCGCCGTTATCGTCATCTATTTTACTTGGCATTTTCACTCACAAATTAGGTACTTTTTTAGGTTACTACCAACCGGTATCTTTATCGAGACACCATTTCTATTATATTAGGCCGCCAAGGTGACAGGGACCTTGCTTCCCTGGTTTGAACTCAGGGTGTTCCTTCTCCTAGGCTGCTTGCCATCCAGGGTTAACGAGTACAGCCTACCCAGAACACTGGTTATTTGAAAGCGCCAGATATTCGCCTTTTCCCACTCTTCTCCTGTCGGTTTGGCGAAGGAGACGGGCTTGACTGTCAGAGAACGGCTCTTGCACGGGCCATTGTGATTATTTCATAAATGATAGGCGCTTACCTCCCCCCGCCACTCCGGCATTGACAGGACGTAAAAACTTAAATAAAAGTGAATGAAAGAAAGAAATTTTTAAATATTTAAAAGATATAATAAAATATAAAAAACATAAAACAAAAATTAAATACACAAAAAGAAAATAAAAAACAAAGCTGGTAGAAGAGATGCGTGTGTGTGTGTATGTATATATATATATATATATATCGACAGAAGCAGAAAAACTAGATAAAGGAAAAGAAAAAAGGTCAATTAGCAGGGAGGAAGCTATTTTATCGCAAGTATTTTCGTTCGATTCAGATTAACTTAAAACCCTTCTCCTTTGCTTAAAGCTTAAATTCTAAAAACTTATAATTTTGTTCACCCATAGACATATGAAAGTTAGCTATTTGAAACACCCTCACTGCTACAATTCTGAACCTATTGTTGAGAGCGCTTGTATTCTCCCCCTCTCTCCCTTTCTCCGTCTGTCTTTTTACCATCACTCTCTCTATGTCTTTTTGTCTCTCTCTCTCTCTCACTTTCTTCACTGCTTTTGAAGATTACTTGTTGACATTGTAAAATTCCGCAGCCGTAATCACTCTTTCACAGACCAATTCAATCACTAAGCTAGTATTTTCGTTAGATTCAGAGGAATTAATATTTTTCATTCGCAAATATGCGTTTTCTAAAAGGAAGTAAAAAATCTGAAAATCTGCAATAATAATGTAGCCTTTCAGTTTCTTTGCTTTGAAGGCATGATGTTGTGGAGAAAAAAAAATGGAGAAAAATATTACAGAAGTTTAAAAATCGGGCGATCTTTCGTTTGTAGTAGCACGTTTCCGTCGATGATTTCCGTGAAAAACTTTTATTTTTTTACATATGGGCTTGCAGGAACATTTGAAGTAATGAGAGCGAAAGAGACTAAGAGAAAGCGATTTTATGACGAGGGAATTTCTTTTGAAGTTACCGAAGCATTGATGTACATGTGTGTGTGTGCGCGCGCGCGCACACACACACATGTACATCAATGCTTCGGTAACTTCAAAAGAAATTCCCTCGTCATAAAATCGCTTTCTCTTAGTCTCTTTCGCTCTCATTACTTCAAATGTTCCCGCAAGCCCATATGTAAAAAAGTTTTTTACGAAAATCATCGACGGAAACGTGCTACTACAAACGAAAGATCGCCAAACATCGGAAAAACTGGGTATTTTAAGTCAATAGCGAAACAGAAATTTTCTACGCTTAGCGGAGCGGTGTCACCTTTAAGGCTGTACCCTGTGAACTTTATAGTTTAGTGTCTGGCCTGTTCATTGAAGGTTTCTAAATAAACAGAAATTACTACTGGTATCACATCTACTCTCTTCATTCACCACAACATTCGTATTTCCCACTTTAAATCTTCATAGTTGTTTATTTTTCCTTCTCTCACGTTTATTATGTTGTCATTATGTGTTATGTCGATTACCATACATATTCTTTCTTTTTTATTCACCACAACAATGTCCGGTTTCCGATGTCTGGTCAGGTGATCGCACTGGATCATTGCATACTGCAGGATTTTGCAATTCTCATTTTCAGTGACTCCTTCTGCAGTGTGCTCATTCCATGCTCATGTCCTTAGTAGGCCGTGATTCCCACAGAGCACCCAATGGATTATTCTTGCCACGTTGTCATGTCGTCTTCTTTATTCGCTTTGTGTCAATTTCGGGCATCCGCTAACAATCTTCTCATATAGGTGTTTGGTGCATAAATGCACACCCATAGACACAATATATATGTTGTTTTCAGACACTAGCTACTTGCGCTAAAGATATGTTCGGTTATTAATTTGTGTTGCAAGATTCCCCATGTGAAATCGTGTGGTGAAACCGATAATGTATTTCGGGACGGTCATTCTTTATTGACAAATAAACACACGCGCTATATATTTTTCCACACTCGTTTATTACTGTTCTTATTTTATTATTTTAACTCATCTCTATTGTCCGGAAATCTTTCGCCACACATCTGTGACCAGTTCAGTGATACTATGCGTTTTCGTGTGCGTTGTTTGTCCACTTAGTACATTCTGTTCTTCTAATGTGTGTTTCCTTATGTGCACATGCGTTTGTGTCCTTATTTGTGTGTGTGTGTGTGTGTGTGTATGTGTGTGTGTGTGTATGTGTAAGCTTGTGTGTGTGTCATAATTGTTAGACTGAGCCTCAGTAGAGAACACGAATGGAACAGTAACAGCTAACACTACACCACACCACATGACTAAAGACAGAAGGGATGAGAAGAGAGAGAGAGAGAGTAAGACAAGGAAAAAATTGTAAATGATACACAGAAACATACAGGGTAATATACGCACAATAGACATATATGCACTTAACTGTAATACTTATGAGAAATAGGGATAGATGTATAAATTTATAAATAAATATACAAATAAATAAACAAATATATAAATATATTTGTCACAAGATACAGAGATAGATAAAATAAATAAATAAATCTATATAAAGAGCATAGATACGTACAACATACGAAGTTAATCCATACACGCACACATACACACACACTAGAAATATCACAGGCGACCACAGCAATGTCAAGAAAACGATTAACAACGTCTGCGGCAGAGGCGGTGACAACAATGGCAATAACATACGCCCAAAAATGGACACAAACACATGCGCACACAAGGACACACACCTCAGAAAAACAGAATGGACTAAGTAGACTAACAATACAAACAATAATGAAAAGTGTCGTTGACGAGGTCACAGATGTGTAACGAAAGATTTCCGATCACTGGACATGAGAACAGTAATAAATAAGAACAGTGTGAAGAGAAATATATAGTGCGCGTGTTTATTTGGCAAATAAAAACAACCATCGTGAAATACAACAATATATATATGCATTTAAATTATTTACGTATATGTATATATATATATATAATATATATATATATATATATATATATATATATATATATATGCATATAAATTATCTATATTTATATATATATATGCATATAAATTATCTATATATATATATATATATATATATATATGCATATAAATTATCTATATTTATATCTATATATATATATATATATATATAAACATACATATACACATACATATATATATATACACAAGCACACATATATACATATAAAATATATGCATACATATACAAGTACTCACACACGTACACATTCACATAATTAAAAGGGAAAAAAGAAAAATGAAAAAATATATTTACATCAATGGCTCCCGAAGAAGTCACTTTCTTCTTTCCTTTCGGCCTACAGATGCAAACTTAGAATAGGCCCATTCACGCGAGCCATTCTTGTCACATTCACCCATCTTTCAACGAACTTACTGGGTGACATTACCTCCCGCTCCTGCCTCGCTTTACTTTTCAGATGGAGCCTGAAAAAGTTAATGAGGTTTGGCCAAAGATGAAGTTACCCATCTTCAACTCTTTCAATCGCTTACACTACACAACCTCTTTTGCATAACCACCAGACAGAGAAGAATTGTCCTCCCTTTCCAGCCAAAGGAAAAAGTCTATATGGCCTATTTCCATTCAAAAGCTATTAGTGTGGTTCATCCCAAAACTGAAGAATCTGAAATAAAAAAGACGTTACACAGAATAAGGAAAACATATCAATGATGTTGCCATAGTGAACAAACCAGCTGGGAACAGTTTTATCAAAATCGATTCACAGAAAAGCAGGAACCTTTCAGCACACCCTCGTGTGTGTGGGTGTGTGTGAGTATATGTGTGCGTGTGTATACATATGCATTAACACGTATCCATTTAGATACACTACCACCTTAACGGATATAGAATTATACATACACAATCATATACAATCCACCCCATATATATATAATATATATATATAATTATTTGAGGGAATATTAATCCTAACTTACAGAAAAAATTTCAATTTAGAAATATTAAATCAAATTTCACACAATATATATATATATATATATATATATATATATATACTCTTTTACTCTTTTACTCTCTTACTTGTTTCAGTCATTTGACTGCGGCCATGCTGGAGCACCGCCTTTAGTCGAGCAAACCGACCCCGGGACTTATTCTTTGTAAGCCCAGTACTTATTCTATCGGTCTCTTTTGCCGAACCGCTAAGTGACGGGGACGTAAACACACCAGCATCGGTTGTCAAGCAATGCTAGGGGGACAAACACAGACACACACCACACACACACACACACACACACATATATATATATATACATATATACGACAGGCTTCTTTCAGTTTCCGTCTACCAAATCCACTCACAAGGCATTGGTCGGCCCGGGGCTATAGCAGAAGACACTTGCCCAAGATGCCACGCAGTGGGACTGAACCCGCAACCATGTGGTTGGTTAGCAAGCTACTTACCACACAGCCACTCCTGCGCCTATATATATATATAATTAGGAAAAACACCTTTTATCAATTCAAAATGAACAATTAAATTACACCATCTAGAAAATTACATATAATAGAAATATTAAAATTAAAATAACAATAAAATACCAATGATTAAGTAAATTGCAAAAAAATAATAAAAACGTATATAATTGGTATATATATAATATATATATATATATATATATATATTTATATATTCATGCGCACATACGCACACAAGCACATTGATATATGCATATATACCCGTAGCCCGTGTACACATATCGACATTGCTCTCTTTGTGTACCACATTTTATTAGATTCGTTTGATGCCTTGTATTCGTTATTTTGTTGCTTTTATGAGAAAACCTCTTCATATCTTCATTCCTTTGCGCGACATTTACCAAAATGCATTGTAACAGAAACAAGAGGAACAACAAATAAAAAGGAGGTACTTTTTAAAAAGTCATCTAAGAGACACATCTGCACCTAAGATACACCACGACTGTTTTTGCAGCATCTCACCTATAAGGTACAGAGCATGAACGGTTGAAATGATCACAGTAATTAAAGAGACTCATGAATTTCATTTTCTTTCTCTCATATCTTTTATATAAACATATATCAATAGATGAATGTGTGCGTAAGCATGTATGCTTGAAAGAATCATACTGTTATTCGTATACATGAGTCATTTTAAAATCTAACCCTAATTAATATTCTTTTCTATTGTTTTATTTCTGCCTTTAGATATGTGTAATCACCAACCTTACAACATTTTCAGTCATATTTGCTGCAATGCACAGCTTACACCCATAAATGGATTTAGACATCCTTCTTGCTGCGGAAATGTAGGATTTGATATAGACGCGAATGTATGCTGCGCGGGTGCATTAAAACCAAGAACAGTCACTTCCAACGGTTGTTGCGGTGCGACAGCGATAGATACATCAGTTAGCGATTGTTGTAACGGCGCTACAATCGTTCGACAAACTCAAGTATGCTGCCGCGCGAAAGCAATTCCTAGGACTACTATATATGATGTTTGTTGTGGGGCGGTAACCATGGATGTCACGAAGTCACTTTGTTGTGAGGGTGTGGTAAAGAAAATCACAGACACTTTTCCTGGAGGAAATAATAACGTGCCATACACATTTGCTTGCTGTGGATCGTCCATTTTCGAAACAAATTCACACTATTGTTACTATGGACATGTATATCCACGAAGTAGTTGGGTGCCATGGTGGCAGATGTGGCATCATTGATTTTACATCTGTATTGATTAATAAACTTCATGAGCATGTAAAAATGTTTTGTCTGTTCAATTTTGCTTTGCATAAAATATATACAGTTCTTTTGCATTGTCATTGAACATATTTAATACCAGAGAATTATTCGAAAGGGTTTCTAGCTGTGACGATTCCGATGTTTGTTTTAAGTTTATTTTACCAACATTGCATAATCTATCACTGTAAAATTAAAATTGTTGATCATAGAAATTTTAAAAATTGCATAATGTAAATTATTTATTCGTTTGAAAACCAGCAATTATCTCAATTTTATGTATCATTTAAGGCAAGTGTGGGTTCATTCCAGTAAAATATCGAATACAAAATCCAAAATACACATTCTAAGAGATATCTTTGGTTTGCTCATATTTTTTGTAATTCTCAAAATATAAGCCTCTTAAGCTGTAAATTAGGAGTGTGTTACTGTCTGCGAAATGTGTATTTATTTCGTGTGTCAATTTTCAAGAAAATTAATGATAGTTAAAAGATTTACCATATATATACACAAGCCTTGAATGTATTGGGTTGGCCCAAACGTCCGTTCGGTTTTTAAAGCGAAAATAAGACACTAGCTTTAAACTTATAATTACTGCTTATTCTATCGTCTTGTGCACAAATCCATAGTTCCCTGCTCAAAGAATTTTCCCTTTTTACTAGTGAAAAGCTTTTCCAGGCGAAATTTTGAATCTTTTTCGGAGTGGAAGGTTTGTGTATCCAATGAATTTTGAAGAAAATGAGAAAGGCGGAAACGTGAAGAGACAATGCAGGACGAATATGGAAGGCACAATAAAACTTCCGACCCAACCTTCAGTGACTTCTACTGTGTCTACAAAGAAGTATGCTGTCTGACATTGTCATATGAAAGGTAATGCTCTTATAAGTAGCAAGTATTTGAATTTTCAAGATAATCACTGGTCACACTACACACCCAAATTGATGATTCTGTCGTGGGAAAAACCTCGTAAAAGAAAATACTCCTCCAGTTCCACCAACTTGAAAACAAGCTACTTTGGAGGTTGTTTGTCTTCGTTCACTGCCATTCCCCCAAGATCTTTTGCACTTTAGTTGTTATGGATAATCCAATTTTTGTGAGAGCCAAATATAGAATCTGCTGATGTAACCGAGTTGATACAGATCTTTTTCAACGTCCGATTTTGATATTTAGAAAATATCTGCGATTATCCTGGTCGTATAACATAGGTTGGGGTCACAACCAATCTCAGTTGGCTGGCCAGAGCAAGGTGCATCTTGGTCCGAAAAATTTCTCTATCGAAATTTAGAAAACCACTTGTGGCATACACGTTACATCACAACATCTTATCCATATTAAGCACGTTTCTACAGGATTGCGCCACATTTTTCTTTCTTTTTAAATAAAAAAAAATGCCTGTTGCCGATAACGATCGTTGTGACTCTCCATTTTCAGGGAGATCACAAGCACATAATATACAAGCTGATTCGTTGCAAGCCTGCGTCAAACTACGTTGAAGTGTTTGTATTTGAAGAGTATACATGCACAACAGACAGACTGAAGTCAGCTACTTATCAGAATCCTTAAGGTTTAGTCTCTAAAGAAAAGCCACCGGACATTTCAGCCAATCTAATATTTAATTTGACCGGGTTTTTATGTATAAAACTAATTTCTCTATCCGAAAATCAGTAGGAATGAAAATTTCTTTCAGACGATGTCCCATGTGATTAACTAGCCAGAAATTAAGGCTAAATCGGGCTCAAATCACAAACTACCCTTTTAAAAAAAAGACATTAGATAAGATCCTTAGAAATGTCTGTTGAAGAAAAAGGTATGACCACCTTTGCACCACCTCTAAGAGAAGCAGTGTCAATTAGTATTCGTATGAAACAGGTGGAATTTGAGAGTTATAAGAAATAGATATGCAGATTAGCAGTCCCAAAGACCCATAAATGTGTGTGTGCGTGCGCACATGAAAATAAGTGAGCAACCTGGCTTATAAATTGACCATGGATAACGAGCAGATTTTACTGAGTCTTGACTGCATGAGTTGGGATGACATGAGACAAGTAAGTTGCAAGGAAAATAGACGATGTTAGTAAAGGTAGAGAAGGACAAATTAGGAGAGAACACGACTGTGAATCGGAGGTTTAACTTCTCAAATGATAATAAATCCGATCAAAATCACGAATCCCTTGTTAAACAGAAAACGTCGCACATTGTAATCGAACTTACAACAGCTTCAACAATATGACATTAAGTTGTTCTGCAAGCACATATTATAGATGAATATATTTTATATATTGCTTTTTAGAGCTTTAGAAATTTTGTGAAGTGGTAGAAACGATTGATTAAATTACTTAGGTGCTTAGGTTAGTCAATTTACGTTTTGCTTAACACCCACCAGATTTGAATTTGTTTTTCAGTTTTTTTAAAAGCGATAAAGTAAGTACAGTTATTGTTTATTAATAAGTATCAGTTGTTTTTAGCTGTGATGAAAAGGCGTTCCAATCGTACCTATCCTAAATTTTTAAATATCTATGGCGACATATTCCAATAAGTTATATTCATTAAAAACGTAAAGCTGTAATTTGAAGTTCACTGATATTTCTCGAAGATTGTATGACCGGAAAGAAAATCTGGATCTTTACCTTTTGACCAACAGATTTAAAAAATAGTTTTTTTGTAACTAAACACTTTCAAATTTCGGACACTGGTGGAACGGTAGAATGTGTCATATAAAACATCTTTTGAGAAAAACTTACATTTACGAAGTTATTTCACGTTAAAGTTGTTCTATTTCGGTAATTTCAACCAATCAATAACGTGTAATCAGCTAAATAAAATTACTGCTGTTGTTTGTCAACAAGAACTTCCGGTGGTGTATGTTTCGTTTGTCACTGTTATTTATGACAACCCTAACCCTAAAACCCTAACCCTAGCCCTAAAAACTTAAGCTTAACCATAAAACCTTAGCCATAACCCTAAAACACTAGCCCTAAACCTAAAACACTAACCCTAAACCTAAAACCCTAACCCTAAAACCTTTAAACTAAAACCAGTAGAAACGCACGAACGATGTCATAAATAACTGTGACAAACGAAAAATGTACCGCCGATAGTTGTTGTTGACAAACAACGGCAGTAATTTTATTCAGCTGAATACACTTCATTGATTGGTTGGAATTACCGAAATAGGACAACTTTAACATGAAATAACTTCGTAAATATAAGTTTTTCTCAAAATGCTAAGAGTAAAAGATGTTTTATATGACACATTCTACCATTCTACCAGTGTCCGAAGTTTGAAAGTGTTTAGCTCAAAAAATTATTTTTTAAATCTGTCGGTCAAAAGGTAAAGATCCGAAAATCCCTCTTGTTCGTTCAGTTCAAATAATTTTCAGAAGTTGATTAACTTGAGTATAAACTCTTACGATTAACTAATATCATATAATGATTATATAGATAAAATATAGCTGCAGCAGAGTTTAAACAAGATTAAGTATGATGAAACAAATGGCAGGTAACATAAAGCTTATCACTGAAGTCGGATTAGAAAAATCCTATCAGAAAGAAATATCGGACTGTCTGTTAACAGAAATGTTTGAATGGAGCTTGACAGAAGATAAAAACCTAACAGAAACCTTAGTAAAATATACATATTAAGTAGAAGCAAACCAGGAATACGACGGAAATATTTATCCCCAAGTATGCTTGCGTATAATACTAAAAAGAAAAGAGATTGCTATTGCTTTCGTTTCTTTTATTTTCCTCATAGACTACAGCACACAAAGGCGTTTTCGATAAGAATAGGGGAAAAAATCTTTTGTTTTTCTTTGCTAGGCAAATGTAATATAGTTTGAAGCTGAGTCGGCATAGATCTATTATTGCACTAGATCTATTATTATGCTTGAACAATTACCAGGATGTAGAAGCGA
The DNA here is from genome assembly GCF_006345805.1 of Octopus sinensis. Classification (NCBI taxonomy): domain Eukaryota; kingdom Metazoa; phylum Mollusca; class Cephalopoda; order Octopoda; family Octopodidae; genus Octopus; species Octopus sinensis. The sequence goes on from NC_043004.1 coordinate 38,460,554, forward strand.
TGACTTATCTTTGTTTCATACATCAGTTGATAAAATCAAAAGATGCAGCAACGTTATAGCAATGGTAAATTTAGATTGCCAAGAATCACTAAGAAACTACACGGCTACGTTGAAGTTGTTCGAAAAAGATCATTATAATGTTGGGCTAATTATTCCACTTGGAAACTGACAACGCAAAGTTTGCTTACGTTTTCTTTAATGACACATTGTAAGACATCGAACAAATTATATCTATTTTGAACTGTTGCGTTAGTTAAAATGCAAAATTGCTTCCACTTTGTCACTGGATACGCCACTAATAACGAGCTTACCCGAGAAGGATAATTTTGTAATGAGAATAAATCAAGTGACGCGCACATGTCATACTATAACAAACGAGCATGTCTTAATATAACATACATGTTATATTAATATAACCCACTAACTTATCTTAATATAACATACTAGTATGTTATATTAAAAGTTGAAGAACGTTGTAGTGTGTATATTAACGTACTATATTATAGCATGTTATATTAAGATGCACCTGCAGCTCAAAGAGACAACAAAAGCCTCGAATCTTGTTATATCGCAAATGTGAGAGCTGCATTCAGCCCTTGAACATGTGAAACGAAATAATGTTACGACGCTAATCGGTAATATTTCCGTGTATTGCTGACTATTATCAACCCATAAATTTATTATTTGCTTTATTGCACCGCATGAACTGGAAAAAGACTATTCTTCCGTCGGGACGCCGGAAAAGCGGATCTTTTCCCTTTGAACGGCAGATCGAGAAATTAATTTTTTGTAACTAAGCACTTTCAAACTTCCGACACTGGTAGTGCAGCATTGTATTGCTTAATTTTGTTTTGGAAGTGCTTGGAATCTTGGTCAATGGATGACAAAAGTTCCTTTAATGGCACTGGAGGTTGGGGGGTTTGCTAGGAGTTTAACCTTTCCACCACTGCAGCACAGTGCAGGTGTCTTTCCAGGCCACTTCCTTGATTTACTATGTATGCACCCAGTTGTCACTACACCAACGGAATCTCTAGTACCCTCTGCATAAGGAACTGCTGGATCATAATTGAAAGCTGCTTCATAGAAGTTGCTTCTCCGAGCAGTTGCAACTGCTCTTCGTTATGTAGTGGAGTTCCTATTTCTTGTCAGCAGTGCATACCTCTGTTAATCACTTTGAGATACTCTGGCTTTTGTAGTGCACAGTGTTCGTTTCTTGGTGTGCTTTCCTTTCTGCGGCTGTCTCTCTTTCCCTGGACAGAGATATTCTTTTGGCTGACCTTGTCATTGTAGACAAATTTGACACTTTCCTTGTAGGCATGGTTATATACGTATACAGAAATACACGGTTGCAGAAGATAGTAAACAATGAAAATAACTTGGTAACGGAAATTGTGTAGCTGTATACGACGGGCAGAAAGTAAATAAGAATAAATAAGAAATTTTTACAGAAAATAAAGAATTGTACGGGCTGAAGCGAAATTTGTCACTCAGAGAACCAAAGAGCCAGTATGGAAGAAACGTGAAGAAAGCCGTCAACAACAGAAAAACACAAAACCGTTGCAAAAATAAATAAGAAATGTTTAGGGAAATTAACAAAGTGTACGGATTTAAGTGAAATTTTTGAAGTTACTTCTTTCAGAAGTTATGAACTTACTTTTATCGGTAATTCCGCCAACAAGAAAAAAAAAAGATTAAAAAACCCGAAAATCTTGCAATGCTAAATAAGAAATTTGTAGGCATATTTAACGAAGTGCACGGATTGGAATGACATTTATGAAGTTACTACTGTCTGTAAATTATAAAATTACTTCCATCAGTATTGCGAACTTCTTTCTGTCAGTAATTTCTCATTGTTGTTTGTAAATAGCGATTGAAAACTTACAGTGAAAACAACAGCGATTGAACTAAAAGTGAAACAATGGTGTTCAAAAATTTATAGTGAGAAAAATATAGATAGATAAGATATAAACATTTAGATACAGAGAGTTAGACAGATATAAAGAGACAGGGACTGAGAGAGATGGATAGGGAGATATAGAAAGAGTAATAGAGATAGAGAGATAATACATACATGTAGTTGTTACATTACTAACGCCAGAAAACCGGAAGTAAATATTTTAAAATCTTTCAAAGACGTGAATCTAATATAAAAAGCAATATTATTTATTTTTAATAAAAAAAATCAAATGAAGAGACATGTGTCCGAGGTCAAAGTATTCATGCATCACAAGTATGGAAGCAATTGATGAAAAGCGGATACATACACATCTCTCTCTCTTTCTCTTTCTCTCTCTCTCTCTCTCTCTCTCTCTCTCTATATATATATATATATATATATATAAAATAATATGTGATAATTATTCAATAGTCAAGGTCTCTTTCTTTCTTTTGTTATCTTACTGTTTTTACCAATATATATATATATATATATATATCAAATAAATAATAATAATGTTCGTCCATTGTTGACGACCATAATCAAGGCCATTACATGAGAGAAGCGGAGTGCCAGTGCGTCCGGCTGTGGTCGATCAGACCGATGCGTGCTCGGAAGATTCCGCTGCACGTCAGGCACTGGTAAGTCTTTCTGGCAACAATGGCAGGCAGCTAGCTCTGGACTTACGCAGTTCACGTTTCCTTTTTCTCCTGCAATCCTATTCTGTTCGTAGAATGTGACGCCAAGCATTTGCCAAGTGTCGGAACTGATCTGGAAGTACTTCAGTGAGGCTTTACATGTGTCTTTGCAGTGCTTTTCTCTCCACCTTGAGTGTACTTATCTTCTACTAGTTAACTGTAATACAGTCTTTTGGATAGTCGTGTGTCAGGAATTCGAACAAAGTAGCCTACCTACCTGCACTCTCCTCAAAAGCACAGATGCTTGGCAGATCAGCTGGAGAGATAAACTCCTTGTCTGGCACAACTCATGTGGAAGCGGTTCAGCCGTTAGTCGCGGTGTTCGTAAACCGTCCAAGTCTCAGAGGCTTTCATATAGCAATGCTGCGCCCGTTGCTCACCTCAAGTTGACATCAGCAAAACAGAGGTCCAGAAATTGATAAAACGTCCCTTAATATAGCAAGCACCAGGTGCCTCTCTTTGTCCTTTTCCCGGTTGCCAGTTTTCTGCAGAAGATTTGAGGTGAAAGTCGTTCAGCGTTCATCCTGAAGATATGGCCATATCATGTTTATGGTTCCGTACGCTCCGGAAACCAAACTAGTATTCTAGAAGGACTCTTTCCCTGATAATCTGGAGACGCTTCACGAGCATTCGAGCAAAGATCTTTCCTACAATAGCAAGTAGCGAAACTCCATGATAGTTCCCACAGGGTTTTCTATCTTCTTTCTTGAATATACTGATTGTGATAGCGTTTTTGAGAGATCCTTTGAGAGATCACGTGCCTCCCACATCTTTAGGGATAGGGTGAAGAGTTTAGTTTGAAGCAATGATCAATCATGTTGCACCAATTCGAATGAGATGTTATCGGACCCCGGAGTTTTGTCTTGCGTTGATGCATTTCATCGCTTTCTGGTACCCTTGATATAACGGAGGAGTATTCATCCAAGGCTGTGATGGTTGGAAAGGGACTTTTATCGGGAATTCTTCTGTTATTGACACACGATATAGTAAAACAAAAATATCACTTCTAGCTATGGTGTCATGTTTGTCAGCAAGAATGTTAACATTTTCTGCTGCAAGTAGAAAGATACAGATCTAGCAGCAGTAGACTACCAGAGCTGTAGTTTCCAACACTCTCTCTACCAATCACATTCGTACAGTAATCGTTCCTGACTCGGGCGTTAAAATCACTGAGCTTATCAGTTGATGGAACATTAGGGATGTTGTTCATAAGACTCATTCATGATGTCATCATTGACGTCAAGAGTCGAAACAAGGCGGAAAAACACGCGATTTGAAATTTTACCGCAAACCCAACAACATAGGTCTCGCTCCGAAATCTTCCTCTTTCCTAAAAGAAGTATATCCAGTACCCGCCTCTTCGCACTCTCATCTGAAAGTCGTGTTTCACTCTGTACAGCAATTTCTATGTTTAGCCTGGCAAGTTCTTTAGCGACCCGGGCAGTTCGTCTTTCGGGTCCGTCGGAGTGGTCAGTATCCAAAAGGGTTCTCACGTTCCAAGTTCTAATGTCACATTCGCTTTGGCTGTAAGATTTCAGCTGTTTCCAGATTTAGTGTTACGACTACAGGAAAGGTGGCCTGCCGAGTGTGGCTATCCGTTCAAGTGCTGAAAGTAACTTCCGATGTTTAGCCCTCCTTTTATCGGACCTTCACCGATTAGGGTGAGCAGAGGTAGTTCTGAAAAGCCTGCCCAAACATAAGTGCTTGACTGGATCCCAATTAGTCACTGGATCTTGGGAAGGCAGCTGTCACACATTAGCTGCCAACCTGTAAGTTTGGACAAGGAGCTCTCGGTTTCACCTAAACCTACCCCGTTATCTTTATCTCATCGATATTGGACTTTATGAATCTTAGTTTAAGCATGAAAAAGAGAAGCAGGAAATTAAAATGAGCAGTAAAATCAATAAGTGGCGCGGGTTTGACTTCAGTGGATCACGACTTGCCAGGAGGTAACCTATGCAATATAATCTCAAGACTTATGTACATAATACATACATACATACATACATACATACATACATACATACATACATACGGGTGGGTGCTGAAAAGTTCCTGGTTTTAAGGGTGTCACGAAAGATCTGTGAAATAAATGTGTGAATCTGAGAGGCAACGACAAAGGAAAGTTACCTTCTACAGTCAAGCCGATCCATAACGGCCGGTTTCCAAGTTTCCATGGCGGCTAAACCTCCCAAATAGCAGGGCCGCCGCTCCGTCATAGGATTACTCATTCTTTGCCAGCTGAGTGAACTGGAGCAACATGAAATGAAGTGTTTTAATCTAGAACGCAATGCGTCGCCCGGTCCAGGAATCGAAATCACAATTTTACAATCTTGATTCCCACACCCTACACGGGCCTCCAAGAATCTGAAAGGTGAATGTGTTCAATAAAATCACAATTAAGTGATCCTACTGTATTTTTTTTACCGTAAGCCACGAACTTTTCAATACGCCCCATGCGTGTGTGTGTATATATATACACACGAGGTGGTATCAAAAAGTTCGCACATTAGTTATGTAGCGTGCACACAGATGACAGCGCAGTAAGCATAGTTGTTGCGCGCACAGTGAGAGGTATCAGTGGCTTTCATTAGGCAGTGTACTGAGTGGAATTGTATTTACTTCCAAAGTTGTGAATTTTTTTTGTTTTTGTGATCACGTGTAAGCTGTAGCCTGCGATTGTTATTACACACAGGAAGTTGGAACCAAGCGCCAATGTGAAATTTTGCGTTAAGGTTGAGCATGATTCGGCAAGCTTACGGCGACGAGGCACTGGGGCATACGAAATGTTTCAAGTGGAAGGGGCGCTTCAAATGCGGAAGAGCTTCCCTGGAAGACGAAGAGCCATCTGGAAGATCTTCCACAAGCGTCACTCCTGGAAATGTGATATTGTGCGTCAAGAATCTGTCCCCCAGGGCAATCGCGAGTTATGCTCCAAAGTTTTGAAGCGTTTGAGGGAGGACATTCGCCGAAAGTGACCGAATCTGTGGAGTGCGAAGGACTGGATTCTTACTGACCTCTTCTCACCAATGAGTTTCTCGACAAAAGCATGGTACCGCTTCGGCACCTGCCCTATTCACCAGAGTTAGCTCCTGCGGAGTTCCATCTTTTCTCCAAGATGAAAATGCAGTTCAAAGATTGCCGTTTTAACATCATTGTCGAGACCCAGAGCGAGTCGCAGAAGGTCCTCGACCTAGTTACGGAAAACGACTTCCAGACCGGTTTCCATAAGTGGTGGGAACGCTGGGACTGATGTATTGCTGCGCAAGATGACTATTTCGAAGGAAATTATTTTTAAAACTTATGTAAATAAGTTTTTTTTTTTTATTAAACATAACTAGCCCGACAACCATTTGTTACCACCTGCTATATATATATATATATATCCATGCATAGTCTTCTGCTCATATAGACTCATCCATTCATCTGATGATACGTTGCGGTAGGGTCGTGCGACGTCTTTGGGCATGTATTCTAGGCTATCAGACAAAGAGTATTGCTCAAGGGGCTGCCTTACAAGTCTTATGATGTATGTATATGTGTATGTGTGTATGTATGTATGTATGTATGTATGTATGTATGTATGTATACATGTAGGTAGGCATGTGTGTATATATGCATGTCTGTATATATATATATATATATATATATATATATATATATATATCTATATATAAACGGCAGTTTGTCTGTGCGTGTTTCTGTGTGTCTGTTTGCTTGTACCCTCACCCTGACCACGGCTTTCAACCGATTCTGATGAAACTTGACACACACATAGCCCAATGTCATAATTCAAAACTAACGCAGCCAAAATTTTGAAAAGTTTCCCCAGTTCTGAAAAAAATCGATAAATTCGACATGGGGTCGAGAATCAGAAACACGAACCACAAACTGTCTAGGGGACGCAACTCCATCCTTTTTTAACTCTCAAAAAAAAATTTACCATCATTTTTTTCCATTTTTTTGCTATTTTTTGGCTATAACTCTCTAAAAATGCTTTATAGTTATTTCCCTTACAAACCTGAGCAACGCCGGGCGATACTGCTAGTATACATATATACATATATACACACACACACACATATATATATATATATATATTATATATATATATATATAATATATATATATATATATATATGCATATATGTATGTATGTGTGTATGTATGTATATGATTTTGTGTTTGCTTTGCAATATTCTTGATGTGAAATTGTGCATTGAAACAAATATTGTTATATTTGGGGATGGCCATGTTTGGCAATTAAACACACGCACTTTTTGTTTGATCGTCAATTTAGAATTATCAATGTTTAGACAAATAACTAATAATAATGATAATAATAATAATAATAATAATAATAATAATAATAATAATAATAATAATAATAATAATAATGATAATAATAATAATAATAATAATAATAATAATAATAATAATAATAATAATAATTGCTTTAAATTTTGGTACAAAGTCAGCAACTTTAGGGAAGGTTACATCAACCGCAGTGTTACATTGGAAATTATTTTATCGACCTCAAAAGGGTGAAAGTCAACTGCGACAGAATTTCAACTCAGAACGTAATGACTGATAAAATACCGCTGAGCATATCGCCCAGAATGCTAATGATTCTGCCAGCTCCCCGCCTTACATAATAATAATGGTTATAACGATAATGATATTTTCTTCGATATGTATAAGACCTGAAATTTGGGGGAGCGGTATACTCGATTACAGCGACCGCAGTACTCGACTGGTACTTATGTTATCGACCCTGAAAGGATGAAAAGCAAACTCGACCTTGGTGGAATTTGAACTCAAAACGTAAAGATGGACAAAAAGACGTGATACATTTTGCCCGACGTGCTAACGATTCTACCTAGTCACCGTCTAAATAATGATAATAATAATAATAATAATAATAATAATAATAATAATAATAATAATAATAATAATAATGATAATGATAATGATAATAATAATAATAATAATAATAATAATAGCCCGGCTATGGAAAATATAGGTGAAGATAAAGCCAATTATTATTGGGTCCTTGGGAACAGTATCAGAGCGCCTCAAGAGGAATAGAAAGGAAACTGGAATAGCATGCCTAGTACTATGGCACTCCGTCGGTTACGACGACGAGAATTCCAATTGATTCAATCAGCGGAACAGCCTGCTCGTGAAATTGACGTGCAAGTGGATGAGCACTCCACAGAGACGTATACACTTAACCTAGTTCTCGGAGAGATTCAGCGTCACACAGCGTGTGACAAGGCTGGCCCATTAAAATACAGATATAACAGAAGCAGGAAAAAAGAGTGAGACAAAGTTGTCGCGAAAGAGCACAGCAGAGTTTTCCACGAAACCTTGCCGGAGCCTCCGTGGCGCTTTAAATGTTTTCGCTCAATAAAAACCCTCGACGTTCGGTCTGGGAATGGAAACCGCGATCCTATGACCGTGAGTCCGCCCCCTAACCACTGGGATATTGCGCCTCCACAGAGTGCCTAGTAGAACTGATACAAAAGGCTTGCCTCCTTGCCTCGGACAAAATTATAAGGAAAGTATTGGATAGCTGAAAAGAACGAATAAAACATGGTGCCATAGGCTGCATCTAGTAAGCCCGCTACGCATGCAGGACTCCAGGAGCTCCAACGAAACCTATGATGAAGATGGTGATGATGATGATAATAATAATAATAATGATAATAATAATAATAATAATAATAATAATAATAATAATAATAATAATAATATAATAATAATGATAATAATGATGATGATAATGATATTAATAATAATAATAATAATAATAATAATAATAATAATAATAATAATAATAATAATAATAATAATAATAATAAATATGTGACCCGGCAAATATGTGACCCGCAGCAAACAAGCTGATGTTGACCAGAAGCAAACCCATCAGTGGCTACGGAGCTCAGGGCTAAAAGCAGAGAGCGAAGGTTTCATCCTGGCTGCTCAAGATTAAAGCCTATTAACCCGGAACTACCAGGCCAATGTGATGAAAAATGGAGCAGACCCAAAATGCCGATTCTGCAACGACATGATTGAAACAGTGGACCACCTAATCTCTGGATGTAAGGTCTTAGCACCAGTGGAGTATAAATTAAGACATGACAGAGTTGGCCAATATCTACACTGGCTAATAAGTCGGCATTACAATATGAAAACTGCCGACAAGTGGTATAATCACCACCCTGAAGCTGTAACTGAAGGAGAAAATGTAACGATTTTGTGGGACTTTCCAGTACATACAGACCGAACTATCAAAGCCAATAAACCGGATATTGTTGTGAAAGACCAAAACAATAAAGTTTGCTTATTGATCGACATGAGCATCCCCTGTGATCATAATATCTCGGCGAAAGAATTTGACAAGCTCAGAAAATATAAAGACCTGCTCATTGAAATTGAGAAAATGAGGCATCTCAAGGCGGTTACAATACCAGTGATCGTAGGAGCACTAGGAATGATCAAGAAGGGAACCGAAAATTATATGAGAATGATCCCTGGCTTACCATCCCTGCAAGAAGTGCAAAAGATTGTCTTAACTGGTACATCACACGTATTGAGAAGAGCATTGTCGCTGTGAGAACTGTTGCTGCTCATGTATTTTAATTTAACTTAAAAAAAAAAATGAACGAACTACTAAGTTTGGTTTAATGGCCTACCAATGTATACTATGAGTTTCTTTGCCCTAGGAGTCGGGAAGACACTCGGCAAGAAATGGAAGCAAATTTGAAAGAAGAAAAAAAAAGTAATAATAATAATAATAATAATAATAATAATAATAATAATAATAATAACAATAATAATAATAACAATAACAATAATAATAATAACAATAGCAATAATAATAATAATAATAATAATAATAATAATAATAATAATAATAATGATAATGATAATGATAATAATAATAATAATAATAATAATAATAATAATAATAATAATAATAAGATTAATAATAATAATAATAATAATAATAACAATAATAATAATAATAATAATAATAATAATAATAATAATAATAATAATAATAATATTAATAATAATAATAATATATTGAGTGATAGGGAACCACTCCATAAACTCTCAAATGCATACAAACATAAAACAAATAAAAATTGGCGACTGCGTAACACAAGAAATCATACAATTAAAACCCGATCTTAATAAGTTAAATGAAATTATTTACTCTGTTGCTAAGGTAATCGAACGACGCTGTTTAACACACAAAAAGCCAACAATACCAGATTCGAAAAGAAAATCAAACTGGAGGAGTAGAATTGAAACTGAGATTGAATCATTGCGAAGGGAGATATCAATATTAACTGAGCTAATCTCTGGAAATGAGGTAAGAACAAGAAAAGGCAAGAGGATTGTGAGAAAATATGGACTCTCAACAAGAGAACTAATGTCAGCGAAAGAAACAATTAAACAAAAAGTTCAACAAAAGCTCAGAGAATACGCAGATTTGAGAAAAGAATCAAATACTACAACAAAATAAGATGTTCAAATCCAATGCCAAATCATTTTACAAGGAAATAGGGAAAGAAAAAATAACCATTGAAAATCCACCCCTAATGGAAGAAGTTGAAAACTTTTGGAAAGGGATCTAGAGTGATGAGAACCCATACAATGAAAATGCAAACTGGGTCAACCGCACCCAAGATGACTACAAAAATCTACAAGAACAGGTATGGGAAGACATCTCAATCGCCGACCTAAGGAGGACACTAACGAAGGCTCATAAATGGAAATCCCCTGGTATTGATAGGGTACCAAATTTCTGGCTGTCATCACTCTCGTCCGTACACAAAATGTTAATAATATTATTTATTAAATATTATGAAAGACCCGAAAAAAACTCCCCATTGGATGGCAAATAGTATCACTTAGCTCCTCCCAAAACATAACGAAACGAAAGACCCAAAAAACTACCGGCCTTTAACATGTTCATCTACTACCTATAAGATTTTGACATCTATTTTAGTGGAGAAAACTTATACATTTATGAAAGAGAATAACCTCTTTCCCACTGAACAAAAAGGATGCAGACGAGACTCATGCGGATGCAAAGATCAGCTCCTAATTAATCGCATGATCCTTGAGAACTGCCATAACAAGCGCAGAAATCTCAGCTCTTCATGGATTGATTATAAAACAAGGCCTTTGACAGCATACCACATTCGTGGATTCTGAAATCGCTGGACATTTTCAAACTTTCTCCTGTGATTTCAGATTTTTTAAAGTACAATATGTCACTATGGAACACGAAGCTCCAATTATATCATTCTAATTGAGTATTGCGCTCAAACAATATTAGCATAAACTGTGGCATTTTCCAAGGTGACTCACTTTCACCACTAATTTTCTGCATGGCTACAAAATTGACAACAGGAAAATAAGCCATCTATTTTATATGGCAAAGATGATGAAGAGCTTGAAGGACTACTACATACTGCGAAAGGATTTAGTGATGATATCGGGATGGAGTTTGGCCTTGTAAAGTGTGCTAAAGCCACTTTTAAGAAAGGGAAATTGGTAAAGTCAAGTTCAATCGAATTAGATGTTGAGGCAGTAATAAAGGAACTTGAGCAAGAACCAACCTATAGATACCTAGGAATAAATGAAGGCTCTGGTATCCAGCATGCAAACATGAAAGGGAAGGTTAGGAAGAAATGTTATAGAAGAGTTCGAGCAGTTCTGAAGTCTGAGCTGAATGCATATAATAAGGTGTTAGCCGTAAATTCCTAAGCAGTCCCAGTTGTTCTTTATGGCTTGAATGTGCCTAACTGGAATACCAGTGAAATAATGAAAATTGATAGAAAAATCCGCAAGCTACTAACTTGTAATAAGATGCACCATCCAAAGGCAGACGTGGGTTGTCTTTATATTCCAAGAGCTCAGGGAGGTCGAGGCTTGATCCAGCTTGAACTTACGTACAAAGCCACCACAATCGGACTGACCAAATACCTTGAAACAACCAACGATTGGATGCTAAAACTTGTTGAAAAACATAAAAGACCGAAAAAAACTTCACTCTATTCTGAATGAGGGCGAAATATTCGCTGCTGATTTCTTAGATACCTACCAGATTGATTAGCTTGATGCTGCAAAGAAAAGAAAATTAATTGTGAAGACAAAAGCACATGAAAAATTAGCTAGCAGATGGGGACAGAAACCTCTGCATGGCAGGTATGTGGCCCGTAGCAAACAAACTGATGTCGACTAGAAACACACGCATCAATGGTTACGAAGCTCAGGCCTAAAAGCAAGAGAGTGAAGGTTTCATATTAGTCGCTCAAGACTAAAGCTTATTAACCCGGAACTACCAAGCCAATGTGATAAAAAATAAAGTTAACCCAAAATGCCGATTTTGTAACGATGAGATTGAAACTATAGACTACCTAATCTCAGGGTGTAGAGTCTTAGCACCTGCAGAATATAAAGTAAGACATGACAGAGTCGGCCAGTATTTACAATGGACAATATGTCGGCATTATAAAATCAAAACCCCTGACAAATTGTATGAACACCATCTTGAAGCTGTGACTGAGGGAGAAAATGTGTCGATTCTATGGGACTTTCCCGTACATACCGACAAAACTATAAAAGCTAATAAACCGGATATTATAAAAGATCAGACAAAAAGGTGTGTTTATTAATTGACATGAATATTCCTTGCGATCACAATATAGCGGCGAAAGAATTTGACAAGATCAATAAATATAAAGACTTGCTAATAGAAATTGAAAAAATGTGGCATCTCAAGGCGACTACACTACCAGTGATTGTAGGATGTCTAGGAATAATATAAAAAGGTACTGAAGCTTATTTGAAAATTATACTAGGCTTCAGGAAGTGCAAAACTCGTGCTAACTGAAACGACTCATGTACTGAGAAGAGCATTATCGCTGTGAAAACAACATCCATTCACGAATTTATTTATTTATTTATTAATTTTTTAAATACATATTTTACCTGTGAATTTGCGTGTGTAATCTGGGAATGCATACAATGAGCTTCTCTACCCTAGGTGTATGGAAAACACTCGGCGAGAAATGGAAGAAAATTTGAAGAAAGAAGGAAAAAAAAATGATAAACCCTTCTACTAAAGGCCTGAAAATTTAGGGAAGGGGACTCGTCGATTACATCCACCCTAGTGTTTACTGGTTCTTAATTTATTGACACCGAAAGGAGGCACGGCAAAGTCGATCTCGAAGGAATTAGAACCCCAAACGTGACGACGGACGAAATACCGCCAAACTTTTCGCTCGGTTTCTAACAATTCAGCCAGCTCGCCGCTTACATCATCATCATCATCATCATCATCATCATCATCATCATCATCATCATAATAATAATAATAATAATAATAATAATAATAATAATAATAATAATAATAATAATTCTTTTATTGGCCACAAGGGCTGAACACAGAACAAATAGGAACAATATAATACAATGAACAAGTGGGATATTGAACAATGTATGTAACAAGTAACAAAAAAAATAACAAAACAATTAAACAATAAAAATCCCCCGGAAGTGTGGAGCTCCTCACAGGGACAACAGCAGAACCCCACTAAACCTGGTTATCCCGACAGGTGTATCTCAGTAGACACCTCTCTCCTTCTTAACTTCCCCGATTTACAAACGGAAGTTCAGAGTAAGCCCATTCACACAGGCCATCCTCGCCACATACACCCACCTTTCAACAAAATTACTGGGTGCGCAGAACTTACCGCTCTACCCTCATTTCCTTATCAAGTGGAACTTGAAAAAGTCGATGAGGGTTAGGCTGAAGAGGAAAATATCTGCCTTCAGTGCTTTGAGTCTCGTTCATCACACTAATTCCTTCGCTATAGCCATTAGACAGGAGGAAACTGTCTTTCCTTCCCGGCAAAGGAAGGCGGCTGTGCGATATTCACGATGGACTCGGCTGACAACCGGACCGTCCTACACGAGATAACAGCTGTTCGACAAAGCTCGAGAATTCAGTAATACAGGGACACTGGACAACTGCATGCAGGACGATTTCGTCACCCTGCGCACACCTGGGACAAGTCCGTCTGAGAGTACATCCATGTCTGTAAAGCTTGTTCCCATAATACTCTCAAGAACACAAGAACAAAATCCCCAGAGAGAGGAAAATTCTAATGAGACGGCGTACAAAAATTTCAAATCGCCTAAACAAACAAATTGAAAGCAGTGAAAAGTCCCGCCTGAAAATAAAACTGTTGGAAATTGAAAAGTGTCTGCAACTCTCCCGTGAAATACTGAATGAGCAATTCAAGAGTGTTTTCACTCCACCCCTTGGGCATTTCCAAATCAGCAATCCAACTGACTTCTTTACCACTGCAGATATAAAATCAGAGGCAGCGATGATTGATTACATCAATATAAAGGAATACGATGTAATAAAGGTTATAGATGAAATGAAAACAAATTCAGCTACCGGCCCCGATGGATTCCCGGCAATCCTTCTAAAAGTATGTAAGAGAGTCCTAGCAAGACCACTGCAGTTCCTCTTTCAGAGCTTCCTTGCAACTGGCAAACTTCCAAGAAAACTTAAGGAAGGTAAAATATGCCCTATTCATAAAGGAGGTAGCAGAGCGGAGGCCAAGAACTACAGACCTATCTCTCTGACCTCACACATCAGCAAGGTCATAGAACGAATAGTCAGAAGGAAACTAATCACCTTCCTTGAAGAAAATGACTTGCTACCTGACACCCAACATGGTTTCCGACCAGGAAGAAGCTGCTTAACTCAGCGCCTACAACACTTTGCAAAGGCCTTTGATAAAGTCGATCATGGAATGATATCTCACAAACTGCGTGATCTTGGCATAGTTGGAAAATTGGGAGAATGGCTTCATGATTTTCTGAAGGATAGAAGTCAGGTGGTAGTAGCCAATGGGGCCACTTCCATTAACACGCAAATAGTGAGCGGTGTTCCGCAGGGCACTGTTTTGGGACCACTGCTGTTCATAATGGCCCTCTCAGACATGCCCTCAGCCACGCAGAGAGCCACGATCACAAGTTATGCAGATGATACAAAAGTTTCACAGGCAATACAGAACCCTGAAGACACTAAACACCTGCAATGTGAGCTGGACAAAATATACAAGTGGGCTGAAAAGAATAGCATGCAGTTCAATGCTGAAAAGTTTCAAGCTTTATGCTATCAGCATGCAAAACTAAATGCAATACCCAATGAATACAATGGACCCGGAGTGATTGCAATCCCAGAGGCACAATCAGTGCGTGACCTGGGTATTTACATGAGCGATGATGCAACCTTTCATGCACATGTTGCTAAACTGGCAATGAAATGTAGACGGCTGGCCGGATGGATTCTTAGAACCTTTAGAACAAGAGAACAAGAAACCATGATGGTCCTCTGGAAGACACTTGTCCTAAGCCACTTTGACTATTGCTCTCAGCTATGGCCACCATCCAGTGTCAAGTTGATCACAGGACGTGAGGCGATCCATCGAAGCTACACGAAGAAGATAGCCTCTGTGCAGCATATAAGCTACTGGGAAAGACTCAAGAGATTAAAACTCTATTCCTTGGAGCGTAGGCGAGAAAGATATGCTATAATATACATCTGGAAGATCCTAGAAGGAATTGTTCCAAACTTTGGCATCGAGAGTTACACAAATGCCAGAACTGGGCGCCACTGCGTGGTGCCAAGGACTCCAAATTTGCCATCAAGATGTAGGACAAGATACTGTGATAGCCTGGGCTTCAGAGGCCCACAGCTCTTCAATATCCTCCCGAAGGACCTGAGAGACCTGCATGGGGTGGATGCAGATGTCTTTAAAATAAAACTGGATCTCTTCCTGTCAAGTGTCCCAGATGAACCAACTTCACGACAGGAGGTGCAGATGAGGGCAGCTGCATCAAACTCTCTCATGCACCAAATGGCAGTTGCTAAAAAGCATTCGTGAAGTAAAATCATGTAGCAACACCGAATGGCAGTGCTCCAGCATGGCCACAGCTCGTGAGCTGAAACTAGATAAATAAAAAAAAAACAAATATATATATATGTATGTTTTATATATGTATCTGTGTGTGTGCGTGTGTGTGTGCGTGTGTAGATAGATAATAGATGCGTACACGTAAATGAATATATAACATTATTTGTATTCCCTTATTGTCGAATGTAATCTGTAAAAAATAAAATTCTAATGTTTCTTTTATTTTCTAGATTATTGCAATAACCAACCGTTCAATATTTACAGCAGCATATGCTGTAGTTCACAGGTGACATCTATAACTGGTTTTAAACGGCCTGCGTGTTGCGGAAATGTAGCATTTGACAGAGATGCCAGTATATGTTGCGGTGGTACAGTCACTGCAAAATCAGCAACAGTAAATGGATGTTGCGGTGCGACAGCTATAGATTTATCCCTTAAAGACTGTTGTTCCGGTAAAGTGATTGACAGACTAACAAAAATATGTTGTGGTGCAACAGAAACTGCTAGAACATCAATATATGATGTTTGTTGCGGGACAGTTAAAATGGATAAGACCAAGAATCTTTGCTGCGGTGGTGTTGTAAAAGCTATAGCAACTACTTTTCCAACGGGAAATAATATCGTACCAAGCACGTATGCTTGTTGTGCAGATGCAATTTTCGAAACACGTACTCACTACTGTTTTTACGGACAAATATATCCGCGAACCAATAGGGTGCCATGGTGGTAGATGCCTCAAGATGATCACCTTCTCCCTCATTGGTAATTTACATGAAGAAATAAATTTCATTGGCATGTAAGAATTAACCTTTCGTTCTGTTTATTTTATATAAGGAACATTCATACACCGCATTCTCTATTACCACTCTTAACACAAACATGCACACACACATACATACATACATACATACATACATACATACATACATACATACATACATACATTCATACAGACAGACATATATATATATATATACACACACTCACGTATATATATATATATATATATATTATATATATATATAATATATATATATATGTATGTATGTATGTATGTATACACACACAGACACTTATACACACATATATACTTTATTAAGAAATATGTGAAGTCATTACAAAAAGTGTTACTCAGAGTTTCACGTCCCGTTTCAATTTTGGTTGAGAAATAAGGTTATATGTATAAATATACAATTCATTGATAGATACACATTTGAAATAGGTTTTGTTTCATTGGTCCTTTCAACTAACGGCATTTTCAATAACTGGTTATATGAAATTAAAATTATGATTTAAAATCGTATTTAAAATCGAAAATCTTATTTTAAATATTTTAAATCAAAATCATATTCAAAATCATATTATTTAAAATCGAAGAAAACATCAAAAATTAGATTTAGAAGGAGTAAACCTGTATATCGAGGGTAAATAAATTAACAGTAAAATAAATTTAAATTTTATATTCGTTTATAACAAAAATATAGGCTTACAAAGAATTAACATCATAAAAACGCATATACATTTACTTATACATATACATACCAAAAGACCAAAACATACACATATACACTAAACATACAAACGTTCGTACATGCCTTACATATATATACAGACAAATATAGGCAAAATTAATATATACCTACCAATATATATATATATATATATATATATATATTATATATAATATATATATATATATATATATATATATATATATATATATATATATATATATATATATATATATATATATATATATATATATATATATACTGAATTTCTCTCAAAATAAGTTAAGGAACTTACATATCTAAAGCTTTCGAATACATATAGGATCAGCTTTAAACCTGTAATATCTACACTTTCTGTGAATACCTATAATTTTTGTTAACTGAGTATTCGAAAATGTAAATATCCTCTTCATTCCAAGAACACTACAGTTTTCTCTGTTTGGACAGACAAAAGATCATCTCCAGTAAATTTTAAAACCTTCATATCTACAATTTTCTGTAAAATTTTTACGTTCCTTTTCTTTTAGTTCATTTTTCGGGGCTAATGCACTTTCGCACCTCTCCTTGAAAAATGCATTTTTGGGGAAATTATTTTCGGATTCCTACGTTTTAGATGTCGGAGATTGCGAATATGCAAAACAAAAAAGAAAAAAATGTTACCCCTACTCTTAAATTTTGAACTTTTTCGAAATTTTTTCCCCTTATGTTTTAGACG
Source organism: Octopus sinensis (assembly GCF_006345805.1). NCBI lineage: Eukaryota > Metazoa > Mollusca > Cephalopoda > Octopoda > Octopodidae > Octopus > Octopus sinensis. The sequence goes on from NC_043004.1 coordinate 38,478,433, forward strand.
ACGAAGATTCCGAATATACAAAAAACTACGTTTTCAAAATTTTAAATTCAGTAAGCATATAATGTCTTCCTGGGTTAAAAACAATAGTACGCCGTCCTCTATAGGAACACCACATTTAGTTGACAAATATATTTTATGAATAAATGGACAGGGATAAATAGATAGAGAGATAAATAAATAGATGGATGAAAAAGTTCAAAATTTAAAATTGAAGGAGGGGGCGAAATGTGAACCCCTTATTAAATTTTGTAACACTAACCATTAAACAATAATGTTTGTTTCTCATAAAATGGTGTATTTAATTTATATTAAATTCTTATTTACACAAATAAAACGCAAATTCTCTTCACTTTGTTTTTGTCTGGATTTAATTTCGATTTGCATATGCTCGTCAATTCACTATGATCTCTTTCAAGTACACAAAATCAAAAAGTTATATTTGGTTGGAGGTGAGGTTTGAGCTAAATCTAAAACATTTTTTTTGCATATTCGTAATCTCCGAAATCGAAAACGTAGGAATCCGAAAATTTTTTTCAAAAGACTGAAATTTACAAGGAGAGGTGCGAAACTGCATTAGCCCCCACCACCTTTTCCCTGAATATTCGAAATAGTAAACATCCTTTTGATTGTAAGAAACGCCACAGTTTTCTCTGAAGGGGCATACAAATGAACAAATGAAACTTTAATATCTCCAACTTTGTGTGAACATATTGTGTTTCCTTCTTCCCTGACTAACAGAATATGTAAACATACCTTTTATTGTAACAAGTCAATTAAATACACGATAAAAAAATTGAGGAAGTAAGCACCTACCAATATATAAATACTGCACAACTATAAAAACTGTAAGCCACAGTAAAACTTTTGAAAAGTAAAGAGAAATTACAAAAGAAAAAGAAATTCAGAAATTCAGAAATTCAAAAATCCAAGAAGGTGAAAATCTCTTCCTCCTACTATTTCTAAAGATTGGAATATCTACAATTTCCTGTGAATATTGTAAATCTCCCTCAAAATAAAATTACCTAGGAAGCTTACATACCTACAGATTTCGAACGCAAAAGCTAAAAAAAAAAACAACATTTAATATCTACAACTACTGTGTGAATACCTATCCTTTCCTTTCTAACTGAGTATTTGAAAATGTAAGCATCCTTTTCATTGCAATAGTCCTATCATCTTCCAAGGGCACTGTCTGTCCCCACTGATCTTTGTACTGTGTTTGGTACCACTAACACTGATTCTGAGGAAAGCAAAAGCTGGGTATGTATTCAAAAGCCGCCAACAAGAAGTCAACCAATTGTTATTCATGGATGACCTGAAACTTTATGGTAAAGATGAATCCCAAGTCAGTTCCCTCGTTGATACGGTGTACACCTTCAGTGCTGATATCAGAATGGCGTTCGGACTGATAAAGTGTGGTGTGTTATTCTTGAAGAAAGGCACAATCAAATGTCGGGGAGTTTATGAAACAGATAGAAGAGACGGGCTATAAGTACTTGGGGATTTTGGAAAGGGATAAATTGATGAAGAAAGAAATGACAGAAAAATTTAAGACGGAGTACTTGCGCAGACTGAGACTGCTCCTTAAGTAGAAATTAAACGGACGGAATAAGATGGAAGTTATCAACCCGTGGGCGGTTTCACTTCTTATATATGGAACAGGGGTAATCGCATGGACGATAAACGAACTAAACAGCTTAGACAGAAACACAAGGAAGTTGCTAACTAGATATTGGTCACTCCACCCAAAAAGTGGCACAGACAGACTGTATGTACCAAGAAACAGAAGGGGAGGAGGACTTGTTGGATGCAAACACAGCATTAGAGCAGAAGAAAACAACATAGCATGGTATGCAAAAAATGCCACAGAACCGCTATTATTACAAGTAAAAAGGTCAGGCTTGTGTAGGATGAAAGATTGCAAAGATAAAGCACTGTACAAGAAATTGAAAACGAATGAAACTGAAAATAGGTGGGTAAAGAAAGGAATGCATGGTCAATTTCCTAGGGATGTTGAAGATAAGACAGACAGAGCAAAAAGATGGCTGTGGACGACTAAAAGTGTTTAAAACGGGAAGCGGAGGGTCTAATCTGTGTTGCCCAAGAGCAAGCACTAAGAACAAACTCCATAAAGTACAGAATAGACAAAACAGCAGAAAGTGATAAGTGCAGAAACCGTATGGCATATTACCAGCCAATGTACGCATCTCCATTGGATACTTTGCAACAATTATGAACTTAACAGAGCAAAAAATTGGTACGACCACAAACCTGAAGGCATTGTCGAGAATAAAAATGCAAAGATCCTATGGAATTTTATGATTCAGTGCGACCATGAGAGAGAGAATAGGAAGCTTGGAACCGCTCGAATACTCCGGAAGGTGCTCGAAAAGTAAGAGGCTTTACCTTAGTTCACTGGTGGTGAACAGCTGACACTGTAGTACATCTCCAGCGTTAGAAGCTGTGCAAAGGCAATAATAATAATAATAATAATAATAATAATAAGTCCATCTCCACACATTCTGCAGTTACTTGTTATATTTCTTTTCATTACATGTTTTTGGTAATTTCTGGTGGGGAGGCTTTGGTCTTGTGCTGCAATTAAAAATCCTTCTGTCTCTGCTTTGAGTCCTGAGCTTCTCAACCATTGTTGTGGTTTTTCTTTGTCTATTTCTTTTGCATTTTATTTAGTCCAGTATTTACCATGAAGGGGCTTTTCTTGCCATCGTTTTATCATGGTTCGTTGCTGTTCTATTTTTAGTTTGGATTTCATTTGTTTTATAGCTTTTGTTGTTTCTTCATCTTCTTCTTCTTCATATTTGTTAGGTGGTATGATTTCTTGTTTGTATTTGTCAGCTTCCTTAAATACTGAGAACAGTTTTTGTTTTACTCGTGTTTTGCCGCCATTTGTATCAGTTTTCTTTCCTTCTGAAGTAGATACTTTTGCAGTCCTATGGTGGTTATTTTATAGTAGTTTTCCAGCTGTATAAGTTCTCTACCACCATCTATACGTTTGTCATTTGTAGCGTATAGTTTTAGGTCATACATATATAACAGGTGGCTGATCGTTTTGCCGTAACATTTATATCCGCATCCAGTTCTATTTAGCATATCAGATAGAGGTGACAGTGCCAAGCAGAAAAGGAGTGGAGAGAGCGTGTCTCCCTGGAATATTTCTCTTCTAATGGGGATGGCTTTGGTTTTCATGAGTCCCTCTTTTGTTTGGAGCTGTAGCATTGTTTGCCATTTATTCATAGAGTTTCCTATGAATTTTATAATTGTTGGTGCTACCTTATTATTATTATTATTATTATTATTATTATTATTATTATTATTATTATTATTATTATTATTATTATTATTATTATTATTGTTATTACTATATGTTTGACTTTTGCTTTACATTTGTACAACTTGGCGCCAAGTCTCACGCAGAGACCTCAAGAGACAAGTTGGAAGTTCATGTTGGTGTTATGCCTAGGGTGCCATATATTTGGCTTTGTACTTAGTGTTGTACTAGTGAATGTTTAAGAAACCATAAGAAAATTATATTTGTTTTAAAACTTGAGATTATATAGAAAATATTTTACGTAGGATATGAGCAGTTCCCATGAGCACTATCTTTCGAATTTCTGCCATTTTCGATTTCCTGGTATCTGAGTTAGGTAGCAATCAGCCCATTTTGCTATCATTCCCAGGGCACCTATGACAACAGGTATTGGTTTCGTCTTCAGGTTCCACATTTTGCTTATTTCTATTTCAAAATCTTTATATTTGCTCAGTTTTGGTAGGTCTTGACAGTTATATTGATTGGGACCATCATATCAATGAAGGGGGATGTTTTTTGTCTGAATTCTTTCAGTGAACTAAAGTACACCCCTTTGTTTTTGAGCACCTTTCAGTGTATTCGAGCAGTTCGAAGCCGCGCTTTTTCCTGCAAGTGATCCACACTTATTGCAGCCCCTATTTGTTGCATGTACTTCTCAAGATTTTTACTCAGTGTTCCCAGGAATAGAGATCATTATTATTATTATTCAGTAGTTTTATTTTTATTTTTATAGCGTGCTTTCACTTCACTACCGAGCGCAGCTCTGTGTGCCTTGGGTATGTGCTGTGATTTGTTGTGATGCTCTGATGGTTATTGTATGGAAAGTGTTCTGCGTAGGATGTGTGCAGTGCCTAGTAGTGCAATTTTCTGTATGATATATGTGTTTGTAAGTCCTGGTGTTTTTGTTATGTATTTGTCTGAATATTTTTTTATCATGCCTAATGCACCTACTATGATAGGAATTGTTTCTGTTTTCAGATTCCACATTCTAGTTACCTCTATTTCCAGGTCTTTGTATTTTGAGAGTTTCTCCATTTCTTTTAGAGACACGTTGTCATCTGCCGGTACTGATACATCAATTAGAAAGCATTTTTTGTCTTCATGGTCTCTGACAACTATATCTGGTCTGTTGGCCTTAATTTCTCTATCTGTGTGTATCGGCATATCCCAGAGTATGGTTGCTTTCTCGTTTTCTGTGACCTTTTCTGGTGTGTGCCTATACCATCTTTTTTCTGTTGTTATTCCATAATGTTGGCATAGCTTCCAATGTATGTAGGTTCCAACTCTGTCATGTCTGTGAATATATTCCTTCTTAGCCAAGACTGGGCAGCTAGAGATAATATGATTTATTGTTTCTTGTCCATCTCCACATATTCTGCAGTTACTTGTAATATTTCGTTTCATTACATGTTTTTGGTAATTTCTGGTGGGGAGGCTTTGGTCTTGTGCTGCAATTAAAAATCCCTCTGTTTCTGCTTTGAGTCCTGAGCTTCTCAACCATTGCTGGGATTTTTCTTTGTCTATTTCTTTTGCGTTTAGTTTAGTCCAGTATTTACCATGAAGGGGCTTTTCTTGCCATCGTTTTATCATGGTTCGTTGCTGTTCTATTTTTAGTTTGGATTTCATTTTTTTATAGCTTTTGTTGTTTCTTCATCTTCTTCTTCTTCTTCTTCATGTTTATTAGGTGGTATGATTTCTTGTTTGTATTTGTCAGCTTCCTTAAATACTGAGAACAGTTTTTTGTTTTGCTCGTGTTTTGCCGCTATCTGGATCAGTTTTCCTTCCTTCTGAAGTAGGTATGTTTGCAGTCCTATGGTGGTTATTTTATAGTAGTTTTCCAGCTGTATAAGGCCTCTACCACCTTCTATACGTTGTATATATAGTCTTTCTATGTCAGATTTTGGGTGATGCATCCTAGATCCTGTCATTATATTTCTTGTTTTCCTGTCTATTTTGGTCAGTTCATTTCGTGTCCAGTTAAGGATATTGTAGCTGTAACTTATAAATGGGACAGCTAAAGTGTTGATACCTATTATCTTGTTTTTAGCATTGAGCTCTGTGTTTAGTATTGATCTAACTCGTCTATAATATTCTTTTTTTACTTTCTCTTTCATTTGTGTGTGTTGTGTCTTATCTAGTTCATGGATTCCTAAGTATTTGTAAGTTTGGCTTTGGTCTAATTCTTTTATTTCATTTGCTTCATCTAGTGTGATGTTGTTACTCTTAACTAGTTTTCCTTTTTTCATGGTTACTTTGGCGCATTTTTCTAATCCAAATTTCATATCTATTTCTTTGGTAAATCCATGAACTGTCTTTAATAGTGTTTCCAGCTGTTTGTCATTTGCAGCGTATAGTTTTAGGTCATCCATATATAAAAGGTGGCTGATCGTTTTGCCGTAACATTTATATCCGCATCCAGTTCTATTTAGCATATCAGATAGAGGTGACAGTGCCAAGCAGAAAAGGAGTGGAGAGAGCGTATCTCCCTGGAATATTCCTCTTCTAATGGGGATGTCTTTGGTTTTCATGAGTCCCTCTTTTGTTTGGAGGTGTAGGACTGTTTGCCATTTATTCATAGAGTGCTCTATGAATTTTATGATTGTTGGTGCTACTTTGTTAATGGCTAGTGTTTCGAGGATCCATGTGTGGGGGATGCTATCAAACGCCTTTTTGTAGTCAATCCAGGCCATACTGAGGCCTTTCTTCTTTCTGTGGCTGTCTTCAGTTATGGCTTTATTAATCATTAGTTGATCTTTACAGCCATATGAGCCTTTGCGGCATCCTTTCTGCTCTTCTGGGAACAGTTTGTTTTCGTCCAGGTGCATGTTCAGCCTTTGTGATATCACTGCAGTAAATGCCTTGAACATAGTAGGGAGGCAGGTTATTGGTCTGTAGTTTTCTGGTTTTTCTGTTTCATTTGATTTGGGAATTAAGATGGTTTTCCCCTTCGTGAGCCATTCAGGCATTGTCTCTGGCTCTGCTAGTACGTTGTTAAAGTTTTCAGCCAGCTTTTTGTGCATTCCTGTTAGATATTTCAACCAGAAGTTGGGGATCTTGTCATGCCCAGGTGCCTTCCAGTTGCTTAGTCTTTGCAGTGCCTGGGTGACCTCTTCAGTTGTTATGGGGGTCCAAGTTTGTTCAGATGCCGAGTTTGTTATTTTGATACTCCTTTTTTTTGGTGGTTCGTTCGCCGACCATATAACAACAGAAAAAAGATGGTGTAGGCACACACCAGAAAAGGTCACAAAAATCGAGAAAGCAACCATACTCTGGGATATGCCAATACACACAGATATAGAAATTAAGGCCAACAAACCAGATATAGTTGTCAGTGATCATGAAGAAAAAAAATGTTTTCTAATTGATGTATCAATGCCAGCGGATGACAACGTGGCTCTAAAAGAAATGGAGAAACTCTCAAAATACAAAGACCTGGAAATAGAGGTAGCTAGAATGTGGAATCTGAAAACAGAAACAATTCCTATCATAATAGGTGCATTAGGCATGATAAAAAATATTCAGACAAATACATAACAAAAACACCAGGACTTACAAACACATATATCATACAGAAAATTGCACTACTAGGCACTGCACGCATCCTACGCAGAACACTTTCCATACAATAACCATCAGAGCATCACAACAAATCACAGCACATACCCAAGGCACACAGAGCTGCGCTCGGTAGTGAAGTGAAAGCACGATATAAAAAATATACTACTGAATAATAATAATAATAAGAATAATAATAATGATAATACCCAAGGCACACAGAGCTGCGCTCGGTAGTGAAGTGAAAGCACGCTATAAAAATAAAACTACTGAATAATAATAATGATAATAACAATAATAATAATAATAATAAAAAGATGGGCTACATTTGTCTTGGTATAAAAGATGGGCTACATTTGTCTTGGTATAAAAGATAGGCTACATTTGTCTTGGTATAAAAGATGGGCTACATTTGTCTTGGTATAAAAGATGGGCTACAGCAAATATTCTGCTCAATACCACAGATTTGCTTGTCAGTTGTTTGACCTTAACCAGTTGACCATGTCCCTTAGTGGCTGACGATATGTGCATCTCTGATCACGAGCAGAAGTAGTGGGGGAGCATCATAGCCATGTGTTGAGAAGGATTCTTTGGGGTTTGAATAATTCACCTCTGGAAACATGGGTGTTTCGTTCAACGTCCTTAAACAACCCTTATTCAGGGACCTTTTGAGCGGGATGGGTTACTCGATCTGAAGAAAATTCTAACTGGGCTCCACCTGCAAGGTCATGTGCTGTTTATCTTGATATGAGATCACCATGTCGCGCACATATGGTTGTGATGCATGTGCCTGGTGTACCCTTATCAGACGGGTAGTCATGATGGGTATACTGGGCTTCGTATATTTTACCCCAGTGTCACTTTGATGGCATGCTCTGCTCGCTCACTCAATAATAATAATAATAATAATAATAATAATAATAATAATAATAATAATAATAATAATAATAATAATAATATAATAATAATAATAACAACAACAACAATAATAATAATAATATATAAAAAGGTGTTAATGTACTTCTTCAAGAGCTGATATAAATATTGCAGGCTAAAGCGTCAACAGTCAAGAGATATGACCTAATAATTGAATAATATAGAATCAACAGATTGTTCCGATAAGGCCAGAAAAGTGTTTATCAAAAGCCGAGTGGAAAGGTTAACCACAATGTGAGACTTGACCCCGAAGAAAGTAAAAGCTTTTGAAGTAACAGCTGGTATATTGGAAGAAAGCATAACAAAAATGCTAAATAATTGAAGCAATTAAGGTCGGAAATATATGAAGTGAAACAGCAAATAAGAATAACGACTGAAATGGTAAATGAACAGAGAACAAAGATCCCAAACTAGAAATGCCCAAGACCGTATGGGGTACAAGGGTACTGGCTGAAAAATTTCCCAGCACTACACAGAAGAATAGCCACGCTAATGTATATAATGATTAACAACAGTGTACAAATCCCAAAAGGATCCCAGTATAGGCAGTGCAGTGGATAATTGCTGCCTTATCACCTATCTGTCTCTGATATGGAAGATGCTGACAGGAAGAGTATCTAATAATGTGTATAACTTCCTGGAAATGAATGACTCACTGCCAGTGGAACAGAAAGGGTGCAGAAAGAAAAACCGAGGGTCTACAGACCAACTTCTGATAGACAAAATGGTACTGAATGACTGCAAGAAAAGGCTTAGTAACCTGAGCATGACGTAGATGGATTATAAGAAAGCGTATAACATGATCCCATATTCAGAACTTGTATAGTTGTCTTATAACATAAAAATTTTATTAGGGGATCAATGAATACAGAGTTAACTTCACGTGGAAATTTTATGTCGATGGTTACCAAGAGATGCATATTTCAAGGAGATAGTCCATCACCATTGTTGTTTGTGATTTGTATGATACCCGTCACAAAGATACTACGGAACGTGACATCGGGGTACATCTTGAAAAGTTGAGGAAAATTAAATCGTCTGTTATATAAAAGGATGATTTAAAGATAATTGGAAAGATCAAACGTGAAATAAATGACCAAGTCTCAACAGTGCAGATATTCAGTAAGGATATCGGAATGTAATTTCGGACTAAAATATATTTTTTCTCTCTCTCTCTCTCTCTCTCTCTCTCTCTCTCTCTCTCTCTCTCTCTCGCTCTCTCTCTCGCTCTCTCTCTCTCTCTCTCTCTCTCTCTCTCTCTCTCTCTCTCTCTCTCTCTCTCTCTCTTTATATATATATATATAAAAGAAATATTGAATTTCTAAATGTCTCAGAGAGACATGAGCGGTGGTGGAGCGATAGAGTGGTTGTATACTGTCAACTTAACGTGACAGTTCCGTAAAGGGGATCACACCACTGCTATTTAGCCCTAGGAAGCATCGACGCTTCCTGTCGGCTTTGACACATTTCCTGTGTCCTTATATTTGCGAAGGGGAAACAAATAGGGCTAAATAGCGGTGGTGAGATTCCCTAGCTAGTGGGGGTGCTTGTCTCCCCTTCGCAAATATAAGGACACAGGAAATGTGTCAAAGCCGACAGGAAGCGCCGATGCTTCCTAGGACTAAATAGCGGTGGGGGATTCCCTTTATGGGACTGTCACGTTAAGCTGACAGTATACAACCACTCTCTCTCTCTCTCTCTCTCTCTCTCTCTCTCTCTATATATATATATATATAATATATATATATATATATATATATATATGTATGTATATATGTATGTATATATGTATTTATGTCTGTATATTTGTGTCTGTGTTTGTCCCTCCACCATAATTGCTTGACAACCGGTGTTGGTGTGTACAGTGCAGAGTTATCCCACGGCGAAAAAATCAAGAATATTGAGATTAATGTAAATAAATATCTGGGGGATTTTAGAATACGACAAAATGAAAGAAAGTGAAATGCAAGAAAGTTTTAAGCGGAAGAAGCAAATTAATTACGGGAAGTAGACTCAATGGAAAAATACAAAGACTAGGCAATGAACGCATGGGCTGTTTCCTTAATGCGATATGGCGCAGGTGTTGCTAGGTGGGCAAAGAACGAGTGAGAGGAAATTGACAGGGAAACTAGAAAGGTGATGTCAATTAACAAGGAACTACACCCCAAACGCGACACTGACAGACTCTATGTGGTTAGAAACAGAGGATGGTAGAGGTCTCATAAGATGCAAGATCATGTGTTGTCAACGAGAAGAATAGTCTGGGATGGTACATGAAACAGCAGAGTGAATCCTGGTTTGTCGCTATTGGAGATAACAATATAATACATACCGAAAATGTGATGCACACACAAAGATTTCAGAAACAAGATGAATTATAGTACATAACTGAATGATGAAGCCACTGCATGGACAATAACTCAGAGAATCGAAGTAAAGAGCAAGATATTTGGAGATGGCTAAAAACAAGTTATCTGAAAGGATGCACTGAGGCATTGGTATGCAGTGTCCTGGAACAAGCTCTAAGAATTAATTACACCAAGTTCCAAACATATAAGAATAGCAAATCGTCCTTTTGTAAGGTGTGTGGCAGCAGAAACGAGACACTCTCACATATTGTGAGTTGTGTGTAGCAAGCTGACCCAAATACACTACAAATGGAGGCACGATAACATGGATAAGCTCGTGAACTGGAGGCTGTGGGAAAATTACGGTCTGAAGAGAGCACAGAACTGATGCGAACATGAACCAGAAGGAGTCACCGACAACAAGGAACATAAGATACTGTGGGATTTTAGAATCCGATGTTACTCTCTATTCAAGGTTCGGAGACCACATATTGCCGTGGTATTAAGTCGTCAAGTATGAAATTTGTAGAAAAGAAAAATGTTTGCTAATGTTTTATAGATACGAGGGATAGTTTTATTCATCAAAGTATGCACCCATATCGTGAATACACTTTTGCCATTTCAGCGTTAGCTTGTCCAACCCGGAACTATAAAAGCCTGGCAATCTAGAGTTAATAAAATTTTGTAAGGCCGGTTTTACAGCATCGTCGGAATTAAATTTTGTTTTTCTATCAAAAAGTTATCCAAATTCTGGAAGAAGTGGCAGTCAGTGGGAGCAAGATCAAGTGAGTATGGTGGTTGACAACTCTTGTAGTTTCACCAATGTCATTTTTGCAATGTGTGGTCTGGTGTTGTCTTGCAATAAAATAGGAGTGAATCTGTTGACTAATCTAGGCTGTGTTTTGTAAGTTTCTGCATCATTTGGTCCAGTTGGCAGCAGTATACTTCGGCCGTGATTGATGAACCAAGTTTAATGAAATCATAATGAACCACACAGGCACTAGACCACCAAACACACACCATCAGCTTCTTTTGATGAATTTTGCTTTTTGGATTGTGCTTTGGTGGCTAGTGGCTAGTCTTTGTCCAACCATTGTGCTGAACGTTTTAGATTGTTGTATTGGATCCAATTTTCATCGCATGTTAAAATTTCGTTTCAAAAATGTTTCTTTTTTTGTGTCAAGTAGCATAATGCAGGCTTCTAAACGTTGCTGTTTCTAATTTTCATTGAGTTCATGTGGAACACACTTATCCAACTTTTTTACTTTAGGTGAGTCAATATTGTTTGCTTCCTAACACCAATCAACAAAGCTAATTCACGGGTACTTTGAGATGGATCTGACTCGACGGTGGCTTTCATGTCATCATTATCCAGATTTATTTCTGGTCGACCGCGTTGCTCATCTGTGAGGTCAAAGTTACCAGAACGAAATTTTGGAAACCAATTTGATTCTGCCTGGTGTGTAATAACATTAGAATTAAATACACCATTAATATTCCGAGCTGTCTGTGACGCTCTATTTCCAAGAAAGAACTCATATTTCAAAACTGTACGAATTTCCGACTTATCCATCTCTAAACAAAAATAGCAAAAGACGACTTAGAAATACTTATAAAGCGCAAAATTAGTTAGATTAAAGAAATGGATGTGTCAGCTTTCTAACAGAAATAAAGATTGTCTAAATATAGTAAAAGCGCAAAATGAGCAGCTATCAAAGTTTACAATATATCTTACTACAAATTTCATACTTGAACACATAATAGATAAAGGAAAACAAGAAACCAAGATCATAGATATTGCAATACCTGGAGATGCACGCATAAGTAATAAAGAACTAGAAAAGATTGAAAAGTATGATCTACTAACAGAGGAAATTGCAAGAATGTGGACTACGAGAAGAGTGTCTGTCATCCCAGTAGTTGTTAGATCACTAGGAGGACTAAGAACTAAGTTCGAGAAATATGTCAAACAAATTGGAATTGGCATAAGAGCAGAGCAAGCCCCAAATTCTGCTCCCTTGGGGGAAGCTAGGATTTTGTGATTGACACTCGGATGTTGAATGTCTCCCACGGCAATTAAAAACCAAGTATCAAAGCGTATACTGTGCGGAAAGAGACCCTGTGAGACATCTGACAGCGGTCTGCTGTCCGCTTTCACAGAATCTACCAAAACAAACAAGACCAAATGTTCTGAATAGTAACGCAATAATCATAATCATCATCGTCATCAACAACAACATAACAACAAAAACAACAACACCACCACCACCACCACCAACAACAACAACAACAACAGCAATAATAATAAAAATAATAATAATGATAATAATAATAATAATAATAATAATAATAATAATAATAATAATAATGATAATAATGATAATAATAGTAGTAGTAATAATAATAATAATAATAATAATAATAATAATAATAATAATAATAATAATAATAATAATAATAATAATAACAATAATATTCTCTTCATGGATGACCTGAAATTGTATGGGGGATCTGAAAAACATAGATTGCTTAACCAAAAGAGTCCAGAAGTGTGGTAGAGACAGTGGTATAGAATTTGGGATGACCAAATGCTCAGTTTTTAATATGAAAAGAGGGAAGAACGCATGCTGCGGAGGATTGTGGTCACCATCAGGAGACACCCTGTGTGAGCTCGATGGTAGGGGATATAGACATTTAGGAATTTTGGAGCTGGATGAGATTCTGCACAAAGAAATGAAAGTCAAGGTCAGCAAGGCGTATCAAATAAGGGTGAAGATTGTGTTGAAATCCAGCCTGAATGCCAAAAATTTGATTACCGCAATGAATATCTGGGCAGTTGTGGTCAGATGTAGTGCGTCCATCCTCAAATGGACTAAGGAAGAAATATCAACACTGGATAGAAGCATGACGCTGCAATGGGGCGCTACACTATAAAGGAAACGTAAACAGAATATATATGAAAAGAAAGAATGGTGGCAGAGTTAAACTAAAGCAAAATTCCAGCAATGGCTGAGAAGTTCAGGACTCAAAGCAGAAACTGGAGGATATCTAATTGTAGTATAAGACCAAATCCTCCCCACCAGAAATTACCAAAAACATATAATGAAAAAAAAAAACATAACAAGTAACTGCAGAATATGAGGAGATAGATAAGAAACAGTAAACCTTATTGTCTCTGGCTTCCCAGTCCTTGCTAACGGAGAATATATTCACAGACACAATAGAGTCTAAAAACAGAAACAATTTCTATTATAGAGGGTGCGTTAGGTATGATAAAAATATATTCAGATAAATACATAATAAAAATACTAGGACTGAGAAGTATATATAACATACAGAAAATAGCACTGCCAGACACCGCACACATCCTACGTAAAACACTTTCAATAAAGTAAAAATAAAAGCATCACAACACACCACAGCACGTACCCAAAGCACATACAGCTGCGCTCGGTAGTGCAGTGAAAGCCCGTGATAAAAATAAGACTACTGAATAATAATAATAATAATAATAATAATAATAATAATAATAATAATAATAATAATAATAACAACAACAACAACAATAATAATAATATATAAAAAGGTGTTAATGTACTTCTTCAAGAGCTGATATAAATATTGCAGGCTAAAGCGTCAACAGTCAAGAGATATGACCTAATAATTGAATAATATAGAATCAACAGATTGTTCCGATAAGGCCAGAAAAGTGTTTATCAAAAGCCGAGTGGAAAGGTTAACCACAATGTGAGACTTGACCCCGAAGAAAGTAAAAGCTTTTGAAGTAACAGCTGGTATATTGGTATAATAAAAAAAAATAATAATAATAATGATAATGATAATGATAATGATAATGATAATGATAATGCTGATGATAATGCTAATGATGATGATAATGATAGTGATAATGATAATGATAATGATAATGATGATGATAATGATAATGATAATGATAATAGTAATAATAATAATAATAATAATAATAATAATAATAATAATAATAATAATAATGATAATGATAATGATGATGATAATGATAATGATATTGATAATGATAATAATAATAACAACAACCACAACAACAACAACAATAATAATAATAATAATAATAATAATAAGTACCAGACGGTGGCAATGCCCTGATGAAGTACCAGACAGTGGCTCTCGTGGCTCCTGATCTTAACTGATTGGAAGTGTTATCATGTACATTGTTTTGTCTTGGTATAAAAGATGGGCTACTGCAAATATTCTGCTCAATACCACAGATTTGCTTGTCAGTTGCTTGACCTTAACCAGTTGACCATGCCCCTTAGTGGCTGACGATATGTGCATCTCTGATCACAACCAGAAGTAGTGGGGGAGCATCATAGCCGTGTGTTGAAAGGAATTCTTAGAGGTTTGGATAATTCACCTTTGGAAACATGGGTCGTTCGTTCAACAACCTTAAACAATCCTTATTCAGGGACCTTTTGAGCAGGTGCTCTTCGTCGGAAACATAGGAGAAAGAAAGATCCCGAGACGGGAGGACAGAGGAAAAAAATGCAGGTAGTTTTCACGAGGTCACATACTAAAAAGACGGAAGTGGTAAAAAAGGAGGAAAATGTTTTTAAAAACAGGAAAGCTGAATCAAAGAAGGAATGGTAAAAAGGGTGTGCGAGATGACAAGGGTGTGTGTGTGAGTGTGTGCGTGTGTGTGTATGTGTGTGTATGGTGGACAATGGCCAGTGGCAGGCAGTAGTAGAATTAAAGGAGTGGTGTGGGGGTACCCTAGCAAGTCAGAAAGGCAGGTCAGAAACAGGGAGGTATGTGTGTGTGCGTGTATATGTATCGTCTGTGTGTTTTGTTGTAGTATGTGTGTGTGTACGTTTCCTTTTTTATGTGTGCATGGCGAGTAACTGTGCTTAACTAAGTGTATGTGTGCGTGTGTGCTTGTACGTGCGTATATGTATAATTGTGTGCGTGTATGTATGTGTGTGCGTGTATGTATGGTTGTGTGCCGTATGGGATGTATGTGTGGGTTCATTTGTGTGTGTGTGCGTGTGCGTGTGTATGTATGTGCGTTGAGTTTCTTTTTGCGCGTGTGCGTGTGTATGTGTGCGCATGTTTTGGTGTGCGTATGTATGTGTGTGTCTGTGCTTATATGTGTGTACATATGTGTATGTGTGCGTGCATGTGGAGGTATATGTTGTGTGTATGTATATGTGTCAGTGTGTATGTGAATTAGTGTGTGTTTGTACGTGTGTAAGTGTGTGTGCGTGTATTGTATATATATATGTAAATGTGTGTGTGTGCGTGCGCATGCATGTGTGTGCGTGTGCATGCGAGTGTGTATGTAGGTATGTGTGTGTGTATGTATGTATGTATGTATGTGTGAGTGTGTATGTGTGTATGTCTGTATGTATGTATGTCCGTATGAGTGTATGTAAGTATGTGTGTGTATATGTGTATGTGTCTATGTATGTGTGCGTGTATGTATGTGTGTGTGTATGTGTGTATGTGTGTATGTGTGTATGTGCGGAAGTGTGTGTGTGTATGTATGTATGTGTGTGTATGTATGTATGTATGCGTGTGTATGTATGTATGTGTGCATGCGTGTATGTGTGTGTGTGTATGTATGTATGCATGCATGTGCGTATGTATGTGTGTGTGTATGCATGTGTGTATGTATATGTGTATGTGCGTATATGTGTGTGTATGCATATGTGTTTGTATGTATGTGTGTGTGTGTATGTTTGTGTGTATGCGTGTGTGTATATATGTATATGTGTATGTATGTGTGTATGTATGTATGTGTGTATGTGTGTGTATGTTTGTGTGTGTGTATGTATGTATGTATGAATGAAAGTATGAATGTATGTATGTATGTGTATGTACGTATGTGTGTGTGTGTGTGAATGTATGCGTGTGTGTGGGGGGTTTCCTCTGGAGTTGTGTGGGCGTAATGTATGTATGTATGCGTGTGTGTGTATGTATGCG
Organism: Octopus sinensis; assembly: GCF_006345805.1. Classification (NCBI taxonomy): domain Eukaryota; kingdom Metazoa; phylum Mollusca; class Cephalopoda; order Octopoda; family Octopodidae; genus Octopus; species Octopus sinensis. The sequence continues at coordinate 38,494,576 of NC_043004.1, forward strand.
TGTGCGTGTGCGTGTGTATGTGGGTGTGTATGTGTGTGTGTATGTATGTGTGAATGTGTGAGTGTATAGGTGTATGTCTGTATGTATGTATGTCTTGTGTATGTATGTATGTGTGTGTGTATGTATGTGTGTATGTGTGTATGTGTGTAGGTATGTATGTGTGTGTGTATGTATGTATGTGTGTATATGTGTAAATGTGTGTGCGTGTATGTATGTAGGTATGTATGTGTGCGCGCGTGCATGCATGCATGTATGTGTGTATGGATGTATACACACACACACACGAACGCACACACACGAACGCACACACACACACACAACACACAAACACACAACGCACGCATATGGGGCCGGCCGCACCCCAGGCGCGCGCCCGCGGATCCACTAACACTCACAAACACCCACAAAAAAAAACGAACTCCATCAATTCCTCAACTGAAAAACGTGCGCCTGGATACAAATATATGTATGTGTGTGTGCATGTGTGTAAACGTGTGCGTGTGTATGCATGTGTGTATGCATGCGTGTATGTCTGAATGTGTGTGTGTATGTATGTATGTAAAGTATGTATGTACGTATGTGTGTGTGTGTATGTGTGTATGTATGTATGTGTATGTGTATGTGTATGTTTGTTTGTGTGTGTATGTATGTATGTATGTGTGATTAAATGTGTGAATGTATGTATGTATGTGTGTATACGTATGTATGTGTGTGTGTGTAAATGTATGCGTGTGTGCGTGGGGTTTCCTCTGGGGTTTTGTGGGCGTAATGTACATGCGCGTGACGTGTGTGTATGTGTGTGTGTGTGTCTCTACTGGGTGTTTATAAGGGTGTGCCTATCTGTAGGGTATTGTTTTGTTGGTGTGTGTGCACGGGCATATGTGTGTGTGCGTGGGTGTGCGCGTGGGTGTGCGCGTGGGGGTGTGTAGTGGTGTGTATAGGTGTGGAAGTATGTGTGCGTGCAACTAGGTCGTATGTGTGTGGTGTGTTGGAGGTAGGTGTGTTGGAAGTTGGTATGTGGGGGGGGGGTGTTCGTGGATACGTGGGTACGCGTGTGTGTGTTTCTGTATAAGGATTTTTTAAAAAAAGGAGAGGGGGGAGAAAGAGAGGTGGAGCGCAGATACTAAGAGGAGGGGGCTGTGTTGAGTCCGTGTGGGGTATTGGTTTGTAGAGTGAAGATGAAGCGTTGCTCCAAGTGGAGCCTGGATTGTGGAAGACCGTTATGTGGGGCGAGATCAAACACTGAGATGTCATCGGGGGAACGGCTGGCCGAGCGGAAGTGACGTGCGACGGGAGAAAAGAACCGTAGGCGAACGTCCCGCAGATGTTCGGCGAATCGGTCTGACAAACGGCGTCCCGTCTGTCCTATATACAGCATTCCGCAGAGGTTGCATTTAATACAGTATATGAGGCCAGACGAAGTGCACGTAAAAGAATGTCTGATACGTACAGTTCGCTGGTTGGAGCCGGTGACAGCAGTGGTGTTGGTGATGAAGGGGCAGGTGTTGCAGCGGGATCTAGAGCACGGGAATGATCCGTGTGGGGCTGAGGGGGAAGGAGAGAGGGTGCTATGGACCAGGAGGTCGTGTAGATTCCGGGCTCGTTTGAAGGAGGACAAGGGTGGGTTGGGGAAAATGGGGCGGGTCGTGGGATCGAGCTGGAGGCGACGGAAGGCACGTAGTATCTTCCGACGAAGGGGTAGAGTAGAGGGGTGGAAAAGGAGGGGAAGGGGGTGCGGTTGGGGGGTGGGTGAGAGGAAGGAGAAAGGGCGGTGGTGCGGTCGATGCGACGGGCGCGGGCGAGGGCGTTTGAGATTAGTGTGGGTGGGTATCCTCGGTACCTGAACAGGCGGGCCAGGTATTGAGATTGGGTCTCGAAATCCTGGTCGCGGCTGCACAAGCGTCGGAGGCGGAGGAACTGGGAGTAGGGGATGGCCCGTTTGGTGTGGAAGGGGTGGGAGGAGGAGAAGTTGAGATAGAGGTGGGAATCCGTGGGTTTAAAGAAGGCGGAGGTGGTGAGAGAGTGGGAGGGGTGGTCGATGCTGAGAGAGATATCAAGGAAGTTGACAGAGGTGTTGGAGATGGTTGAAGTGAATTGTAGAGAGGGGTGGAAGTTGGAGAGGAAAGAGATGAATTGGCAGAGAAGTTCGCGGGAAAGGGAGGTGGCGCCTATGCAGTCGTCTATATAGCGACCGTATAGTTCAGGGGTCGGCCCGGAGAATTGGGAGAACACTTGGGCCTCAATGTAGCCAAGAAAGAGATTGGCGAAATTGGGGCCCATTCTCGTCCCCATCGCGACCCCGGACAACTATTATATATTGTTGTATTTCGGTCATTTTGCTAGTTTAGCCAATAAAAACACACGTTCTCTATATTTGGTGTTACTTTGCTTCAGTGTTATTTATTTATTACATTAATCTTAATCTTATTTCGGCCAGAGTTCTTTCGTGACACTCCTGTGACCGCATCAGTGGTCCTTTGCTTTCTTCTTTCTTATTTGTGTGTCTCTCCTTACTAACCGTCAGCCATTTTGTATTTCTATTGTATGTGTCTTCATTTGCGCATGCGTATATCTCTATGTGCGTCTATGTTTAGTTAGTGTGTGTGTGTTTGGGGGAAATGCCTGTAATATTTGTATCTTCTGTTTATATACGTTCGTATAATTTGTTTTTGTTTATTCTTATTTTGTTCATGTGTTTACACCCACTTATTATTATTATCATTATTATTATTATTATTATTACGTATGCTTGTATGTATGTATGTATGTATAGCAACAATACTAGTAATATATATAATTTTTCCTATCAGTAATTAAAAGTAGAAGAAGGTGAATTAGTTCTTTTCAAGGCTAAGGTCATCACTCTCATTGATCGCTAGTACTAGTAATAACATTTGACCTCTTCTGATCCCAAGGGTGTGAGGCCTCTTTTGTCTCCTTATCGCACAGGAATGTCTATTGCTGATCTCCTCACCATCCGCCGAATCTATTTACAGACCTGAGAATTTGGTCTGTTTACCAAGCTGATTGTTTCCTCCTATTATTCCATTTAACCACCTCATATTTATGAATATCTCACGTACAAGTCAACAGTTGAAACTAAGCAACATTTAATAATAGCTTTTAATAATACATGAGCGTAGGAGTGGCTGTGTGGAAAGTAGCTTGCTTACCAACCACAAGGTTCCGGGTTCAGTCTCACTGAGTGGCACCTTGTGCAAGTGTCTTCTACTATAGCCTCGGCCCGACCAAAGCCTTCTGAATGGATTTGGTAGACGGAAACTGAAAGAAGCCCGTCGTATATATGTATATATATATATATATATATATATATATATATATATGTGTGTGTGTGTGTTTGTGTGTCTGTGTTTGTCCCCACCAACATCGCTTGACAACCGATGCTGGAGTGTTTACGCCCCCGTACCTTAGCGGTTCGGCAAAAGAGACCGATAGAATAAGTACTAGGCTTACAAAGAATAAGTCCTGGGGTCGATTTGCTCGACTATAGGCGGTGCTCCACTATGGCCACAGTCACATGACTGAAACAAGTAAAGGAGTAAAAAGAGAGAGAAGTAATAATAATAATAATAATAATAATAATAATAATATAATAATAATAAATAATAATAATAATAATAAAATAATAATAATAATAATAATAATAATAACAATAATAATGATAATGATAATAATAATAATAATAATAATAATAATAATAATAATAATATAATAATAATAATATTAAAATAATAATAATAATAATAATAATAATAATAATAATAATATAATAATAATAATAATAATAAGTCTCTGACCTGTCAGCAGCTAACTCAGCAGGACAACTGAAAAAACAACTGTAAAAAACTGGAAGATCTACTGTTTTCTGTGAGTAATTTGAATTTCCCTCAAAATAAGTTAAGGAACTTACATATCTACAGCTTAGGACATACAAACGAACACCTAACAAAAAAATTAGAAACATAAATATCTCCAATTTTGTGTGAACATTTTGTCGTCCCTTCTTCCTTGACTATCAGAATATGTAAAATTGCCTTTTAATGTAACAACACAATTAAATGCACGATAAAAAATTATGGAAGTAAGCACCTGCTAATATATACATACAATTGAATTCAGAAATAAAAAAAATCATCAACGTGAATATCAGATAATATGTGTGTGTGAGTATACATATACATATACATATGTGTGTGTGAGTATACATATACATATACATATGTGTGTGTGAGTATACATATACACATGCATATGTGTGTGGGTATATATATATATATATATATACATAGTTTTTTTCTCTCTTCCTACCATTAATTACAAATATAACAAGCTGAATTGCTTTTCAAGGCAGCGCTGAAAAAAAAAAGTAAACAGGTTTGACCTCTCCTGACCATTAATGTCCTTTGTCTCTTGGGCTTTCTCTCCACCATCTGCTGAATCTAGTTATAGACCCATAGAGCATGACCTCTTCACCAATTACTGCCCCAAACAATGGTAGTAGTGGTGGTGATGGTGATAATGATAAAAACAAAAATAACAATAAGATACTGCTGTGACTACACATAAAACAATATCATTGATGATGATGATGATGATGATGGTGATGGTGATGATGATAATAATGATAGTAATAGTGGTGATAATCTATCTAACTATCTACACACACGTACACACACACATACACACACACACACACACACACACACACACAGAGTTCAGCCAACACAAACTTCACCTCGGCTCTTTAGATGTTAACCAAATATGAAAGTATCATCTGACAGGCAAGAATTCTGGCGTTGAGGACAGCCAGCCAGCCAACCACCCAGCCAGCCAACGAGACAGACAGACAGACACAACTCAACCCGCTGCCAACGTACTGTGATGGTGACAATGATAAAAACAAAAATAACAATAATAAGATACTGCTGTGACTACACATAAAACAATATCATTGATGATGATGATGATGATGATGGTGATGGCGATGATGATAATAATGATAGTAATAATACAAGAATTAAAACCTGATTTTACTGAGTTAAAGGAAATCATCTACGCTTCTGCTAGGGCAATTGAAACCAGCTGTATGCCCACGAAAAAACAAAGAAAACCAAACCTGGGAAGAAATCAAACCTGGAGAAGTAAAATTGAAAAAGATATTGAATTTATGAGAGGGGAAATATCAATATTAAATTAACTAATATGTGGAAATGATGTAAGATCCAGAACAGGAAGAAAGATGAAGAGAAAATTTGGATCCTCACCAAGAGAAGAACTGATATCAATAAAAGAAACGCTGAAACAAAAAGTCCAAGCAAAAGCACAAAGAATACGAAGATTTGAGAAGAGAAACAAGTTTTACATGCAAAATAAGCTGTTCACATCCATTGCCAAAAAAATCTACAGAGAAATAGGGAAGGAGAAAGTAACCGTTAAAGACCCCCCCCCCTCTCATGGAAGAAGTTCAAAACTTTTGGAAAAGGATTTGGAGTGACGAGAAGACGTACAACATAAATGCAGACTGGATTATACAAACAGAAGGATCCTACCACAATTTACAACAAGCATGGGAAGACATCACAATAGCAGACCTAAGAAATGCACTCACGAAGGCCCATAATCGGAAATCTCCCGGTAAAGATAGGGTGCCGAATTTCTGGCTCGCATCGCTCCCATGCGCACACGGTAAGCTAGTTCAGCTGCTCAATGGAATTATGAGAGACCCAAAGAAAACACCTGAATGGTTAGCAAGTGGTATTACTTACCTACTCCCAAAGGATAACGAAACCAAACTTCCAAAAAACTATCGGCCTATAACCTGTTTATCCACCACGTATAAAATCCTGACATCTATCCTGGCGGAGAAAACATATGCATTCATGGAGAAGAACGATATTTTCCCCATTGAACAAAAAGGGTGCCGCCGAGGCTCATACGGATGCAAAGATCAACTGCTAATTAATCGTATGATCCTTGAGAATTTTCACAAGCGCAGATTGACTATAAAAAGGCCTTCGACAGTATACCGCATTCATGGATCTTGAAATCGCTGGACATCTTCAAAATTTCCCCTGTGATTTCAAGCTTCCTGAAGCACAATATGTCGTTGTGGAATACGAATCTCCAATTATACCAATCTAATGGAGTACTTTCCTCAGAGAATATAAACATCAACTGTGGCATTTTTCAAGGTGACTCACTTTCACCTCTAATATTCTGCATAGCCCTAATACCCCTTACAAGTGAATTAAACAGAACAGGGTATGGATATAAAATTGTCAATAAAAAAATAAGCCATAATGAAATTGAAGGCCTATTGCGCACTGTGAAAGCTTTCAGCGATGACATCGGGATGGAGTTTGGGCTTGAGAAGTGTGCCAAGGCCACTTTCCAGAAAGGGAAAGTGAAGACCACAAATTCAGCGGTGTTAGATGTTGGCACAGTCAAAAGAGAGCTTGAGCAAAAACAAACATACAAATATTTAGGGATAAATGAAGGCTCTGGTATTCAGCATGCAAGCACGAAAGAAAAGATCAGGAAGGAATGTTATAGGAGAGTACGAGCAGTCCTGAAATCTGAACTTAATGCACGTAACAAGGTGTTAGCTATAAATTCCTTAGCAGTTCCAGTTGTTACTTATAGCTACAATGTGTTGAACTGGAATATAAGTGAAGTAAAGAATATAGATAGGAAAATACGCAAGCTGCTGAGTTGTAATAGGATGCACCACCCAAAGCAGACGTAGATCGCCTTTACCTCCCCAGAGCCCAAGGAGGTCGAGGCCTGATCCAATTTGAACTAGCTTACAAAACAACCACAATTGGACTGGCCAAATATCTTGAAATAACGAATGACTGGATGCTAAAGCTCGTGGAAAATCACGAGAGACGAAAGAAGCTTCATTCTATCATAAAGGAAAGCAAAAAATTTGCTATTGATCTCGTGCAGGATACCCAAACTGAACAACCCGAGGGAAGTACGGCAACTATTGTTGCAAAGAAGGTGAAAATAATAGCAACGAAAAAAGCGCACGAGCAATTGACTGATAGGTGGGAGGAGAAACCTCTGCACAGCAAATATGTGGCCCGTAGCAAACAAGCTGATGTTGACCAGAAGCAAACCCATCAGTGGCTACGGAGCTCAGGGCTAAAAGCAGAGAGCGAAGGTTTCATCCTGGCTGCTCAAGATCAAAGCCTATTAACCCGGAACTACCAGGCCAATGTGATGAAAAATGGACCAGACCCAAAATGCCGATTCTGCAACGACATGATTGAAACAGTGGACCACCTAATCTCTGGATGTAAAGTCTTAGCACCAGTGGAGTATAAATTAAGACATGACAGAGTTGGCCAATATCTACACTGGCTAATAAGTCGGCATTACAATATCAAAACTGCCGACAAGTGGTATAATCACCACCCTGAAGCTGTAACTGAAGGAGAAAATGTAACGATTTTGTGGGACTTTCCAGTACATACAGACCGAACTATCAAAGCCAATAAACCGGATATTGTTGTGAAAGACCAAAACAATAAAGTTTGTTTATTGATCGACATGAGCATCCCCTGTGATCATAATATCTCGGCGAAAGAATTTGACAAGCTCAGAAAATATAAAGACCTGCTCAATGAAATTGAGAAAATCTGGCATCTCAAGGCGGTTACAATACCAGTGATCGTAGGAGCACTAGGAATGATCAAGAAGGGAACCGAAAATTATATGAGAATGATCCCTGGCTTACCATCCCTGCAAGAAGTGCAAAAGATTGTCTTAACTGGTACATCACACGTATTAAGAAGAGCATTGTCGATGTGAGAACTATTACTATCCATGTATTTTAATTTAACTTTATTTCTATCAAAAAAAAAAAAATGAACGAACTAGTGAGTTTAGTTTTAATGGCCTACCAATGTATACTATGAGTTTCTTTGCCCTAGGAGTCGGGAAGACACTCGGCAAGAAATGGAAGCAAATTTGAAAGAAGAAGAAAAACCCATAAATAATAATGATAATAATAATAATAATAATAAATAACAACAACTCAAGGGCTTACTAGCGATAGTCAAACAATTCAGTGACGACATCAGAACAACAACTCAAGGGCTTACTAGCGATAGTCAAACAATTCAGTGACGACATCAGAATGCAATTCGGCCTCGATAAATGTGCAAAGGCTACCTTTATCAAAGGAAAAATGACAGAAACATCTAACGTTAACCTTGACCAACAGAATGTCATAAAAGAACTAGACCCAGCGGAGAGCTACAAGTACCTAGGGGTAATTGAAGGGAACGGAATAAGGCATTCAGAGATGAAGGAAAGGATCAGGAGAGAATGCTATCGAAGAGTGAGAGCAATACTCAAGACAGAGCTGAATGCAAGAAACAGGATCGAAGCAATCAATGCATTAGCTATACCAGTCGTGACTTACAGTTTCAATATTGTTAACTGGTCAATTACTGAAATATGTCAGCTCGACAGAAAAATAAGGAAACTGTTGACAATGCATAGAATGCACCACCCTAAGGCAGATACAGAACGACTCTATCTGCCAAGAAAAGAGGGAGGCCGTGGTCTTTTGCAACTGGCAATAACAATGAAGATTGCTACAATTGGCCTAGACACCTACCTGAAAAACTCTGAGGACTGGATGTTAAAACTTGTCTCAAAACATGAAAACAAGAAAGCATCATACTCAGTAACAAAACAGGCAAAGGAATATCTAAGTGAATTCCGAATGCAACCAATTTCGGAATTAGAGATAGATATACAAGAAACAAGCACAGAAAAAGCTAGGCGCATGAAAACCCGTGCCAAAACTGCGGCCTTAGATATTCTGAATAATAAATGGCAAGAAAAACCTCTCTATGGCAAATACCCAAAGAGAGCGAATAATGCAGATATCGACAAAGCCCTGACCCATCAATGGCTAATGGCCTCTGGCTTAAAATCTGAAACAGAGGGGTTTATCATAGTAGCTCAAGATCAATGCCTACCAACAAGAAACTACCAGGCCAACATATTAAAGATCAGAAGCAGTCCAACGTGTCGTGTATGCAAGCAACAAAATGAAACCATTGATCATGTGGTCTCCAAGTGCAGTCTTCTAGCGCCTACAGAGTATCTCAACAGGCACGATAGAGCTGCACAATATATTCACTGGGTAATCTGTAAAAACCTGGATTTGCCCCACGAAAAAAACTGGTGGGAACACAAACCACCCCCAGTGCTTGAAAATGACCACATCTCACTCCTCTGGAACTTCACCATTCAAACTGACAGGAAGATAGATGCAAATAGGCCAGACATCATATTGAAAGACTTCAAACAAAGAACATGCCTCCTCATTGATATGACTGTCCCAATCGATATAAACGTATCTGTCAAGACCTACCAAAAACTGAGCAAATATAAAGATCTTGAAATAGAAATCAGCAAAATGTGGAAGCTGAAGACTAAAACAATACCTGTTGTCATAGGTGCCCTGGGAATGATAGCAAAAGGGGCTGATAGCTACCTAACTCAGATACCAGGAAACCCAAAAATGGCAGAAGTTCAAAAGATAGTGCTCATGGGAACTGCTCATATCCTACGCAAAATACTCTCTATGTAATCTCAAGGTTTAAAACAAACATAATTTTCGGTTTAAAAAAAAAAAAAAAACCTTTTTCTTTTTAGACATTCATTAGTACAACATCCCCACCCCCCAAATATATGGCACACTAGGCATATCAACAACATGAACTTCCAACCCTGTTGTTTCTTGAGGTCTCTGGGTGAGACTTGGAGCCAACTTGTACAAATATAAAGCAAAAGTCAAACATAGAATAATAATAATAATAATAATAATAATAATAATAATAATAATAATAATAATAATAATAATAATAATAATAATAATAATAATAACAATAATAATAATTTGCTGTAGCCCATCTTTTATACCAAGACAAATGTAGCCCATCTTTTATACCAAGACAAATGTAGCCCATCTTTTTATTATTATTATTATTATTGTTATTATCATTATTATTATTCAGTAGTTTTATTTTTATAGCGTGCTTTCACTTCACTACCGAGCGCAGCTCTGTGTGCCTTGGGTATTATCATTATTATTATTATTATTATTATTATTATTATTCAGTAGTATATTTTTTATATCGTGCTTTCACTTCACTACCGAGCGCAGCTCTGTGTGCCTTGGGTATGTGCTGTGATTTGTTGTGATGCTCTGATGGTTATTGTATGGAAAGTGTTCTGCGTAGGATGCGTGCAGTGCCTAGTAGTGCAATTTTCTGTATGATATATGTGTTGTAAGTCCTGGTGTTTTTGTTATGTATTTGTCTGAATATTTTTTATCATGCCTAATGCACCTATTATGATAGGAATTGTTTCTGTTTTCAGATTCCACATTCTAGCTACCTCTATTTCCAGGTCTTTGTATTTTGAAAGTTTCTCCATTTCTTTTAGAGCCACGTTGTCATCCGCTGGCATTGATACATCAATTAGAAAACATTTTTTTTCTTCATGATCACTGACAACTATATCTGGTTTGTTGGCCTTAATTTCTATATCTGTGTGTATTGGCATATCCCAGAGTATGGTTGCTTTCTCGATTTTTGTGACCTTTTCTGGTGTGTGCCTACACCATCTTTTTTCTGTTGTTATATGGTCGGCGAACGAACCACCAAAAAAAAGGAGTATCAAAATAACAAACTCGGCATCTGAACAAACTTGGACCCCCATAACAACTGAAGAGGTCACCCAGGCACTGCAAAAACTAAGCAACTGGAAGGCACCTGGGCATGACAAGATCCCCAACTGGTTGAAATATCTAACAGGAATGCACAAAAAGCTGGCTGAAAACTTTAACAGCATACTAGCAGAGCCAGAGACAATGCCTGAATGGCTCACGAAGGGGAAAACCATCTTAATTCCCAAATCAAATGAAACAACAAAACCAGAAAACTACAGACCAATAACCTGCCTCCCTACTATGTTCAAGGCATTTACTGCAGTGATATCGCAAAGGCTGAACAAGCACCTGGACGAAAACAAACTGTTCCCAGAAGAGCAGAAAGGATGCCGCAAGGGCTCATATGGCTGTAAAGATCAACTAATGATTAATAAAGCCGTAACTGAAGACAGCCACAGAAAGAAGAAAGGCCTCAGTATGGCCTGGATTGACTACAAAAAGGCGTTTGATAGCATCCCCCACACATGGATCCTCGAAACACTAGCCATTAACAAAGTAGCACCAACAATCATAAAATTCATAGAGCACTCTATGAATAAATGGCAAACAGTCCTACACCTCCAAACAAAAGAGGGACTCATGAAAACCAAAGACATCCCCATTAGAAGAGGAATATTCCAGGGAGACACGCTCTCTCCACTCCTTTTCTGCTTGGCACTGTCACCTCTATCTGATATGCTAAATAGAACTGGATGCGGATATAAATGTTACGGCAAAACGATCAGCCACCTTTTATATATGGATGACCTAAAACTATACGCTGCAAATGACAAACAGCTGGAAACACTATTAAAGACAGTTCATGGATTTACCAAAGAAATAGATATGAAATTTGGATTAGAAAAATGCGCCAAAGTAACCATGAAAAGAGGAAAACTAGTTAAGAGTAACAACATCACACTAGATAAAACCAATGAAATAAAAGAATTAGACCAAAGCCAAACTTACAAATACTTAGGAATCCATGAACTAGATAAGACACAACACACACAAATGAAAGAGAAAATAAAAAAAGAATATTATAGACGAGTTAGATCAATACTAAAAACAGAGCTCAATGCTAAAAACAAGATAATAGGTATCAACACTTTAGCTGTCCCAGCTATAAGTTACAGCTACAATATCCTGAACTGGACACGAAATGAACTGTCCAAAATAGATAGGAAAACAAGAAAAATACTGACAGGATCTAGGATGCATCACCCAAAATCTGACATAGAAAGACTATATATACAACGTATAGAAGGTGGTAGAGGCCTTATACAGCTGTAAACCTACTATAAAATAACCACCATAGGACTGCAAACATACCTACTTCAGAAGGAAGGAAAACTGATCCAGATAGCAGCAAAACACGAGCAAAACAAAAAACTGTTCTCAGTATTTAAGGAAGCTGACAAATACAAACAAGAAATCATACCACCTAATAAACACAAAGAAGAAGAAGAAGATGATGAAGAAACAACAAAAGCTATAAAACAAATGAAATCCAAACTAAAAATAGAACAGCAACGAGCCATGATAAAACGATGGCAAGAAAAGCCCCTTCATGGTAAATACTGGACTAAACTAAACGCAAAAGAAATAGACAAAGAAAAATCCCAGCAATGGTTGAGAAGCTCAGGACTCAAAGCAGAAACAGAGGGATTTTTATTGCAGCACAAGACCAAAGCCTCCCCACCAGAAATTACCAAAAACATGTAATGAAAAGAAATATTACAAGTAACTGCAGAATATGTGGTGATGGACAAGAAACAATAAATCATATTATCTCTAGCTGCCCAGTCCTGGCTAAGAAGGAATATATTCAGACATGACAGAGTTGGAACCTACATACATTGGAAGCTATGCCAACATTATGGAATAACAACAGAAAAAAGATGGTATAGGCACACACCAGAAAAGGTCACAGAAAACGAGAAAGCAACCATACTCTGGGATATGCCGATACATACAGATAGAGAAATTAAGGCCAACAGACCAGATATAGTTGTCAGAGACCATGAAGAAAAAAAATGCTTTCTAATTGATGTATCAATACCGGCAGATGACAACGTGTCTCTAAAAGAAATGGAGAAACTCTCAAAATACAAAGACCTGGAAATAGAGGTAACTAGAATGTGGAACCTGAAAACAGAAACAATTCCTATCATAGTAGGTGCATTAGGCATGATAAAAAAATATTCAGACAAATACATAACAAAAACACAAGGACTTACAAACACATATAACATACAGAAAATTGCACTACTAGGCACTGCACACATCCTACGCTGAACACTTTCCATACAATAACCATCAGAGCATCACAACAAATCACAGCACATACCAAAGGCACACAGAGCTGCGCTCGGTAGTGAAGTGAAAGCACGCTATAAAAATAAAGCTACTGAATAATAATAATAATAATAATAATAATAATAATAATAATAATAATAATAATAATAATAATAATGATTTAACCAAAACTCATGTAAGATCAGAGGAAATGTTAACAATGACAAACAGTAAAAAATGAAAATAATAGTGATGTTAATAATAATAATGAAAGGTAGCGGTTGGAATCTCCTTATGTCTTGATTGATGATACATCTAATGATGGTGTCACAATAAAATTATTGGTAATTACGAAGCCTGATATTCGCTACTTCATATGAATGGCAATGAAAAAACAAGATATTGGGAATAAAGGTGGTAGTGAAACTGAAGCCCTTGAGAGTGACAGTGCTGTACCTGGCAGGCTCAGAGATACTGGTCCGACTCTAGCCTCTCATTATCCAACAAGGGACCAGCACACAGACCATAGATGGAAGAAACAAGTCAATGCTGTGTTCGATCCCCAGGACTTATTCTTTGTAAGCCTAGTACTTATTTTATCAGTCTCGTTTGCCGAACCGCTAGGTTACCGGTTGTCAAGCGATATTGCGGGGGGGGGGACAAACAAGACACACAAACATATACACACACACACATACATATACATATATACACATATATACGACGGGCTTCTTTTAGTTTCCGTCTACCAAATCCACTCACAAGGCTTTGGTAGGCCCGAGGCTATAGTAGAAGACACTTGCCCAATGTGTCACGCAGTGGGACTGAACCCGGAACCATGTGGTTCGTAAGCAAGCTTCTTACCACACAGTCACTCCTACAAATATATTTTATATTTCATACCTAAACCATTATATAGCTAATATGTATAATTATTTATTCGCATAATTCCTTCTATCTGTCCCTATATATATATACATATACACTCACACAATGTGCGCGCGCACGAGTACACAAACACACCCACACACTTCAATATGGAACAGCTAGAGTAAATGCATAATGCCGCTTTGGTGGAGCAATATTCTTTAGTCGTAGCTTAACCAGGCTAACATTTACATCATGGTAAGGGATATCTCTTAGCAATTACGATGTCCGTCACATGAACATTGGTACTGGAAACCATATTGTAGAAAGATATATTTCTTTATTGCCCACAAGGGGCTAAACAAAGAGGGGACAAACAAGGACAGACGAACGGATTAAGTCGATAAATCGACTCTAGTGCGTAACTGTTACTTTATTTATCGACCCCGAAAAGATGAAATTTGAAATTTGAACTCAGAACGTAACAACAGACGAAGTACGGCTACGCATTTCACCTGGGGTGCTAACGTTTCTGCCAGCCCGTCGCCTATATTGTAGAAAGATTAAAAAAATGACGAAATTATTGAAGTAACAAACATACTCTTCAAGGGAAGCAACTCTGACGATATTATCTCCCTTGCATATGATTTAGACTTTAATATATTTCACATAAAACATACTTTATGCCCTAAATTTGATACACAGTGTTGTGAATTCATGAGACTTATAACATTGTGTCTCTAGACGAGGTATATATTCATAAATTTTTGTGCATATTCATTCTGCGAATTCTGTTGTGTCATAACACATTATGCGAAAAACGTGTTAATTTCTGCAGTAAGGTTCACAGATATTGGAAATATATACTATTATGTGTATTGAGTACAATGTATAATGAAGTTGAGATAATTGTAGACCACCATATTAAATTAAAAAAATAAAATCCAAATTTAATGCAAGGGAGGCAATGCTTTAAAAGTTGTTCCCCTTGATTACATATTTGCGTTTAAGTTCAAAATTTAGATGATCATTAACATCCCACGTAACATGCTTAGTAAGAGTTATCTCTCTTACTATGGACGAATGAATATCATACGTGTGTATAAGCCAATAGATATATAGACACTCATATATTCATATTAAACGTTAACTAGCAGCTAAGCCCGGTTTCACCTCGTCTTTTTGGATGATGTGGATGTGATCGTTTTCGGTTAGGCATAATCTATAACAGTGTTCTCAACCTTATCATTTCGATTGGAGCGTCCAGCTGTATGAAAATTCCTTCCCCCTCCCCCCTGTCAGAAAACAGCTTCGGGTGTTGTGAAGAAAGAATTTGTACGTAGTCTGTTTCTGGGAGCTAATTTATTGGATCTCTGTCTAATCATTAAAACATTTATGTAATTATGAACATGTACTCTTTTACTCTTTTACTCTTTTACTTGTTTCAGTCATTTGACTGCAGCCATGCTGGAGCACCGCCTTTAGTCGAGCAATCGACCCCGGGACATGTTGTTTGTAAGCCCAGTACTTATTCTATCGGTCTCTTTTGCCGAACCGCTAAGTGACGGGGACGTAAACACACCAGCATCGGTTGTCAAGCAATGTTAGGGGGACAAACACAGACACACAAACACACACACACATACACACACACACACAGACACACACACACACACATATATACATATATACGACAGGCTTCTTTCAGTTTCCGTCTACCAAATCCACTCACAAGGTATTGGTCGGCCCGGGGCTATAGCAGAAGACACTTGCCCAAGATTCCACGCAGTGGGACTGAACCCGGAACCATATGGTTGGTAAAGCAAGCTACTTACTACACAGCCACTCCTGCGCCTATAAAGAAATTATACTTTAATCCCTATTTTTGTAAGCAGTTGTAACCGTAAAAAGTTTATTTGCAGAAAACAGAAATTGAAAGAAGGTATGTGAAATGGACGTGTGAGGGGGAGGGGTGCGTCCGTGTGTGTGTGTGTGTGTGCGTGTGTGCGTGCTTGCGCGTGTGTATATGAGAGAGATTAAGGACGAGAAAGAGAGATAGAATGAGTGAGTGAAGGTGTGTGTCATTGAGTTACGTTGGCTAGCACGGCGACTACGAAGCTTTTGAGGCGGCACATGACTGGGATAATTTGAAATATGTGAAGAAATGCCGTCTTTTCAGTCTAGCGCTTCTTTGTAGGCAACGTTTCTCGTTTTCCCTTCTGATGCACAAATGAATAGACTTTGTGGCCTGCCAGCACAGGAGCATCCAACGTAAAGTTAACCGTGGGAGAACACTTGCCCTGTGAGATTTAAACCAACGATTTGCAATGATTGACCCTGTGCCTTATTTATTGTCATTTGATAGGAAATTGAAGTCGCTTAAACATGTAGATCATATCGGAAGGAGTGAGGGACATTTGAGCTATAAGAACATCTTGACCAGCGGCCGGTCCATTCAATTCTATTGGACCTCTGTCTAATCACGTCTTTTGAGGTACACACACATACATAGAAAATGTGAGGTCATGGTAGAAAATTTTTACGATAGCTGATTTATGGAAAAGATTAAAAAGAAAATGAGGGCAAAAAGCACTCGTTTTTTCCCAATGAAAAATCGTTTCCTAGTAGCCGGAATTTCGCGACAAAATGTATGTTTATTAAGCACAACAGCCTGCAGTGCATGCCGCTGGGCATTAAAAGCCAATCGCACAAACCTAGAGGACCTCTGGGCCCCCTTGAATCGATAAAAAATCACTCTTTTTGCCATAGCAACCACATCTTTATGCCTTGTAAATTTTAACCATTGCGGGTCTCATCCTCACCAGGCATTTAGTATACCTGGCAATTTTCAGCTCGTTCCTAGCCTCGGTTTGGCCGCCATTAACCGTCAAAGCAAAATGTGCATACAATTTTCGTCCAAGGACTGTTTTATACATATATAAATGTTTAGAAAAGTCTGAAACCCGAAAACATAGAATATTGGTGGATGTAAAATGAAAGAAAATTAAGCATGCTAGCTTGAGAAAGCTACTAAAAAGTATTTGTTCCTATAACACCTCGAAAAGGTTTATTTCAGTCGTTGATTGCACTTCGAAAGTACCTATCGTCTAATGTTTCTGTACACAACATAATGCATAGGGATTCCATGGAGCAAGAATTACAAGTCCTATGAAATTAACGGTATGGATGTGCATACTTTATAACAGACTATGCAATGCTATATTGTACTCTTATTTCATTTTATTGTCCATACATGGACAATGTGCTTTTTGTGGCTATTAGGTTGTTTGACTCTTATTTCTAGTAATGCTACCCAGTACAATCAGTCACTACTAGTGACACTTGAAGTTTTCGTTTTTGGTTTTATATTGCGTCTAGCCGCATTCGTTGTTTTATAATTTTCACACTTCCAGTTTATTAAATAAGCCATTAATACATATGGTAGATATTATATACTGACAAGTGGGATATATCTTAACCATCTGTGATGGAGTAGTCACTATCGCCAAGATTTAACTTTTAGCGACAACTTTAACACGAAATAACTTCGGAAATATAATCTTTTCTCAAAAATGCTAAGAGTAAAAGATGTTTTATATGACACATTCTACCAGTGAAGATTGAAAGTGTTTAGTTACAAAACATTAATAATAATTTTTCGATCTGCCGTTCAAAGGAAAAAGATCCCCACTCACCCAAAGTTTCAGACCTTGTACCAATAGCAAAAAGAATTATTATTAATATTATTATTTTCATATACTCTAAACAAATTAGACTGTTTGAAAAGTAAAAAAAATCGAAACTCGTTATTAATACGATGAATTGACATATTTAGTAAAAAGTCGGACAAAATAACAAGGTATTTTACCAGTCAATATAATTCATTTTTCTGTACTGCTGTCTTTTCTTTCCTTTTGATGAACAACTTTGTTGGACTAGTATTTTTATTTTTTCCAATTTTAATTGAACTGTGTTTTTATTTTTATTGTGTTCAAGACTTTTGTAGTTTTTGGTTGAGTGACTTTTTTCCTTGTTTGAACTGTGTTTTATCGACATGGCAGATAAAATGATAAAAAATAAGACCACTGCTTTGGAGTGGGAGATTGTCTCACCCAAGCAGTGGTTAACAGATATGGAGGAGAGGAGGGTGGTGGTTAGAACATACTCTAAAGGTCTTGATACCATCACCGTCTTCCCAAAACAAATCATTGAAAAATTACTAAAAGACTATTTCTTCCCTGTAAAATATATATCCCGGGGTGCCAGGCATGCAACGGTGTGGTTGCTGTTCGGAGGAGGCTTGCAATTTTGCAAGTAAGCCTTTGGAAGGCAAAAACATTTTGTTCCTCCCGTCGTACTGCGGGAGAAAGGTGATAAAAGCCTGGGTATGTGGGCTACTACTACTACTACTACTACTACTACTACTACTACTACTACTACTACTACTACTACTACTACTACTACTACTACTACTACTACTACTACTACTACTACTACTACTACTACTACTACTACTACTACTACTACTACTACTACTACGACGACGACGACGACGACGACTACTACTATGGCATAATCAAAAGGTAGGTTATAATGAACAGAAGAATCAGTAGAGCATCAGAAAATACTATGTTGTGTTTGGTTATGCAGTTATGTGCTGAGTTGAAATCCTACATGTTAGTCAGCTCGGTCTTTTACCTTTCAGATTAGTTACCTATGATTAGTTTTAGCCCAGAAGCTTTGAAGACATGGAGCAGGACAACTGGATGCAGCTGTTTAGGCACTGGTGATTTGGCATGGCTAAACTGGCAACACTACTTTTTGGCACTGGAGGTTAAACGTACCACATGCACATGCATGTAGAAATTTACACTTAACTTTTTACCTTTATCTTTTATTTGTTTTATCTTTTATTTGCTGGAGTACTACCTTGAAAAATTTTAGTTAAAAAATTTTTTAAACAAGAATATATTTGTTAAGATATTTCGTATTTTACAAGATTATTTACGTATGTTTATTAATTTATCTAATTGATTATTTTATTATTGTTGTTACCTTTAACCTGAAGTGTGGCTATATTTATACTGAAGTGATTTTACTAATACTACTATTATTTTTACTATTATCATTTCTTAAATATAGCCACGAAACACGTGTCGTTATTCAAGCAAATATATACATTTTATTTATTATTTTGCACATTACTTAATCATCGTTATATGTTTTATCTTATATTTAGTCTCTCTATAATATGTAATTTTTCTAAATGGTATGATTTAATTTTTCATTATTGAATTGATAGATGATGTTTCTTTCTAATTTATATATATACATTATACCAGTCATATCTTTTTTCTTTGGTGATACATATGATCTCTTTAGACTTCTATCTTAGCGCCTTTTCTGTCTCCGTTTCCACCTACTCAGCCTCTTTTCCTTTTAAAGAGAACACCTTATAGGTGATCGTTTTCCTTTCTATCTTCTCCATAATTCCTTTGGTGGGCGACAGCCTTACGTCCCCTCCCACCTTCTGTAACATCTTGTCATAATTCTTCAGACCAACCAAGTCCAACTCCCTTCGTTTCTTCTCCGTGATCTGCAAAACTCCTGGTCTTTTCTAGCACACTGTCCATCTCTTTGATCGCCCTCACGAGCTCCTCCCCTGAAGACAACTCAGACCCGCTAAGATCTGAGTGCATCCCCTCTAACCTCAAAGCAGCAAAGAAAAAATCGTCCGACTCTCACACAAACGACAAAACAAATGCGTTCTGGGTAACCGGAAGTAAGCAAGCTACTTACCACAAAGCCACTCCTACGTACACACACACACACACACACACACACACACACACACACACACACACACACATATATATATATACGTACACAAACCGTCTCAAAACACGCGTGCACACGTATGTATACACACATACACACACACTTACACACATACACTGTTGGTATAATCGCGAATATGTCACTAACCGAAAGAATTCGATTTATTGCTTAGGAAAATATTGTGAAAATAACTCTAACAGTTCAAATACAAAAAAATAAGCATACTCAATTTCATTTTTACCAAATTTAGGAAAATAAGTATTCTTTTTTTATTTGGTTATGAGAATCACTTCCAGGTGGGAATGGGTTACTTCCCATGGTTTTTAAAATAAAATATATTCGATATATATTATATATATATATATATTATATATATATATAAGGATACATATATATATATATATATATATATAAGGATATATATATATAATATATATATATATATATATATATAATATATTATATATATAATATATATATATAAGGATACATTCTATTATCGATTTATTGAAGAATATGAGTATGCCATGTGGTTTCAGACATAATTTCTACTCACGTGTCAGGTTTTAATCAAAATTGTTACAACGATGTAGAAGGAATTAGTTAACAACTCCACAAAAACACCCACATGCAGAATAACCACATATGTAGTAGATAGATAGAGACATATATGTATATGTATATGTATATGTATATGTATATATATATATATATATATATATATGTATATATATATATATATATATATATATATATATATATATATATATATATATATATATATTATATAATATATATATATATATATGTATGTATATATATACATTAAATTAGAGATAAAACCTAGACAACTCAAACAGAGATAGACATAAACCAAAACATAAAAAGTATTTCATTATTAGATTATAACTGTACATTATGTGTAAATTATTACTTAGTCAACGAGATATATAGATTGTTAAATAGTCATACGGTTCTTTTAAGATAGGTTATACGTCTATAATTTGCTTTTTAATCTTTAATTTTTTAATATATTTCATAAATATATTATATTAATATTTAACATTTACGTAAGTAATAATGGACTAATTAATTTATTCATTTTTCATTATACGTCTATATATTTATTGATAGAATAAGTTTTAGAACTTCATTATTATATTTGTAGATAATAATTTAGTTATTATTTTTAAATATTTTATAATTATTAGATGTGTACTTAAATTTAAAAATATGAATAGTGATTATTTTGTTAAATAATTTGGTAATTAGATATTGGACTATAACTGAGTTAAGGATATTCGTGAGTTTATTATGTTTTTTTAAAGCCATATTATATCTTAATAGATAAATACATTTTTCTATCTATTTTTTTACCTTAAAAATTAATATTTAACATAATAAATGGGTTGTATGACATAATCCTAATGTTTTAAGTTTCTAATTTAGATAATAGAGTTTTTTATAAGAAAAAATATTATTTTATTTATTTCTTAAACAATATTGTTTAACTCTATTTGCTTATTTATTTAACTATTATCATTAACCTGAAGATTGACTATAATTTTAATTCGAAATTTTAATTGAATTTAAACTTAATTGTAATTTGAATTGAATAGCCATGAAATGTACGTAGTGTTTTTACTTATATTATATTTAACTTTTTTATACTTTTTGGTTAGTTCTATATAAAAAAAACCCATTAAATTTAAAAGTTTAAAAATTAAAAAATATAAAAAATTAAAAATATAAATTTACAAATTTTAAATTTTAATAATTTAAATTTTAAATTATTATATTATATATTATATCAATTATATTTATTTTTGTTTTTTATGTTTTCGTTTATGGCTATAACTGTTTAAGTTGCCTAATAGTGGTTTTATCTCTAATTTAATTTATATTTATACAGTGAAATTTGATTTAATCCTAAATCTAATTTTCCCTGTAAGTTTGGATATACCCCCTATTATTATTATTATTATTATTATTATTATTATTATTATTATTATTATTGTTATTATTATTATATATATATATACATACATATATACATATATATATATATATATATATATATACATATATATATATATACATAGATAGATATATAGGTATATAGATACATAGATACATAGATATGTATGTATGGATGGATGTAATGTATACATATGTACATAGTTCATGCGCATATACGTATATGCATAGATACATACATACATACATACATACATACTTACATACATTGTGTGTGTATGTGTGTGTATGTGTTTCTCTATAAATATTTGCAAGACTAAATATCGAATATTTACTTTGATTCCATAATATAATAATTAGCATTTTCATCTGGTTTATCGGAAACTGATCCCTGTGTAGAATAGGAGTTTTTCATTGAAAACCAGTCATGCAACATACAAATGTTGAATTGTTGGACTAGATTACATTGAAAGATGCATAAATTAGTATCTATTTTGGGACTTGTACACAGCTATTTTGATATATATGACATTTGAGATTAACAATAGATTGGACGTTGTAACAACTATGCACTTTTAACAGCCATACAAGTGTGGCGATAAATTTTACTTGCTACCGAGGTCACTACTCTCATCATCTATTAAGATTTTGCAACTAGCCATTAGCTACATTGGTCATACATATATATATATATATATATATATATATATATATATATATATATATATATATTATATATATATATATAAGCAACAAGTATATCCAAACATACTGCAGTAGAACCGTTTCAAGCAACTCCATTTAATCGAAATTTTATGGATAATGCCGTACTAAATTCTGGTGCCTCAAATTAAGTACCATATTCATCTGAGTATATATAAAAATAAACACACACACACACACACACACACACACACACACAAACACACATATATATATATATATATACATACATACATACATATATACATACATACATACATATATATATATATATATGTATGTATATATACACATTAAGATATTAAGATACAGAATATAGAGAAATAACGTTATTATATTTTTATTTATTTATTTATTAATTTATTTATTTTTATCTAGTTTCAACTCACAAGCCGTGGCCATGCTGGGGCACCACCATTTGGTGTTGCTACATGATTTTACTTCACGAATGCTTTTTAGTAATTGCCATTTGGTGCATGAGAGAGTTCGATGCAGCTGCCCTCATCTGCACCTCCTGCCGTGAAGTTGGTTCATCTGGGATACCTGACTAGAAGAGATCCAGTTTCATTTTAAAGACATCTGTATCCACCCCATGCAGGTTCTTCGGGAGGATATTGAAGAGCTGTGGGCCTCGGAAGCCCAGGCTATCACAGTATCTTGTCCTACATCTTGATGGCAAATTTGGAGTCCTTGGCACTATGCAGTGGCGCCCAGTTCTGGCATTTGTGTAACTCCCGATGCCAAAGTTTGGGACAAGTCCTTCTAGGATCTTCCAGATGTATATTATGGCATATCTTTCTCGCCTACGCTCTAAGGAATAGAGTCTCAATCTCTTGAGTCTTTCTCAATAGCTTATATGCTGCACAGAGGCTATCTTCTTCGTGTAGCTTCGTTGGATCGCCTCAAGTTCTGTGATTAACTTGACACTGGATGGTGACCATAGTTGAGAGCAATAGTCAAAGTGACTTAGGACAAGTGTCCTCCAGAGGAGGACCATCATGGTTTCCTGGTCTCTTGTTCTGAAGGTTCTAAGAATCCATCCGGTCAGCCGCCTACATTTCATTACCAATTTAACAACATGCACATGAAAGGTTGCATCATCACTCATGTAAATACCCACGTCTCGCACTGATTGTGCCTCTGGGATTGCAGTCCCTCCAGGTCCAGTGTATTTATTGGGTATTGCATTTAGTTTTGCGTGCTGATAGCATAGAGCTTGAAACTTTTCAGCATTGAACTGCATGCTATTCTTTTCAGCCCACTTGTATATTTTGTCCAGCTCACATTGCAGGTGCTTAGTGTCTTCAGGGTTCTGTATTGCCTGTGAAACTTTTGTATCATCTGCATAACATGTGATCGTGGCTCTCTGCGTGGCTGAGGGCGTGTCTGAGAGGGCCATTATGAACAGCAGTGGTCCCAAAACAGTGCCCTGCGGAACACCGCTCACTATTTGCGTGTTAATGGAAGTGGCCCCATTGGCTACTACCACCTGACTTCTATCCTTCAGAAAGTCATGAAGCCACTCTCCCAATTGTCCAACTATGCCAAGATCACGCAGTTTGTGACATAGCATTCCATGATCGACTTTATCAAAGGTCTTTGCAAAGTCGAGATATATGACTTCCACATTTGAGTGGTTGAGCAGTCGTTTCAGCACATAATCATTGTGTTGTAGGAGCTGAGTTAAGCAGCTTCTACCTGGTCGGAAACCATGTTGGGTGTCAGGCAGCAAGTCATTTTCTTCAAGGAAGGTGATTAGTTTCCTTCTGACTATTCGTTCCATGACCTTGCTGATGTGTGAGGTCAGAGAGATAGGTCTGTAGTTCTTGGCCTCCGCTCTGCTACCTCCTTTATGAATAGGGCATATTTTACCTTCCTTAAGTTTTCTTGGAAGTTTGCCAGTTGCAAGGAAGCTCTGAAAGAGGAACTGCAGTGGTCTTGCTAGGACTCTCTTACATACTTTTAGAAGGATTGCTAGGAATCCATCTGGGCCAGTAGCTGAGTTTGTTTTCATTTCATCAATAGCCTTTATTACATCGTCTTCCTTTATATTGATGTAATCAATCATTACTGCGTCCGATTATATATCTGCAGTGGTAAAGAAGTCAGTTGGATTGCTGACTTAAAAATGCCCTAGTGGTGGCGTGAAAATACTCTTGAATTGCTCATTTAGTATTTCACTTACCCTCATTGGATTTCCTGTGAGTGTGCCATCCTTTTCAAGGAATGGCCCTATCCTACAGTGCACCGTAGCTGTTTCTTTGGCATATCTGTTGAAAGCTCTGGGGTTAGATTTTATGTTGTCTATAGCCCAGGCTTCTTTGTCTGCTCTTTCTTTTTCACGGGAGAGTTGCAGACATTTTTCAATTTCCAACAGTTTTATTTTCAGGCGGGACTTTTCACTGCTTTCAATTTGTTTGTTTAGGCGATTTGAAACTTTTGTACGCCGTCTCATTAGAATTTTCCTCTCTCTGGGGATTTTGCTCTTGTGTACAGTGGCCTTTCTCTCTGGAACACATTTGTAGCATATGGCTTGCATTACAGACATGAATTGTCGATGTCTGTCGAGGATAGACATTCAGGCCAGTTTTGTTTGAGGATCTCTTTCTCAATTTGTTTCCAGTTTGCCTTATGGAAGTTCAAGCTGGAAAGATTCTGAGAGTTTCTTGTAGGCTACACGTCCATGCTTTCCTTTGGCCCGTACATGGTCAGCTCTACCATGTTGTGATCCGAGAGTAGTGTCGGTGTCACTTTCACATTATGGATGAGATCCATATTATTTGTGAAGCAGAGATCCAGTATGTTGCCTGCCCTGGTTGGTTGGAGTATTACTTGCTCCATGTACAGAGTGTTGATGAGGTTCAGAAGGGACCTCGCCTGTCCTCGTTCACGTCGTGCCATTCCTGGGAGAGAAAGGCCCTTGGGCCATCTGACATTGGGTAGATTGAAGTCTCCCATAAGAAGTACACTTATGTGTTGTTCTAATGTGACTAGAATTTCTTCTATTTTTATACCTTAAAAATTAATATTTAACATAATAAATGGGTTGTATGACATAATCCTAATGTTTTAAGTTTCTAATTTAGATAATAGAGTTTTTTTAAAGAAAAAATATTATTTTATTTATTTCTTAAACAATATTGTTTAACTCTATTTGCTTATTATTTAAACTATTATCATTAACCTGAAGATTGACTATAATTTTAATTCGAATTTTAATTGATTTAAACTTAATTGTAATTTGAATTGAATAGCCATGAAATGTACGTAGTGTTTTTTACTTATATTATATTAACTTTTTTATACTTTTTGGTTAGTTCTATATAAAAAAAACCCATTAAATTAAAAGTTTAAAAATTAAAAAATATAAAAATAAAAATATAAATTTACAAATTTTAAATTTTAATAATTTAAATTTTAATTATTATATTATATATTATATCAATTATATTTATTTTTTGTTTTTTATGTTTTCGTTTATGGCTATAACTGTTTAAGTTGCCTATAGTGGTTTTATCTCTAATTTAATTTATATTATACAGTGAAATTTGATTTAATCCTAAATCTAATTTTCCCTGTAAGTTTGGATATACCCCCTATTATTATTATTATTATTATTATTATTATTATTATTATTATTATTATTTTATTGTTATTATTATATATATATATACATACATATATATACATATATATCTATCTATATATATATATTATATATATATATATATATATATATATATATATATATATATATATATATATATATACATAGATAGATTATATAGGTATTAGATACATAGATACATAGATATGTATGTATGGATGGATGTAATGTATACATATATTTACATAGTTCATGCGCATATACGTATATGCATAGATACATACATACATACAATGTGTGTGTATGTGTGTGTATGTGTTTCTCTATAAATATTTGCAAGACTAAATATCGAATATTTACTTTGATTCCATAATATAATAATTAGCATTTTTATCTGGTTTATCTGAGACTGATCCCTGTGCAGAATAGGAGTTTTTCATTGAAAACCAGTCATGCAACATACAAATGTTGAATTGTTGGACTAGATTACATTGAAAGATGCATAAATTAGTATCTATTTTGGTACTTGTACACAGCTATTTTGATATATATAACATTTTAGATTAACAATAGGTCGGGGTTTGTTACAACATATGTACTTTTAACAGCCATACTAGTGTGGCGATTCATTTTACTTGCTACCGAGGTCACTACTCTCATCACCTATTGAGATTTTGCAACTAGCTATTAGCTACATTGGTCATATATATATATATATATATACATATAAGCAACAAGTATATCCAAACATACTGCAGTAGGACCGTTTCAAGCAACTCCATATAATCGAAATTTTATGGATAATGCCGTACTAAATTCAGGTGCCTCAAATTAAGTACCATATTCATTTGAGTATATATAAAAATAAACATATATATAAATATATATATATGTATATATACAAATTAAGATATTAAGATCCAAAAAATGGCGAAGTAACGTTACTTTAATTTCTTAAACCTCAAAAATACAACATCCTCACAAACAGAAATCGGGGTTTATCCATTCTTTCCGTTCTCATAATTGCCTCGTTAATCCAATAACAACATTAAAAAGTATGTGGCCCTTAAAACGTTTTGTTGTGAATTTACATAGAATACCAAACTGTCTTGTAGCGCATCTTGTTTTTAGGAATACCCAATAAGGTATGAATACCTAAATTGTGAAGTCAATTATGTAATAACATAAAATTAGTAACCCAATAGTAAGAATTCAAATAAAGTAGCCCAGAAAAAGGATTTTTGTGCGTTCACAGAGTATATAGATTATAGGAGGAAATACTAAAATCGTGATGTATGTTACGTAATAAGTGGCAGATCAGATATGAGATAATAACAAAGTAATCAACTCTGAAAATGGCTTTTGCGCGTCCCCAGAGAATATTACCTTCAGCGGTGCTAGTGTTGGTATATTCGTGAATAAGTCACCAAACGAAGGAAGTAGATCTCTTGTTTAGGAAAATATTGTGAAAATAACTCTAACAGTTTAAACACTATGAAATTAACATATTCAATTACATGTTTATAAATTTAGGAAAATGAATGGGTTATATCCCTTGTCTATATATATATATATATATATATATATGGATATCCTCCAGGTGCGATCAGGTCATTTCCCTTGCTTTTTAAACTAAAATATATTAGATGTATACAAGGATACATTTTAGGTGCCCTATAATTGATTTTTTCAAGAATATGAGTTTGGCATGAGGTTTCCAGTCTTGGTTTCTACTCACGTGTCAGGTTTCATCAAAATTGATACAATGATGTAGAAGAATTTAGCTAACAACACCACAAACACACACAGAGAATTACCACAGAGAGATTTATGTACATATATGTAGGTATAGATAAATCTATATGTATGTATAAGTATACATATGCGTATATTTAATGCGCAGGTACATACATGCAAACATACTACATTGTTTGTGTATGTGAGTGTTTTCTGATTATCTGAAACTATATATATATATATATATATATATATATATATTATATATATATATATATATAATATATATATATTATATATATATATACTATATATATATAAAACTGAAATGCGTTTGTTTGTTTGTTTGATGACTCGACCGCTGGATCGTTT
>NC_043004.1:38522850-38530350 GCF_006345805.1 Octopus sinensis
GCGTGTGTATTTGTGTTATTCTAAGGCCGTGGTAGATATGTCGTTTGTCGTAGATGCCTTCAAAAGGGGTCTGTATTTTGTAATAAAGAGAGAACACTGATCCCTCAATTAAATAGTCGCATATCCCACAGTTGGGTCTTACGCATTTTTTTTTACTGCCGACTTCTGTGTTGTTGAGCGTATTCGGGCTTGTGTTAGGAGACTTTTCATAGATTTGGGCTGTCTCTTGCTTTTTATAATGGTTTGTGGTTGGAGGATTAAGTTCATTCTGTGGTCCTTTTTTAGCAGAGGTATGTTTTAGAGGATGGTGTCGAAGGCTTCATTGTTGAGAGTATTGTATGTGGAGATGTATGGTAGGGCTTTTGGTTGTAAATTTTTCTTTAATTTGGGATGTCTAAGTTCCTGGATGTTGAGTTGAAAAGATATGTCACTTAGTGAAGGTCGGTAGTTCCTGGTGATGAGCGTATACTTTAGTTCATGTAGTCGTGTGTCTCTGGTGTTTGCATTAGAAACTATAGTACATATCCTTTTTGCTAGGTTGAAGGGGATATTCACTCTGGTGTGTCTGACGTGGTATGAGTTGAACTATAGATATTGCTTGGACTCCGTAGGCTTATAGTATATATCTGTTTCTATTACGTTGTTAGATTTCTTAATGAGGATGTCGACGTAGGGAAGTTGTAGCTGGCTATATTGCATCGTCAATTGAATGTTAACGTCAAGTCTATCTAAAAGTGCTTGGAATTCTTTAAGTTTCTCTATATTTCATGCCAAAGAATGAAACAGTCATCTAGGTATCTCTTCCATATATTTTCTATGCAGAGGGAGAATGGGCTGCCGTATCTTTCTAGAACCTTACGATAAAGACAAATCTCTAGATATCCCGTGACTAGGTTAGCAAATGAGGGCCATTCGCGTAGCCATCGTAGTCCACGATTGTTGTCAGTAGAAATTGTCTTTGAAGGCGAAGTAGTTATTTTCCAGGATGAATTTTAGCCCTTCTATCACGAATTCTTTTTTGATACGATGTAGGGGTTCGTTGGCGTAATTCTCTAGCCAGAACTGAATTGCCTCTATTCCTAGGTTGTGGGGGGTATTGGAATAGAGGTTGACTACATCGAACGATACTAGTAGGGTGTTTTTGTTTATTGTTTTAAGGTGATTGAGCACATCCAGGTCATCCCTTATATAGCTTTTGACATGCTTGGGGAATTGTTTTAAGAGGGTATATAAAAAGTTACTGAGGCGGTGGATTTCGCATGCGGGACCTGCTATTATAGGTCTCAATTTGAGGTCATTAGGAGTTGGGACTGTAATTATTATGTCTGTGGCTATCTTGCATGCGTTACTTATTTTCTCACTTTTGTGTATCTTGGGAATACTGTAGAATTGGCTGGTTTTACGTTTGAAATTGGTCATATAGTCATATTCTTTGTTGGTGAGCCCTTCTTTGTATAGGTTTAACATGGATTTTAGTTCTCTCATTATTTCCTGCTGACTGTAGTGTTGGGCCTTTTCATAATATGTTGTGTCTTCGAATATGGACAGTACTAAAGTTATATAAAATACCGTGTCCATTAAGACAACTGCACTCCCTTTATCAGCCTCTTCGATTGTTATTGTTTTGTCATCTTTTAATTTGTTCAGATCACCCCATTCTTTTTTGCTGAAGTTTGGTTTGTGTTTTTGTTTGTGCATGTGTTGATATGGGTAATTCGAGATGTGTTCACAGAAATGATCAAGAGTTTTGTTCTTACATTTTGAGAGGGTGTAGTTACTTCTATTTCGAACCAACGATTCGTCCACGTTGTATTTGTCGTATTTGATATTTGGTTGTTAATTATGGTGGGAGACATTCAACCGTTTTTTGGGCTTGATCTGCTCACATGTTTGTTTGGTAGTGCTCCGAGTGACCCTACAACTCCTGGAATGTTCATTATCATTATTTTGTTATATAGGTTTGTGAAAGAATTTTTTTGTATCCGTTTGCCCGTGTGTTTTTTTTTCGGTGTTATCATTGGGGGGTTTAATGAGGGCTTTAAGTATTATGTCTAGCAAGCAAGCCCTTTCGAATGGCCTTACGATATTAATTTTATTTATATGGCTATATAAGGTTAATTTACACCTGTTACTATCAATTATTTGTGTTGCCCTCGATAATAATAACAATATTAATATGTATATAAATATTCGCTCCTGAATATTTGCTCCGTATTGATACTTTATACACTGAGGCTGCTGTGATTTGGCGCAAAACAATTCAAAGGGCGAGCAGATTTAGTAGTAGAAGTAGTAGTTTGGGAAGATTTTTCCATATGGTCGACCCGTGGTGATGAATGCAAGATTTATGTCAAACTACAAATCAATCCATCTGTATACTAATATCAAGGAAGAAATAGCATTCTGCTTTATAGGTATGTGAAGGAATTTTTTTCGCTCCGTTTGCCAGAATACTGTTGTTTTCTGTTGTTATTTTCAGTGTTATTATTGGTGGTTTGATGAGAGTTTTAACTCTTATCTCTAGCA
This sequence comes from Octopus sinensis, assembly GCF_006345805.1. NCBI lineage: Eukaryota > Metazoa > Mollusca > Cephalopoda > Octopoda > Octopodidae > Octopus > Octopus sinensis. Next base: position 38,525,377 of record NC_043004.1, read on the forward strand.
AGCAAGCACATTCCTGTGGCCTTATGATATGAATTTTAATTCTATGGCTATATAATGCAAATTTAGGCCTGCAACAATGTATATTATTATTACTGTCTGTTATCAATAATAACATTAATAATATCTCTATAAATATTAACTCCTGCATATTTTATATATATATATATATATATATATAATATATATATACATACATATATATATATATATATATATATATATATATATATATATATAATATATATATATATATATATATATATACATATACATATACACATATATATATATTATATATATATATATATATATATATATATATATATATATGCTAGCAGCATAGCCTGGCGTTGCCCGGGTATGTAAGAGCCCCTAGTAAGCAACGACTAATCCCAATCTAGTCCTTTCCCTCTAGGGAACGAAGGCGCATGTGTAGGTTGCAATGTCTTCTCTTCACTACCAAATAACTATCAAACAGCTATCGATAATTCAACCCAACCAATTCCTACCAGGAAGAAATTACATTCGAGACTTTACCCCCAACATCGCCACTTCTGCTAATAGCTGCTGCAGCCGCAAGTTATTCGAATACTTTTTTTGTTTAAACTTTCTTTATAACTACCACCCCAAACGTTTTACCTTAAATTTTTGACGTACCCTAAGGGTCCTCGGACGCTACTTGCAAACTCTTGGTTTATTATAAACCGCTTTTGTCGTGTGCACCAAAAAACCTTTTCCATTCGTTTGTTCAGTTTGGTCACTTTTGACTTTTTCGTTGTTGTCACTCACATTGCTGCCCGCTTTTTTGCCGTTTTTGTACATTTTTATACATTTTGGGATACTTACCCCACGTGTTCCGAGAGTTAAAAACGTCGAGTTGGTTTGTGTTTAATACACAAATCGGTTTGCTATGTGTGCCATATATGATTTAATTAACCGATTTTTTCCAGTAATAAAGTATCCTATTGGAATAAAAAGGGCCATATAGCTCCTTGGAGCAGACATGATGCTCGCTGTGAATTTCAAAAAAAAAAATCCTGCCAATTTGTGAAAGATATTGTCGAAAATATGTCATCTTGAATTTGAACGCGGTTTCCCAAAATGGCATGGTTTTATCGATTTTTTTCTGATGGTAAGGTATTGCATGGAAAACTAACGTCATGGGTTTGGTAAAATTCGATTGCAAGTTGCGAAAACTACAACAGAAAATGTGTTGCATCTAAAAAGCTTAGATTCTCGACCCCATGTCGAATTTATCGATTATTTTTCAGAACAAGGGGAACTTTTCAAAATTTTCACTGCGTTAGTTTTGAATTATGACATTGGGCTATGTGTGTGTCAAGTTTCATCAGAATCGGTTGAAAGCCGCGGTCAGGGTGAGGGTACAACCTGACAGACACACAGACACACAGACAGACAAACTGCCGTTTATATATATAGAGATATATATATGAATCAAAACAGTTTGATTTAAACTCCCTGGTTCTCTAAGTATCAAGCATGTAGCTAGTCTTCAGCCATTGAGTATGATTCAAAGTTCGCTTGAAGGGAGTCAATGTTTACTAGTGGACGTTAGCCTGTGAATCGTCGCTGAAATACCAGCATCAAACTTCCACACTGCGTGATCTTTCTCGACAAATTACAGGCTAACGTCCAGCAGTAAACATTGACTGTCTTCAATCGAACTCTCATTTAGAGTGAATGGTCGAAGACTAGCTACACGCTTGAAACTCAGAATAACAAGCGTTTGAATTAAACTGTTTCGATCCTTATATGTAGCTCCCAGTAATTGTCTTGATTACCCTTCTTTCGTTTGCATACTCACTCTCATATATATATATATATAATATATATATATATATATATATTATATATATATATATATATATATATATATATATATATATACATATATTATTACATATTTGGGATATTTACCGATAGATAAGCACCTCCTATTTTAGGATAACCTCATGGTGTTGTATACGCAGAGAAAATTAAATCAAATACAATAATTAAAATAACATAAATTAAAATTAGTTAAATAAATTCATCTTACCTGTTATTAATCTGTGGGGAAAGTGGTACTAGTAATCGCTACACGTGTTTCTGTGCCGGTAGGGTGTGTATTAAGGTTATGCTTAATACATAAATCCACCAGTGCCTCGTCAGGCTATGTATATTATTATGTACGGGTAAAAGTTGAAAATTAAAAGTTTAAAATTATATTAAAAATAAGAATTACAAATATATTTTAAAATATTAAATACTTAATGTACATTAAAAATATATATTGAAAATGCTCTACCTAAGGAAAGTATAACGATTAAATTAGAAACATGTAAAATCTTATAATATATCTAAATAAATATTATAGAGATTATATTATTTGTAATAATTTAGTGTAAATATACCCCTGTCAATACTAGTATAATAAAACATATTTTATGTCAGATGTTAGTTAATAGTCTAGAATAAAGACGAATTAATTAATACATAAAACTAGTTACGTTAGAAAATTAGTGAATATTCACTAATTTCAGCTTTATAAATTGCATAGTTGCTTACACATGTTTTTCCTTTATTTCCAGTTGGTTTGTGCGAATTTACTTTACTAAAATATCTTTATATGTTTCCGAAGTATTTTATGCAACTTATTTATATGATACGTAGCTGGTGCTTGAGTGACGTTTATCCTTTAAAAATATATGTGCTTGTCTGTAATACTCCTTCATGCCCTGATTTGTGTGTTTTGTTTATATTTTGCAGAACTACAGGCCGGTCATTTTGGACCCCCTTTTATATTCGGCAGATGTAATGGTCTCTTCTTCGATACACGATTTCAACGATGTTGCGGAACTTATGTTGCTTCGTACCCTCGCATTTGTTGTGGAACAGCAGGTGCTGATCTTTCCACACAACTATGCTGCAACAATGTAGCAGTAACAAAAAGTGCAACAGCGACTACTTGTTGTGGAAATACAGCTCTAGATCAAAACACTCAATTATGCTGCAACGGCATTGCTGTAGCGAAAAGTGCAACAGCGACTACTTGTTGTGGAAATACGGCTATAGATGGTAACACTCAATTATGCTGCAACGGCGTTGCTATAGCGAAAACTGGAAATCAAATTTGCTGTGGAGGATCTGTTAGAGACCTCTGGTATGGCGGATGTTGTGGTGGAAGGGCCATCCAGTATTTTGGAAGGTTGTGTTGTCTATGGCCTAACTTCTGGCGATGTCGAGTTTAATCATAAGTACACATTAGCTCCTCCTGATTCTCGAACGGCTCAATAATTTTATACGACAATGTGGTCGATCTTGTCTCAACATTTAAATCACATATATTTACATGTATTATATACATTTATCAGTTTTACCATGTTATAAATGATGCTATTATTAATGTATATTTTAAAACGATGCACAGCAATTAGTTTTCTTCATGTAAAGTTTCTTTTAACTCCGTTTCACATTAATAGTTTTTTGGGGGTTTTTTTGCTTTATCTTTGGTAGTATCATTCTACAGAAAATTAAATAAACGAATACCATCGGTAAAATAGGATTTTGCGTGCATTTTTCTTATTTTTTCTTTTGACAAAGGCAAATTCAGTAAAGTCGCTAATATGTTATAAGTATTTCAATAAAAACAATTCGACATGTCTCTTAAACAATGTTGTTTTACTTTCCTAAATGCTACACTAATTTCCAATTTAAAAATATTTGCATGGAACGTAATTTGTATATGTGTATATGATTTGTGTGCGACTGAGTGAAAAAGAGAGAGAAAGAGAGAGAGAGAGAGAGAGAAAAAGAGAAAGAGCGAGAGATAGAAAGAGAGAAAGTGAGAGAGAGAAGGAGAGAAAGAGAGAGAGAGTGTGACATGAAGTAAGTACCTCTGAGCTGTATCCAAGAGTGATGAGAGACAGGATCCCGACCTGGATACTGGAATTACAGATGCTGGCACTGCATACGATCCTCATTGAAGAAGAGGTTTCTACAAAAGCCAAACTCGATAGCTTCAATTCGATTTTATGCCTATTGTCAATTAAGCTTATAAATATTGAGTACTGAAAGTGTACAATCAAGCACACCTGCGGTTCAAAGGGTCTTCTTCACAAGGATCCTAAGAGTAACCTACTCGTCAGGGTGTGTAACACGGAGATCAAGGAAACTTGTCTTCAATAAGCCGCTATTTCACAGCACTGAGAGATCAGAGCTCCAGTACAGCGGATTTGTGATGAGGATGGTGTGAGAACAAATCGCTAAACCGATACTTCAATCGACCAGGAAATCAAGGATTTGCTTAAGAGCCAGATGGTTTAATAATAACAATATTGGTGAGTTACAGACGTTTTGACACTTTCTTCAAAGAAACAGATATAACTGTCCTAGATTATCGGATATCATTACTAAAATAAGCTGACATGCCACCGTTTGTTACAAAATATAAAAGTGATTGTAACGGTACTTGGGACACATTCCAATAAACACTGCTTTTCACAAGTGATCAATGTGAAGAATTCACTATGGACGTGAGGTCAACTTACAAGCTCTCCAGTAAATGAACTTGTGTGTTGAATTGGGAAAAAAAAGCCGTAGAGAAATATGAAATTTTATGAATTAACTGGTATGTGCCGAACATCTGTTTTTTGCTAGCAGAAGTGGCTAGGTAAAGTAAGTCTAATGGGAGGTTCATGATAATCCGCTTTTCCGACTGTAACGGTGCCATCTACATCCACTGGGTTTCTACTGGTCAGACAATCAACAAAATTTACTTTGTGAATGTTTTGAAGGAGTTCCGAGAGAGATATCCTCGGAAGAGGCTTGAGTATTTACACCAGGACAATGCACCAATTCATAATTCTATCCTGGTTACCAACTACTTGAAAGAAATGAAGACTATTCCTCATACATCCTGCAGTACAGAACATACTCTTCGAAACCTTTGAATGTTCCCCTAACTGAAACCGA
>NC_043004.1:38535350-38540350 GCF_006345805.1 Octopus sinensis
TAGCTTGTTTCAAACATTCCCATGAAGTTGGTACTCTTTTAACATGAAGACGCATTCTGAGATGAAAGCATTCCCTTTGGGTAGGGTGTACAGCATATAACGTACCAATTGTATATACCAACTTAATGCCAGAATGACCTTGAACCTTTGTACCTATTTTTCGTGTGTTCCATTTATTTTTACTCCACGTGTAATAAGAGAGAGAGAGAGAGAGAAAGAGAGAGAGAGAGGAAGAGGGAGAGAAAGAAAGAGATAGAGACATAGGGAGAAAGGAAGACAGAAAGAGAGAGAAAGAAAGAAAGAAAGAAAGATAGAAACAAAGAAAGAGAGGGAAATTAGCAGATAGAGAAGAGAGAAAATCATAGAGAGATGGTAACTGGTTTTAGCTTCACGTTGCGGGACAAAGAGATAGCATCTCTTTGAAGAAGCATGCAAGAGTCTTAGTTTCACTTTGCAGAACAAATCAAGAGATAGAATATCTTTGAAGTAGCATGGCAGAGAGACAGACAGGCAGACAGACGGAGAAGATAGAGGGGAGAGAGAATAGAGGAGACATAGAAAGAAAATCATTGAGAGAGGGTGTCTGGTTTTAGCATCACTTTATAGGACAAACAGACAAACAGACAGAATATCTCTTTTATATATTGTTCTTTTATATATATGTATATATATATATGTATATGTATATATATATAGGTATATATATATATATGTATATATATATATATATATAATATATATATATGTATATATATATGTATATATATATATTATATATATATATATATATATATAATATATATATATATATATATATATATATGTATATATATATAGATATATATATATATAATAAAAACTTACTTGGAGAAAAAGAAAACGACGCGTGGCGTTCAATCATATAATAACAATTTAATAAATAAAACATATGCATACCTACATACATATATGTACATACCTACATCTATATGTATATATACATGCATATATGAGTACAGGACACCACAAATAAACGTAGAACACAACGAGAAACGAAATATTCGTTAGAACGCATTCTGAAGATAGATCGGCTTTTAATCAAACAAGGAAACGGACTTTTTTTAACAACGAAAAAAACAGAGTACAAGACAAACAATACAAGAAATATTACCCTTCATCAGCTGCCCCTGTTTCGACTCAATGCGTGTTTCGAAGGTAAGGGGAGAACACGATCCGGCCGAAACAGTCCTTCCTGCAAAATGAATTAAATAAAATTCTTTTGCAGAGGGGTAAAAAAAGTGACAAGAACAGGACGTAAAAGCAATACAAATGAAGAAAAAAACATTACACATAAAGAATAAAAACAGGACAAGGAAACCAACAATAAGGGCTTTTTTTAAGCCTAGACGGTGGAAAAATTCGTTAGAACGCATTCTGAAGATCGGCTTGCGGAAGACAGATGAAACCCTTATTGTTGGTTTCCTTGTCCTGTTTTTATTCTTTATGTGTACTGTTTTTCTTCATTTGTATTGCTTTTACGTCCTGTTCTTGTCACTTTTTTTTACCCCTCTGCAAAAGAATTTTATTTAATTCATTTTGCAGGAAGGACTGTTTCGGCCGGATCGTGTTCTGCCCTTACCTTCGAAACACGCATTGAGTCGAAACAGGGGCAGCTGATGAAGGGTAATATTTCTTGTGTTGTTTGTCTTGTACTCTGTTTTTTTCGTTGTTAAAAAAAGTCCGTTTCCTTGTTTGATTTTATGTTTTCGTTTCTCGCTGTGTTCTACGTTTATTTGTGGTGTCCTGTACTCATATATGCATGTATATATACATATAGATGTAGGTATGTACATATATGTAGGTATGCATATGTTTTATTTATTAAATTGTTATCATATATATATATATATATATATATATATATATATATATATATATATATATATATATATATATAAGAAAATAGTAAAGATTGAAAAAACGACAGAAGGCTTAAATGTTAAAAAATATATATATTTGCGTCAAAATGTCTGGAGAATATTGGAAACATTTTTTTCCTCTCCTTAAAATGACATAATTTTATAATTTTTAAAGAAATACCGGTTTCGCAGTTAGCTCTTCAAATTTCTTGTGACTTAATGTTTATTTTTAATAACGTAATCCTTGTATTTTTGCTACGGAGAGTTCTAAATAAGGGAAAGTAGTGAGTGATTTCTTCCGGTGTAAGGGAGATAATCGCTTAGAAAAAATTTTTTTTCCTTTAGTGTGAATTTCTCTGTATTATTGAGTTCGGATAGTTGAGTCTGGGTTTGTACTTTTCAATGAAGAATATATATATATTGAATATATATATATATATATATTGAAGGAAAATTTTTATACATTATATTCAACATAGTGGTGTTTCTGTTTCTTTGATCTATGTTTTGTATTCTAGTGATTTTTCATTTGTTTATATATATATATATAATATATATATATATATATATATATTATATATATATATATCTTACGCAACAGATCTATTCATGGTAATATCAACTTCCTTTTTTCTGGAAGTTACCGTGCATCTCTAGTCTTAGCTTCATGCCTAATTACGAATATTTTATTTTTTAATTTTGTTCTGTATACTCTAACTATTTCTCCGATACCAAGACTGTGGCTTTGTTGGTTTGCTTCAAAGAAACCTTTCTTGCCTTGATATATATTTTCCTGTTCGCTCCCTTTCACCTATACCTAATTTCGTTCTTACTCTGTTAATTCACATGTATAAACTAGACTCCTGTTTGCCTACTGACAACTAATCGTATTGGTAATTTGACTTAGCTTTTTCGCTCTGCCAGTTTGAAGTGGCCAAATTAGTTAATCACTCATTTATCTCCTTACGACGATGCAAACAACCAAAGTAAATTGAACCAGAGGGTTAGCTAAACTGCTTTTGTATGTGTTACATGTTATGTAAGACATACATTTTATCTTTGAAATATATGCAGTTTGTATTTAACTTTTCCATCTTTTCCATATTTCTCTTTTACCTTTTACTTGTTTCAGTCATTTGACGGCGGCCATGCTGGAGCACCACCTTTAGTTGGAGAAATCGACCCCAGGACTTATTCTTTAGAAGCCTAGTACTTATTCTATCGGTCTCAATTGCCGAATCGCTAAGTTACCGGGACGTAAACACACTACCATCGGTTGTCAAGTGATGTTGGGGGACAAACACAGACAAACACACACACACACACACACACACACATAAACACACACACATATATATATATATATATATATATATATATATGCATATATACAACGGGCTTTTTTCAGTTTCGGTCTACCAAATCCACTCACAAGGATTTGGTCGGCCCGAGGCTATAGTAGAAGACACACGCCCAAGGTGTCACGCAGTTGAACTGAACACGGAACCATGTGGTTAGTAAGCAAGCTACTTACACACAACCACTCAAACATTTTAAACTTTCATTATCATATATTAACTGCACCTGGTCATCTATACAAGCTGTATACACGCTTGATGTTTATTACCCTCCTCTACCAGGTTCTTTTCGGCTACCACTACATAGTGGGTTGTACTTTAAAGTGCTTAGGCACCTTCTCCATATATCAAAAGCACCTAGCAGGATTACTACGCGTGACAAACTGAGAACATGAAGATTTATTCATGGTATCTTGAGACTTTATCTAAAGAGAATCTAGTAATTTCAAAGAAAAAGAGTTAATCATTCAAGTAGGATCCTCTGCTTTCTAGACACTTATTGTAGTGCTCCAGCAAAATTAAAATCTTGTAATAAAACTCTTCTAATATGAAAGTGCCCAGAACACTTTCCAAAGCCTCCAATGTCGGTTTCAGTTCGGGGAACATTCAAAGGTTTCGAAGAGCATGTTCTGTACTGCAGGATGTATGAGGAATAGTTTTCATGTCCATTTCTTTCAAGTAGTTGGTAACCAGGATAGAATTATGAATTGGTGCATTGTCCTGATGTAAATACTCAAGCCTCTTCCGAGAAAATCTCTCTCGGAACTCCTTCAAAACTTTCTCAAAGTAAATTTTGTTGATTGTCTGACCAGAAGAAACCCAGTGGATGTAGATGGCACCGTTACAGTCGGAAAAGCGGATTATCATGAACCTCCCATTAGACTTACTTTACCTAGCCACTTCTGCTAGCAAAAAACAGATGTTCGGCACATACCAGTTAATTCATAAAATTTCATATTTCTCTACGGCTTTTTTCCCCCAATTCAACACACAAGTTCATTTACTGGAGAGCTTGTAAGTTGACCTCACGTCCATAGTGAATTCTTCACAATGATCACTTGTGAAAAGCAGTGTTTAGTGGAATGTGTCCCAAGTACCGTTACAATCACTTTTATATTTTGTAACAAACGGTGGCATGTCAGCTTATTTTAGTAATGATATACGATAATCTAGGACAGTTATATCTGTTTCTTCGAAGAAAGTGTCAAAACTTCTGTAACTCACCAATATTGTTATTATTAAACCATCTGGCTCTTAAGCAACTCCTTGATTTCCTGCTCGATTGAAGTATCGGTTTAACGATTTGTTCTCACACCATCCTCATCACAAATCCGCTGTACTGGAGCTCTGATCTCTCAGTGCTGTGAAATAGCGGCTTATTGAAGACAAGTTTCCTTGATCTCCGTGTTACACACCCTGACGAGTAGGTTACTCTTAGGATCCTTGTGAAGAAGACCTTTTGAACCGCAGGTGTGCTTGATTGTACACTTTCAGAACTCAACATTTCTAAGCTTAATTGCCAATAGGCACAAAATCGAATTGAAGTTATCGTGTTTGGTTTTGTAGAAACCTCTTCTTCAATGAGGATCGTATGCAGTGCCAGCACCTGTAATTCTAGTATCCAGGTCGGGATCCCGTCTCTCATCACTCTTGGATACAGCTCAGAGGTACTTACTACATGTCACACTATCTCTTTCTCTCGTTCTCTCTCTCACTTTCTCTCTTTCTATCTCTCGCTCATTCT
>NC_043004.1:38542850-38622850 GCF_006345805.1 Octopus sinensis
GGGAGTTTAAATCAAACTGTTTCGATTTATTTATATATATATATATATATTATCCATATAAAAATATCTTCTACATTAAAACACATTAAGAGGCTTCCATCATAGGAAAGCCTTGCACTAGAAAGAGCAGTAAACAACTCAAAGAACTAATTAGGGACAAATTCCTATGATGGAAGCCTCTTAACGTATTCTAATGTACATGATATTTGTATATGAATAATATATGGTCTATTGACTAATTTTTTGCGCTAGGCCACTGGTATAAACATTTCTATAATCCTTGTTATCCGAATATTACTTATTATGTTTAAATGATTTTTGATAAATTTATTCGAGGTTTTACCGGCATCCTCTCTGTTGCCGGAAATAAATTGCGTCTGCGCGGTTTATTTGAAAAGTTAGAATCAGTGGCCCAGCAAAAAAACTTGCTAAGCGGGTGCAAACCCAGGTCCTAATGTTTTTAATGAAAAATGTGGATTTTTCCAATGTGGATTTTTCAATTTCTTCTATGAGAACGGATGAGTAAGAATATTAAAATTTAAGCAGTAATTTATACTGCTCAGAACTAGGGTTTTTCCTAAAAATAAAACTAACTACCGGTTCCCTTTTCATGAATGTTCGTAGGATGCAGCCTATGAGTTTGCTGCATTTAAAGGTTAGTTTGATAATATGGCTGATGGAAAATGCATCATATGACATGATTACACCTAAGTACTGTATGTCATTAGTGCTCTGAATCATTATGTTACCCTGTGTCAAATATTGCGATTTGGTTGAATTCGTTTGTAATGAGGAAGCTGAAACTTTGATGTACTAATTTTCGTATTTTTTCTGGTTTAGATCCTAGCCATCGATATTCTTGTGTAATTCATTCCCTGATGTATACGACGTATTACAGGTAACTTAGAGAGAAAACCATTTGCAGTAATAGGTTGACCCCAACCATATAGAGAGTTAAAGAACCATTCTCCGACTTTTCCTATGATACCAAGATTTCCTAAATTATGACGGATGATTCTATGATCAGTCTTGTCAAACGCCTTAACAATATCAAGGTTTTAACAGTCAAGGATCTTTCCACTTAAGAGATTATTAGAGGTAGTGTTATGATGCTGTAAGAATTGAGACAGGCAACGTCGTTCAGTCCGAAACCTATACCGAGCCTCATCTAAGTTGTTTTCCTCCAGGTATGTTATTACTTTTTGTCTTTGGACAAGGCATTGGATAATTTTAGTCGTGTAAGACGTGAGGGAAACAGGTCTGTAATTTTTAGCTTCAGTACTGCTACCTCCTTTGTTCCTATATAGGTTTTATTATAGCTTCTTTCAATAGTCTCGGGAATATGGCGGTATCTGGCGACTTTTAAAACAGTACCTTTAATGATTTTATGAGGTGGCTTTTGCACGTTTTTAGCAATATAACTGGAATACTATTTGGTACAGATGTTGAGTTTGGGCCTAAATCATTAATAGCCGCAAGTATATCAACTTCCATGATATTATTTAAGTTGTGTCTTTGCACTTGAGTTTTAGGATCAAAGAATTCGCTTGGATTATGCACGGGGCTGCGATACGGACAGAAAATGCGACCTTGCGCCTGTTGAAACAAAGTGTCGGGGATAGAGTTTGCGATCATGCCCACGAAGACCTCTATCCGGCGCAGGGGTGAAAATCTCCGCAAATGGTAGGCTTACATGTCCGTTGAAGATGCTGAAAGTCGGATGAGATCTCTCTGCATCCTCCGTCGTTTGAGTGAAGGCAATGCCAGCCGTCGGAGATGTTCCTCTTACGCACGCTTAGACAAGCCTGCACCCATTCGGGTGGCCAAGTGCTGAACCCATTCCAGGTGCTAAATGTCTTTTTGGAGATATGGGTTTGAGGTATGGATGTAATATTCGAGGATGGGTCGAACTAGAGTGATATATACAGGCCAAAAGACGTCCATTGAAAGGTTAGCAAAGGATCGGTGGATGATGAAAAGACTCCTTCTGGCTTTGTTCGCCGCCTCGATGCCTTGCCGTGGTAGTTTGAAAGTAGTATCGATCACTATTCTGAGATCCTTTTCTTCAGGGACCATCTTAAGATGTTGATGTTTGTGGTCAATAGTCAAAGGAGAGTTTGGAGGTGAACTTATTGGCAAATGGCTGCATTTTGAGGCGTTCAAGTTCAGTTTCCCTTCCTCCGCTCAATTCTAAGCTCGGTTCAGCAACAATTGGAGTATGTCGTATTGATTCCTAGGTGAGACAAGTTTGACGTCGTCTGCAAATAGGAGAACTCTTCCATCAAGAAAATCTGACAGGTCGTTGATATATAGAAGGAATAGTATTGACCCCAGCACTGACCCCTAGGGAACGCCACTGCATGCATTCGTCTCCGCTGAGAGATCTCCATTTATCTGCACCCAAAATGTTCGATAGCTCAGGAAGGAAGAAATCCACAAAATCAACAATGGATGAATCTTGAATGCTCGAAGTTTGCGCAAGAGAAGTCAGTGATTAACGGAGTCAAATGTCTTTGCGAAGTCCAAAACTACCACGCCCACCAAGTCTTTTTCATCCATGGTCCTTGTAATCCATTCTTCAAGAAGGAGAAGATTTGTTAGGCAAGATCTTCAGGTAGAAATCCATGCTGCGAGTCGGATATTTCTTTGCACCATATACAGATAATTGTATAATGCTTTGGTTGGAAATAGCTGTGGGAAGGACATGAATATTGTGAATAAAAATAAAGTCGAGTATGCTATTTTCCCCTAATTGGACAGGTAATAATTTGTTGTATGGGAAAGTCTTTTGTTGTATCGAGAAAAGGGTTCATATTCCTCCACATCAGTTGCTTGGTTCCAGGCTGGATATAATCCTCGGACCAGGTAAGATTAGTAAAATTAAAGACCCCTGTTAAAAGCATATTAGCCTGTATGCTGGCCTCAGCTAGGGTTAGACTTGTGAGTAAAAGAAAAGCACCTCTGAAGTGATCTTCGTGGTTAATCGCGTCAGGATGACGGTAGGTAATGCTTTTAATATCATTTCCTTTTTATATAAATTAGTCTGAAATTGTCGAATACATTTCTTTGAAAATTAGGTAATTTCGGGGTTGCTCTGCAATCATTTATAGTTAAATGTTTCCTTTAAAAAGTTTTTTTTTTATTAAACTGGACTAGTATTTCGAATGAGCAATAAGTATCAAAGCATTTAACAATTAGCATTAAATATCAAAGATAAAAATAAATCATTTTGTTCCCTTGTCAAACTTTAGACCTAACAACCTAAATGAGAAAACAGATATAGGCTGAGGTCAAACAGTCGAATCCATTCAACCATGTCGTCAGTCTTTAGCAACATCAACTTCAAAGAACTTGAGAGAGGTGACAGACTGAGAGAGGACAAGAACCATCACACATTTTCAGCATTGCAAGATTTTGGAGTTATTTTTGTCAGAATAGAGCTGTCTTCAATTATCCAAGTAATGCTATGTATTGAAGAGTCGCCGTAGATGCTGGTCATATTGTTGTTCTTGTTGTTTGCTGCTACTGTTGTTGTTGTCACATACTTTTTTATTTTGACGCTACTTTGCTTCAGAAGTTGGTTAGTCATAAAGTCCCTTGGGAATTTTAAGCCCAGCTTCATCACTTTTATTTATTTATTTTTGTTCTTTGTTTTTGCTTTGAGACGAAATCTAGCTTCAAGCATCTTATACAGATAATTTTTTAGACACTATTTTCTGAAACTGGTAAAATTATGTAGGGCGGTGCAAATTTTGATCTTGCACCACCTGAAAATTCCAAGGGGTGCAGGTGCACCCGCTGCACCCGCTGCACCCCCTGTTCCCGAGCCCTTGGTTAGAATATACAGATAATGAGTTTACAGGCGGAATCAATCTCGTTGTGTGTATATTTAAAATCTAAAGGCTACCTACTGATGAAGACTGGCCTCAGTAAATTTATTTTACTGAAATAAGTCAGAAACCATGGTCTAGGAACTAAAATAGATGGTAAATGTTTTTAATTTTCTTTCCCTTTGTGAATTTATCCCTAATTAGTGGTTTGAGTTCTTTACTGCTCTTTCCAGCGAAAGGCTTTCCTATAATGGAAGCCTCTTAATGTGTTTTAATGTACACGATATCTTTATATGAATAATATATAGTCTGACTAATTTTTGTTTTGCGCTAGGCCACTGGTAATAAGAATTCTATAATTCTTATTACCCTAATATTACTTATGATATATATATATATATATATAATATGTAGGAGTTAATATTTATAGAGATATTATTAATGTTATTATTGATAACAGACTAATAATAATATACATTGTTGCAGGCCTGAATTTGCATTATATAGCCATAAAATTAAAATTCATATCATAAGGCCACAGGAATGTGCTTGCTTGCTAGAGATAAGAGTTAAAACTCTCATCAAACCACCAATAATAACACTGAAAATAACAACAGAAAACAACAGTATTCTGGCAAACGGAGCGAAAAAATTCCTTCACATACCTATAAAGCAGAATGCTATTTCTTCCTTGATATTAGTATACAGATGGATTGATTTGTAGTTTGACATAAATCTTGCATTCATCACCACGGGTCGACCATATGGAAAAATCTTCCCAAACTACTACTTCTACTACTAAATCTGCTCGCCCTTTGAATTGTTTTGCGCCAAATCACAGCAGCCTCAGTGTATAAAGTATCAATACGGAGCAAATATTCTGGAGCGAATATTTATATACATATTAATATTGTTATTATTATCGAGGGCAACACAAATAATTGATAGTAACAGGTGTAAATTAACCTTATATAGCCATATAAATAAAATTAATATCATAAGGCCATTCGAAAGGGCCTGCTTGCTAGACATAATATTCAAAGCCCTCATTAAACCCCCCAATGATAACACCGAAAAAAAAAACACACGGGCAAACGGATACAAAAAAATTCTTTCAGAAACCTATATAACAAAATAATGATAATGAACATTCCAGGAGTTGTAGAGTCATTCGGAGCACTACCAAACAAACATGTGAGCAGATCAAACCCAAAAAACGGTTGAATGTCTCCAAGCATAATTAACAACCAAATATCAAAGCAATAATAATAATAATAATAATAATAATAATAATAATACGGATATAAAATGTTTAATAAAAATATAAATCATATCATTTACATGGATGATTTAAAGCTCTTTGCAAAAAATGACCAACAACTCAAGGGCTTACTAGCGATTGTCAAAAAATTCAGTAACGACATCAGAATGCAATTTGGCCTCGATAAATGTGCAAAAGCTACCTTTATCAAAGGAAAATTGACAGAACCATCTAACGTTAACCTTGACCAGCAGAATGTCATAAAAGAATTAGAACCAGCGGAGAGCTACAAGTACCTAGGGGTAATTGAAGGGGACGGAATAAGGCATTCAGAGATCAAGGAAAGGATCAGGAGAGAATGTTATCGCAGAGTAAGAGCAATACTCAAGACAGAGCTGAATGCGAGAAACAGGATTGAAGCGATCAATGCATTAGCCATACCAGTCGTGACTTACGGTTTCAATATCGTTAACTGGTCAATTACTGAAATGTGTTATCTTGACAGAAAAAATACGAAAACTATTAACGGTGCCCCAGCATGGCCACAGCTCATAAGCTGAAACTAGAATCAATCAATCAATCAATCAATGCATAGAATGCACCACCCTAAGGCAGATACAGAACGACTTTATCTGCCAAGAAAAGAGGGAGCCCGTGGACTTTTACAACTGGCAATAACAATGAAGATTGCTACAATTGGCCTAGACACCTACCTGAAAAACTCTGAGGACTGGATGTTAAAACTTGTCTCAAAACATGAAAACAAGAAAGCATCATACTCAGTAACAAAACAGGCAAAGGAATATCTAAGTGAATTCCGAATACAACACATTTCGGAATTAGAGATAGACATACAAGAAACAAGCACAGAAAAAGCTAAGCGCATGAAAACCCGTGCTAAAACCGCTGCCTTAGATATTCTGAATGATAAATGGCAAGAAAAACCTCTCTATCGCAAATAACCAAAGAGACCGAATAATGCAGATGTTGACAAAGCCCTGACCCATCAATGGCTAATGGCCTCTGGCTTAAAATCTGAAACAGAGGGGTTTATCATAGTAGCTCAAGATCAATGCCTACCAACAAGAAACTACCAGGCCAACATACTAAAGAACGGCAGTAGCCCAACATGTCGTGTATGTCAACAACAAAATGAAACCATTGATCATGTTGTCTCCAAGTGCAATCTTCTAGCGCCTACAGAGTATCTCAACAGGCATGATAGAGCTGCACAATATATTCAGTGGGTAAATTGCAAAAAACCTGGATTTGCCCCATGAAAAAAACTGGTGGGAACACAAACCACCTCAAGTGCTTGAAAATTACCACATCTCACTCCTCTGGAACTTCACCATACAAACTGGCAGAAAGATAGATGCAAATAGGCCAGACATCATATTGAAAGACTTCAGACAAAGAACATGCCTCCTCATTGATATGACTGTCCCAATCGATATAAACGTATCTGTCAAGACCTATCAAAAACTGAGCAAATATAAAGATCTTGAAATCGAAATCAGCAAAATGTGGAAGCTGAAGACTAAAACAATACCTGTTGTCATAGGTGCCCTGGGAATGATAGTGAAAGGGGCTGATTGCTACCTAACTCAGATACCAGGAAACCCCAAAATGGCAGAAATTTAAAAGATAGTGCTCATGGGAACTGCTCATATCCTACGCAAAATATGTAATCTCAAGGTTTAAAACAAACAATTATTTTTTATTAGACATTCACTAGTACAACACCAAAAAAACCCCAAATATATGGCACACTAGGCATAACAACAACGTGAACTTCTAACCTGTTGTCTCTTGAGGTCTCCGGATGAGACTTGGAGCCAACTTGTACAAATATAAAGCAAAAGTCAAACATATAATAATAATAATAATAATAATAATAATAATAATAATAATAATAATAATGATAATAATAATAATAATGATAATAATAATAATAATAATAATAATGATGATGATGATGATGATGATGATGATGATGATGATGATGATGATGATGCCCTGATGCAGTACCAGACTGGCTCTCGTGGCTTCTGATCTTAACTGATTGGAAATGTTATCATGGACATTGTTTTGTCTTGGTCTAAAATATGGGCTATTGCAAATATTCTGCTCAATACCACAGATTTTCCTGTCAGTTGTTTCACCTTAACCAGTTGAGCATGTTCCTTAGTGACTGACGGTATGTGCATCTCTGATCACGAGCACAAGTAGTAGGGGAACATCATAGCCATGTGTTGAGAGGGATTCTTTGGGGTTTGAATAATTCACCTCTGGATACATGTGAGGTTCGTTTAACATCCTTAAACAACTCTTATTCAGGGAACTTTTGAGAGGGGATGGGTTACTAGTCAAGAAGAAAATTGCAACTTGGCCCCACCGGCAAGGTCATGTGCTTAGTGTATCCTTATCAGACGGGTAGTCATGATGCGTATACTGGGCTTCGAATATTTTACCCCGGTGTCACTTTGATGGCATACACTGCTCTTTCACACAATAATAATAATAATAATAATAATGATAATAATAATAATAATAATAATAATGATAATAATAATAATAATAATAATAATAATAATAATAATAATAATAATAATAATAATAATTGACCTCGTCTCAGCCACTTTTTCTTTAACATTTTGACCAAAATATTAAACTCTGCGTTTAGCAGAATTATGGGCTGAAAATTAACCTAGTACGTCCCAACTGTCGCCGCCCTTCTTCGGCAGTTTCACCACAATCCGACTAACAGCATTAGGAATTCTTCCCCCATCTGTTGCCTTTACCAATCGTCTCTTCTAGCTTCCTAACTAGTTTTCCCTCTAATATATTTCTTTCTATTGCAAAATGCCATTGATTCTGTTCTAATCGCTTTCTTCGGGTTATTACTAAAGTTTGTTGACGAATGACCTCATCAACTACCGCTTAACTAGTTCGATACTCCTTCCAGTACCTGAGTCCCTGCCTACGAGTCCTTTCTAAATCGACTGTGCAGATAACAAATTTGTGGTCTGTGTAGGTGACCAATTTCAATTGTGGACACCTTATGCTACCCCTCTCCGCTGACTTAACAAATACTACTCTATCTAGATACTATCTGGATTACCCATTGTGTTTACTCCATACCCACAGTGACACATCAGGGATATCCAGTCGATATCTGCCAGACTGCTGGAAGTTTCTGAGCAGGTTTCCGATCCTTTTACATCCCTTTCTGTGCATCCAAAATGCTATTCTAACTCTCCACTAGTACTCTGCGTTACGGAAGGCCTGCGGCAAGTTACACAGTTCGAACTTGGCATCCCAAAGCCTTGGCCGGCAATCAAGCTAGAGCCTGTGTTGTATTTGGTGTAACCCTTTACATGAAAATCTCAAATAAATACACCCAAGCAGCAAACGCTGTAAAATATCATTCTCATTCCTTGCAATGATAACAATTTGCAACTAAATAAGGGCATGAAAGGGTAGACTTCCTTGGATAGCCAAAACACCAGATCTCCCCCGCCCGGCAGGGGCCCCTCAGAGGGCACCTGAGTGGAAGACCAGACTCCACACAGTCGTAGTCCTTTTACTCTTCAAAATATGCAACGTGCTCGCAAGTGCAGGTGTCTGTTGGTTTGTAAAAGGCAATTAAGTGCCATGAACAAGACTTGCTACACAAGAACAATGGCTAAAATAAGAATGTCGGTGAAAACATCGAGGAGGATAATGTGGGTAAAGATTAGCGAATGCGCAGGCAAGGTGAAGTTGTAGTAGAGGAGAGGTTAGCCAGTCAATATAATATGAATCGCTTTACGAGAGGACATGACTGAGGAACAGAAAAGCCTCAGGATAAGATTCTGAGACATTATGGTTTTAATTAGTGAGACCAAGCCGGTGAATTTGAGAAGCTTCGCCCGTAAAAATGTGAAACGCGTGACCCCAATGTTTGATGAGATTCTGAAATACATTCTAACAAAAGAGCTAACGGAGACAACAGACTTGATCAGATCCGTTTCAATTATAGTAGGTGAACTTGTTGGAAAGAGATAGAGGAAAGCAGACGGAGAGAAGGAGGCATGATGGAAGCGGAGAACAGAAGGCGACATTAAAACTTTCCATAAAGATCTGAGTCGCATAGAAAAATAGTCCAAAGTTCAATGGGAAAGGCTAAAAAAAGGTGCAAGGTAAAATCTGGCCGCAAAATACCAAATAGAAAAAATCCGCTGAAAATTGTCAGCGAAACCCTAAAACAACGTGTGCGAGCAAAGACATTAAAGGTGCAACACTAAACTGATCACATATCGCAGTTCCTGCAACAAAAGTTATCAAATAACCAGAGGCAGTTTTATTTTAGAACATAGGAGGAGATACAAAAGATAATATGCCCCCTGAAGCAGAGAAAGCCCAGCAAATTTGGAATAACATCTGGGAGCAAGACGTTTCTAACAACCACGGTACCGAGTGGAGTCATTCCATGAGATTTGAACTCCATAACCTCGAGTCTCCACTACAGGTCCATGTGTTCATAACAAGGAAAGATATAATTGCATAGGTATCAAAAGTGCCAAACTGTAAGGCGGCAGGTCCAGACGGAATTTTAGGCTACTGGCTCAAGTGGTTTAGGTCAATACATAAGCGAATTTCGTTGTAATTAGGCAATTGCCTACAGAGGGGTACAATTCCGGAATGGATTGTAGAGAGAAAGACAACATTGTTGATGAAAGATCGGTCAAAGGCAATGAGGTTGGCAACTGTCTTAACCTCTTATAGAAATGTTAATAGGCATCCTCGCAGGAAAAATATACACGTTCCTTGCGGAAAATAGTCTACTTCCAGTAGAAGAAAAGGGAGGCCGACAAGGATCCCAGGACACCAAGGACCACCTTGTGATAATCAACATTGTAAGGAAGAATTGTAAACGGTACCAAACACTTGTGCATGGCCTGGATGAATTTTAAAAGGCTTACGACATGTTGCCGCATTCGTGGGTTCTTGAAACACTCGGTAAGTGTGGTATAGCTGAGAAAGTATGTACACTGATTAAGGACAGCATGCTTAATTGGAAAACACGACTTTGCTGTAACAACCAGCAATTAGCCGAAGTAACAATCAAAAGAGGTATCTTCCAGGGAAATTCTTGTTCATCTTTTAGTTTTGTTATATAAAATAATTTCTAGATCAAAGCCATTACAGATAAACCTGAAACACAAAACGCTTCAGGGAAAGAATGGCATTGGAAAAAAATGAGAATAAAAATAGAACTTCTAAAATTGAGGGCCTAAGCAAATGAAGATAAAGTAAAATCTACCGATGAAGAGATCAACCAAGAAATTCGCAAAATGACCCAAGGTCCCGACCAAGAGAAGATCTCCTAACTATGGAAAGAGGACTGTGACAAAGAAGAACTGAAATCTCTCCAGCGCTGGGAGAAAAGCGCCGCTTGGTTCTCAAACTATGAAGCCATCTTTCAAACAGAGCACGCTTCCAACAACCCTTTCCTGAAAATAAGAAAATCAAACCAACACTCAAACACTGATTCACACCTGTCTAAAAGTCGAAACCATCAAGCCACCCAAAATAAGAATACAGGGCCTAACCCTAACTTTGTAAGCTACCAGCGATACAGTATCGGGAGTACTCTAACTTCAAACAGAGAAAGAATAAATCACTACCCACAGGATAGACGCTGCAACCTCCTCCCCCCATAAGGAGTTACCAACGAAAGTTTCGTTCCAACAATATACTAAACAACCATGCACAACAAACCTGCAACACACGTAATAATTACCAACGACGGACCCTATGGGATATCGGGACATACTTTTCAATATCGCTCCAAGAACCCACACCATAAATCACAACAGGGCACCCCGCAACAACAAGAAATAATAGCTACCGTCCCAACCACCGCACTCATTTTTTAGACCCAATAGGCAAACACAGAGACACAAGATAGCACCAAACAGGCAGGTGGAACCAAAAGTGATAAAAATTATAAATCTAACTCACAATGAACTAACAGCAAACCAAATCAATATGCTCTCGGAAGGACTCAAGTTTACACCAACCCCACAACACCCCAACTACAATGAAAAGAAAGACATCGCGGAATTCTGTAGAAAATTACGACTCGCTGAGGAGCTATACGACAAATACAACGAGGACGAATCGTTGGTCCGAAATAGGAGTAACTAACCCCCACCCCCCAATTAAAGAACAAAACGCTGTGAACACATGTCGAATTACCCATATCAACACATGCACAAACAAAAACACAAACCAAACTTCAGCAAAAAAGAATGGGGTGATCTGAACAAATTAAAAGATGACAAAACAATAACAATCGAAGAGGCTGATAAAGGGAGTGCAGTTGTCTTAATGGACACGGTATTTTATATAACTTTAGTACTATCCATATTCGAAGACACAACATATTATGAAAAGGCCCAACACTACAGTCAGCAGGAAATAATGAGAGAACTAAAATCCATGTTATACAAAGAAGGGCTCACCAACAAAGAATATGACTATATAACCAATTTCAAACGTAAAACCAGCCAATTCTACAGTATTCCCAAGATACACAAAAGTGAGAAAATAAGTAACGCATGCAAGATAGCCACAGACATAATAATTACAGTCCCAACTCCTAATGACCTCAAATTGAGACCTATAATAGCAGGTCCCGCATGCGAAATCCACCGCCTCAGTAACTTTTTAGATACCCTTTTAAAACAATTCCCCAAGCATGTCAAAAGCTATATAAGGGATGACCTGGATGTGCTCAATCACCTTAAAACAATGAACAAAAACACCCTACTAGTATCGTTCGATGTAGTCAACCTCTATTCCAATATCCCCCACAACCTAGGAATAGAGGCAATTCAGTTCTGGCTAGAGAATTACGCCAACGAACCCCTACATCATATCAAAAAAGAATTCGTGATAAAAGGGCTAAAATTCATCCTGGAAAATAACTACTTCGCCTTCAGAGACAATTTCTACTGTCAAAAATCATGGACTGCGATGGGTACGCGAATGGCCCCTCATTTGCTAACCTAGTCACGCGATATCTAGAAATTTGTCTTTATCGTAAGGTTCTAGAAAGATACGGCAGCCCATTCTCCCTCTACATAGAAAATATATGGAAGAGATACCCAGATGACTGTTTCATTCTTTGGCATGAAATATAGAGAAACTTAAAGAATTCCAAGCACTTTTAGATAGACTTGACGTTAACATTCAATTGACGATGCAATATAGCCAGCAACAACTTCTCTACGCCGACATCCTCATTAAGAAATCTAACAACGTAATAGAAACAGATATATACTATAAGCCTACGGAGTCCAAGCAATATCTATAGTTCAACTCATACCACGTCAGACACACCAGAGTGAATATCCCCTTCAACTTAGCAAAAAAGATATGTACTATAGTTTCTAATGCAAACACCAGAGACACACGACTACATGAACTAAAGTATACGCTCATCACCAGGAACTACCGACCTTCACAAAGTGACATATCTTTTCAACGTGCCCTTCAACTCAACATCCAGGAACTTAGACATCCCAAATTAAAGAAAAATTTACAACCAAAAGCCCTACCATACATCTCCACACACAACACTCTCAACAATGAAGCCTTCGACACCATCCTCCAATACATTCCCCTGCTAAAAAACAGACCACAGAATGAACTTAATCCTCCAACCACACACCATTATAAAAAGCAAGAGACAGCCCAAATCTATGAAAAGTCTCCTAACACAAGCCCGAATACGCTCAACAACACAGAAGTCGGCAGTAAAAAAAATGCGTAAGACCCAACTGTGGGATATGCGACTATTTAATTGAGGGATCAGAGTTCTCCTTTAAAGAGGGACAACGTTTCACAGCGAAAAGCAACTTCATACATGCTTCTGATAATCTGATATACGCACTAACCTGCTCTGGGTGTCAAGAGCAATACTTAGGCCAAACAAAAAACAGACTACGTAAAAGATTGGCTCTGCACATATCCCAGATAAAAATCCCCCAACACAGAAAAATAGTATTCAGCCAACACATAGACATTTGTGCCAATAACAAAAATCCAGGCTTCAGAATTTTTCACAAGCTGGAGCCAACGAATTAGTAAAGATACTCTCTTTATTACAACATACAGACCTCTTTTGAACGCATCTACGACATACGACATATCTACCACGGCCTTAGAATAACACAAATACACACGCAAATATTAAAAATGATACACTCGAAAGATTCCCAAGCATTCATTAAAAAACAGTCCCAATTACTGCTATAATCCATAACGTGCCAATTTTAAGTCCTTTAAACATTTAACACCTTACTACTTTCACACTAGCCACACTTCTTCTTCAGACAATATAATAATTTAATAGCACATACACAGTCTATATACGCCAAGGAAAGACATTACACTGGATTTCATTGCATATCATCGGCCTATTATCTAGTGAAAGTTGACATCGATTTAGGTGGTTTTCAAATGAAGAATAAAAAAGGCCTCAACTAAATACCTCGTTTTTCCAATCCACCAAGTCATCATTCATACACATTATCGGTAAAAAAATGAGAATGCGAAGTGATAAGTGGAATACAAATGTCATTCCACTTTCTCTTACCTTTTACAAGCAACAGGAAAGCAAAGATAATTAAAGATTTCAGCATCTTGGTAGTGTTTCGTTCAATTGCCACAACTAAAACTGATTCTTGAAAATTTTACAGCCTATATTTATGCGTTTGGCGAACAATTGAAACGAACTGCATCGCAATATAATACCTCAAATCTTATCTCCTCTCCACACCCTCGCAAAACCTGTGTGACAGGAATTTCGAATGAAAATGATTAAGAAATCATGGGATGCAAATTTTCTAAGATTGATAAAAATTATCATAAATACAAATACCTGAAAGTTATTTTTACTCATTTGCTTTTGTTTGTAGATTTAATTGTCTTTATTTAATTTTCTGAGTTGGTGACAATTGAAAATATCACGTTTTGCAACATCTGTAAACAATACATTGATTAATTGGTTCTTACGCAGTGAATAATTGAGCATGCGAAATCTCTTTAAAATGAGAAGTATATTAAGCTTGTAAATCCTGAGATCAAAATTCATGTTAGACATGTGACAAATTTTACGATCCAATCCTTTACAAGTAAGACCTATATATATACATGAGATGGACAAAATATTGGAAACACACATTTATATATATATATATATATATATATATATATATATATATATGTATATATATATATATATATACATACGATAGTTTAAAATTATACACATAAGGAATCTACACCTAGGGTGAAGATTCAGCGCATTAGAGAGCCACAAAAATAATGGATAAGATTCGACAGGAGCAAAAATTTGAAAATGAAAAACATTTACCATTTATTATCCCGGACCAATATTGGTTTCAGATCTTCCTTTAGCAAGGTCTGATCTTTTTTAAAGAGGGCCAACCTGGGGTTAAAACATGTAAGACAGAAGGCAAGGAACTGTTATCTGCCTGCTGACTACACGAAGTAACTTTTCAGAATTTCTCTGCGGAATCGCAGTCCTATCGACAGCCACAACAAACCGTCAATTTTATTGTTGTTATTGGATTAGCGAGGCAATTATTGGATTAGCGAGGCAAATATGAGAACGGAAAGAATGGATAAACCCCGATTTCCCGGTAATTACCGGATACGTCAGCTAGATTACAATTATAGATACATTTAAATATATTTATATACATCTATCCATTCATCCATCCATCTATCTATATCTGTATACACACACACACACATATATATATGTGTGTGTGTGTGTGTGTTTATGTTTGTATTTGTGTGTAGATAGATAGTCGGATATGGTGGTTATGTCGAACGTGGCATTTGAGTCCCGCCGACGATTTACAAAGAAGCCCACACATGCTACCTGCATGAGGATTATAGTCAAGTGCAGCTCATGCATTTCAGCCGCTTTTCTACTTTGATTTGTACCCTTAAGCCTGTTAATGCTTGTTGGAATTAACTTTTATTTTCTGTGATCAAATTCAACAGGCTGAATCTCTCTTAGTTACTAATATTGGTATAAAATCTGGGTATGGGTAAAAATTATGTAAGGGCAATTATTTATAAATAAATGTTAGGTAGTAAGTTACAGTAAAAATAGTATTGAAATGATATGACAAATAGATACAGTTTAAAATAATCATAGTCAGAAAGGGCCTGAGTCTTATATAAACACAGTGCACATATATCCATACACCTATATGTATATGTATTACGTTGAAAACGAACACAGGAATTGATATACATGCATGTGTTTATGCACACACACACACACACGTATATATATATATATATATATATATATATTAGTTATCGCCATACTAATATGGCATTCTTATAAAAATAAGAATAAAGCTGACCGCTTATTAGCTCCATGAGGCCATCGCCTTAAGTTAGCTATTTGATACACAAACTGTATCCATATAACCTTTGAACAAGGGAGGTCAGTCGCTCCACACTACTTGGCCGGCAGCTACAGACGCGTTTCGGGGTATTGCCCCTTTTCAATGCAGCGTAGCCAAACCAGTAGGTGTCGCTTCCGACAATCTCTGTTCAAAGGTTTTATTTACCTAGCTTCGGTGGAATACATCCACTTGTTTTCAATAATAGAAATATTAAAATTACTAAGTCTCTCTAAAAGAGAACAACGGCAGCGTTCCCAGAAAATATTAGTTATCGCCATACTAATATGGCATTCTTATAAAAATAAGAATAAAGCTGACCGCTTATTAGCTCCATGAGGCCATCGCCTTAAGTTAGCTATTTGATACACAAACTGTATCCATATAACCTTTGAACAAGGGAGGTCAGTCGCTCCACACTACTTGGCCGGCAGCTACAGACGCGTTTCGGGGTATTGCCCCTTTTCAATGCAGCGTAGCCAAACCAGTAGGTGTCGCTTCCGACAATCTCTGTTCAAAGGTTTTATTTACCTAGCTTCGGTGGAATACATCCACTTGTTTTCAATAATAGAAATATTAAAATTACTAAGTCTCTCTAAAAGAGAACAACGGCAGCGTTCCCGGAAAATATTAGTTATCGCCATACTAATATGGCATTCTTATAAAAATAAGAATAAAGCTGACCGCTTATTAGCTCCATGAGGCCATCGCCTTAAGTTAGCTATTTGCAATACCCCGAAACGCGTCTGTAGCTGCCGGCCAAGTAGTGTGGAGCGACTGACCTCCCTTGTTCAAAAGTTATATGGATACAGTTTGTGTATCAAATAGCTAACTTAAGGCGATGGCCTCATGGAGCTAATAAGCGGTCAGCTTTATTCTTATTTTTATAAGAATGCCATATTAGTATGGCGATAACTAATATTTTCCGGGAACGCTGCCGTTGTTCTCTTTTAGAGAGACTTAGTAATTTTAATATTTCTATTATATATATATATATTATATATATATAATATATATATATATATATATATATTATATATATATATATACATGTACATACATATACGTTTACACTGATATGCATGCACACACATTCAAGATATACAATTGGGGGAATAATATATACATATACGTGGCAATATATGCATGTATTCACATATGTATATGCATATATACACATGTATGCACATATTTATTCACGTATCTCAACACATTTATGCATTAATGCATAATTGAAAACAAATTATATTTAATAAATATACTAAATATGGCTGTTAAATGTTACTACAATATTACCTGTACCCAGTATATGTTGCAAGCACGTGAAAGCGGGGTACGAGGCGATGTTGATTTGTGTGTATGGCTGGGGGTTGTAGGTAGCAACATGTGAGCTTCTGGCAGATTTGACATGTGAGTGTAAGTTTAGTGCATATGATTGCATGTGTGTGAGAGTGAGACGAGGTGACACGTATGTGAGGGCAGTGGTGCAGCTGTGCATACGTGGTAACAGCGCCCAGTGTATTGTTCATCTCAAATGTCATATATATCAAAATAGCTGTGTATACGCACCACAATAGATACTAATGTATACATCATTCAACGTAAATTAATCCAACAATTTAACATTTGCATGTTGCATAACTGTTTTTAATTAAAACCTGCATTTGCGCACAGGGATAAGTTTCAGATAAATCAGATAAAATGGCTAATTATTATATTATGGAGTCAAAGTGGGTATTTAATATTTAGTCTGGCGAATATGAATAATGAAACACATATACACACATACGCAAACAATGTATATATGTATGTATGCATGTATGTACATGCACATGAAATATATGCATATGTATACATATACATACATCCATATAAATATATAATCTATACATATATATCTCTATCTATGCACTACATATATGGGAAATTCTGTGTGTGTGTGTGTTTGTGGCGTTGTTAGCTAATTCCTTGTAGATTGTTTTATCAATTTTGATGAAACCTGACACGTGAGTAGAAATCATGTCTAGGACCCTGATGGCATACTCATATTCTTGAAAAAATCGATAATAGGGCACCTAGAAGGTATCCTTGTATACATCTAATATATTTTGGTTTAAAAACCAAGGGAAATGACCCATTTGATCCTGGAGGAGATACACATAAATAGCCAAGGGAAATAACCCATTCATTTTCCTCAATTTGGAAAAATGAATTTGAGTATGCTCATTTCATAGTATTTGAACTGTTAGAGTTATTTTCACAATATTTTCCTAAACAATAGATCCACTTACTTCGTTTAGTGACTTATTCGCGAATATACCAACACTAGCACTCCTGAAGGTAATATTCTCTGGTGACACACAAAAGTCCTTTTCAGAGTTATTTACTTTGAATTGTTATTATCTCATATCTGATCAGCCAGTTATTACGTAACAGTCTTCACGATTTTAGTATAGATACCTTGTTAGTATTTCCTCCTATGTTCAATATACTCTGGGAACGCACTAAAGCTCTTTTCAGGGCTACTTTATTTGAATTCTTACTATTGGGTTACTAATTTAATGTTATTAGATAATTGACTTCACAATGTCTCTATATAAACCGAATCTTTGCTACACTCCATATATAATACGGTATTTACTCTGACTACATATAATTCGGCATTTCACAGTATTCACAAAATTCTCCGGTGTTTTACATACTCTACATATAATACGGCATATTGTAGTGTGAACATATATCCGGACTATTAAAGTATCTACATATAATCCGGCATTTTATAATGTATATTTATCGTCCAATATTTCGTATTGTGTACACATTGTTCGGCCTAATTGAGTGTCTATATATAGTCCGGCAATTTATAAAGCCCACATATGTTACGGAACTCTACAGTGTCTACATATATTCTGGCATTTTATAATGTCTACATAGAGTTCGGCGTTTTACAGCATCTACATATAGTCCTGCATTTTAAAGGGTCTACATATAGTCCGGCATTCTACTTAATCTGTATTTAATCCGGAATGTTCTAGAGTCCACCAATAATCAGCATTTTCTCTAACTACATATAATCCAGCATTTCACAGTGTCCATACATACACCTGCATTTTAGAGAGTCTACAAATTGTCCGGCATTATACAACGTATCCATATACTCCGGTATATTATAGTGTGTACATATATCCGGCCTATTAATGTGCCTACATATGATCCTGCATGACATAATGTCTACGTATTGTCTGCCATTGTGGTGTGACTACATATAGTCCCTCATTTTATAGTGTCTCCTTCGAGTCCGGCACTTTCCAGTGTCTATATATACTTCAGCATCGTCGCTTTTGACTGCCACTCAGCCCCTATAGAACTCCATTTTTGAACTACTACCAACTGCATTGCTCGATGGTAGCGGCATGTCAAAGCTTACCACATTTCGGGTGCCAGGTGCTCTTACCTGGTCTACGCTGGATCCAGTATTTTAGTTCCGTCAATGAGACGAGTTGAAGAAAATCCAGTCTAACTAACGACGCCGGACCTGCTCACCGTTCAGAAAATACTGGATATGTTGCAGCCTCATGGAATTTGTGTGCATCATTTACTATGGCAGATTCCATGGCTGTGTGGTCATTAATTAATATGTTTTTCAAGGTTCTTCATTTAAAGAAGCTTTCTTATGTACAGATATTAACTAGTACGGGGCACTACACAAAATAATAATTAATGTAAAAATCTAATACGCAACATTAGACAAACCAATATTCTTTTATATTGTGCACCAGCTCATGTGCTTTCAACACTGATAGATGAAATCTACTCACTTGAACAAAAAACTACCACAAATAACGCATCAATATAATGAAATTTTACTCACCTTCCTCTTATAGAATACTAGTCATTTTATAAGATGTTGGTGCGTCATACAACTTGTGAGAATTTTTATGCATGTAATCATTATATTATCAGCATAATTCGCACTTAGAGGCAGGTGTGTAGAACTAAGCGAAAATACTTCTACCGAATATGTCAGCCTTCGTATTCAAAGATGAAACTACATATACTGTACTTATGTGAGGCAACTAGGAACATGTATTCGGGTATCACTTCATCCTTAGTCATCAGAATAACCATTGTAAGATTGAATGTCGGCATACCATTCGTTCTCTTGGGATCTTTAAGTTATAGAAACTCAGTGACTGAAACCATCGAATATAACAGTCGAACGAAATAAGGTGTACAATATATTTTTTTCTATTCTAGGCACAAGGCCCGAAGTTTTGGGGGAGAGGACCAGTCGATTAAATCTACCCCAGCACACAACTGGTACTTAATTTATCGGCCCCGAAAGGATGAAAGGCAAAGTCGACCTTGGAGGATTTGAACTCAGAACGTAGAGACTGACAAAGATGTACAATACTGCTAGATATTACGAAGATCAACTCTGATGATGCAAAAGGGAAGGTATTCTATACTTTGTAAATGACCATAAAGATGAACTGTTACTAATAGGAAATTTCAAAGCGTGCATCAGGCAAGAATCATAAGAGGTGTTTCAGTGCCATATGACATGAAGAGATGTAGCAGGGCTGAGGAATTTTTCCATCACTTTATGATTCAAGGAGAAACTTAATATTAAAAACACCATCATGACTACATTTACACTAGAAGCACCAGCACATCGTAGATTACATTACACCAATGCAAAAAAGTAGAGTGGATGTATATAATACATGGGTGACGGGAAGCGGTAAACCCTAACACACAACAGCAAATGACCAGAGGGAAGCCATTCTGTGCGGTGGACAACCCAACTGCATTTGACTGTCAACAAGAACGCTGGCAGATTGAGGAAAATGACATGTGTAAGTTTCTGGAACCGTAGTAAACATATATAAACCTGATAGCAAATGGTATTCTCGTCACAAGCAGAATATAAAACCGATAAAACACTAATTACTACACAAATGCCTGATTGCGAACATACTACACTAGTTTCAAATTAGGAGCAATGCTGCAAAAGGAGTCAGAGTTATCTGTAGCCGCCTGGTACGCAATAATGCTTCCTAAATTCAAAGAAACTAAAATGATATAATAGCTTATTCGTACGTTGAAGTTGGAGTGTTGGAGCTGCACCCCACTGATAATTTTGATATAAGGAGCTTCTAAGTTTGACCAAAATAACTATGCAAATCTCGGAATAAATTTGTCAACTGATGGATCGGCAATATCTTATGTGAAGAAAAGCAGTAGTTGGAAAAGTTCGTTGCTCTGATGTGTGGGGTGGAATGATGCGGGAAGAGGAAGAGGAAGGGAGAAGTAAAAGATAGAGCAAGATGACATACACAGACTGTCTGCTTAGTGTTAGAATTTAATTCGAAACCTTCTCCTAATCAAAAAATCACTTTCTGCTTGACAATTATACTATATAAATGTAAGGTATACTAGCCATCTCAATATGGCTAACCACTAAGTGTGGGTGTTACTGTAGCTTGTAGCCCCAGGAGATCATGGTCTCATGGGCTACAAGCTACAGTAACACCCACCCTTAGTGGTTAGCCATATTGAGATGGCTTGTATACCTTACATTGTCGTGCAGTTACTGTTTACATCTCGTTCAGAGATTCATTATTGCTTGCAGGCAATTATACTATAATTTGTTTCTTATTATCTTAATTATAAAATATATAACCCCAAAAGTTTTTGTAATCTAAAATGTAAAAAAAAAAAGACAAACATTTTTTTTTCATTGTAGTAGTCAAAAAACGCAAGTTGCAGTGCTAAATATTGACTGAAATTATCCAAATGAAAGATATAAACAAATCAATTTATTAGTCAATCAGTCATTCAAAGT
Organism: Octopus sinensis; assembly: GCF_006345805.1. Taxonomy (NCBI): domain Eukaryota; kingdom Metazoa; phylum Mollusca; class Cephalopoda; order Octopoda; family Octopodidae; genus Octopus; species Octopus sinensis. The sequence continues at coordinate 38,564,292 of NC_043004.1, forward strand.
TAAATGTTAAGTATAAAAACTATAATTGTAAGTTTGATTAAGTATTCAATCATTAATTAGTAATTATAAGAAACAAAAAGTAAAGAAATGACCCTATTTGATTCAAACCATTCATACATTTTATTTATTTAAATTTGTAAACATGCAGGAGCACCATTTTTTTAATTTAATTTTTTTTCTTAAAACATAGAAAAAAAATTGGCGGTGGGGTTGTATATTTTATAATTAAGATACTCACACAGATATCTAGGGACATTTTAATGAGTGGTCGTAACACCATTGAGAGAAAGCAGGATAGCCTATAAATGCTGGAGAAATTTGCTCCGTAAACTGGCCGGGTTGACGTGAGTAAACAATCCTTCAGGTTGGTAGCTGTATACGCTCCTGTGAAGGGTATGCAGTCAGGTTTTTACCGGGAACTGGAGCACTTTCTAGTGACGTCTAAAACGTTATTTTTTTTAGGGGACTTCAACTCTATCCTCGAAGCGCGGGTCGATAGTGTGGGTTCAACTGATAGGAAAGGGAATCCTTGCCTCAAGGGTCTGCTAGAGAGCTATTATCTAGTAGACCGCTACCGACTGGAGGAGCCGAACGTTCCACAGTGGACGTGGAGTAACAACGACGGCTCACTCAGATCGTACATAGATAGGGTATTTATTAAGGAAAGAGATAAGAATAGTGTTAGTTGTCCACAGTTTTGAATTGTGCCTTACACGGATCACAAACTTGTGACGTGTGAGGTACACGTAGATAAATGTCATAGACAGAGACCCGGGTACTGGAAAATGAACAAGTCTATTTTGTCTTGTCAAGCTTTCCGTACCCGGATTAAGGAGTTAGTTCAGAGGGCATTATGTGGAACCATCATTAACAATAGATGGTGGCACGCCCTCAAAAGAGCCATTCGTTCAGAGTCCATTAGATTTAGCAAGCAGCTAAGTTTAGATAGGACTAGAATAGAGGGCGACCTAGTTAAGAACTTAGACGAGGCAATGGAATCTGGCTCTGCATCTAGAGTGTTGGCAGCGAGAACGGTCTTGTACCGCCACCTCAACGCCAAGCATGAAGGCTGCAGAGTCAGAGCCAAGCTACGCGCAGGGAAGCGAGAAGGTATTAACGTGGCTGGATGGGCACGTCGTGTGGAGAGTCAGAGAGGTAAAATGTCCTCTATAAAGTCTTTAACGGACGAGCGGGGACGCAAGATCTATGGACAGGAGGAGATTCAGAAAGTCTTTCACCAGCATTTTGCTCAGTTGTTCGTGGGGAGTGGTCCGCTTGAGCGGGGGGAACCCTTAAGGGACTTCCTAGCCGGTGGGCCACGACTTTCGACACGTGAGGCTGAATGCTGTGAAGGACCGATCACTCCCGAGGAGGTAAGAGAAGTGTTGGCCGAGTGCGCCGGGGAAAAGTCGACGGGGCTAGATGGTCTGCCCTATGAGTTTTATCGTTGTATGCCGGACTCGTTCGGGGATATACTGGCGGGTGTCTATGCAAACTGGCAACAGAACGGGATAATTCCCAGTTCTGTGAGCCGGGGAGTTGTGACACTGATCCAGAAAGACCCGAGCAAGGGGGATTGTATCAGTAATTACAGGCCCATAACACTACTTAAATGTAGAGTTAAAGATTTTGGCCAAGGTGCTAGCAAAAAAGGTTGACGGTTGTCGTGAAGAAACTTGTCGGGAAGGCACAGACATGTGCAATCCCACGCAGGTCGATTCAGGATAATCTTCACCTTCTACGCTACACCTTAGATAGGGTTGGGAAATTAGCCGGGAAAGGAGGGGCATTGGTCCATTTAGACCAAAGTAAAGCGTTCGATAGGGGCGGTCCTCGAAGCGGCAGGGCTGGACACTGGCTTTCGTGGGTGGATCTCTGCTATGTACAGGGGCAAAAGTTAACAAGGACAAGACGATCGGTTTGCGCCTCGGCACCTGGAGGAACAAACCGATATCGTCCAGTGTCGTCGGACACTGGACAGATGATCCTGTTAAGTTGCTCGGAGTGTGGTTTGGTCCGGAATCCCAGGCGGAGAAGAATTGGAGCGAGGTAGTGAACAAGGTGGAGGCCATAGTACGGAAGTGGTCCGGAAGGCCTCTGTCCTTGAAGGGCAGGGCGGAGATGGTGCAGGTGTTTATAGCATGTTTTTACTGTACGGTTGCAATATTGAAAGAGTGCGTCTGGAGAACGAGAATGGAAGGTGCGTTGAAAGGGTCTTCATCTCAGGCCCCGGTTTGCTGACCTACTTCAGATACCATCTGAAGAGCAGAGCAAGATGGGGCTGGAGAGGAGGACCCTGCCACCGAGAGTATTCGAGAAACGATGGAAGGATGTGATGAGAAAGGTGGGTGTTAGCAACCCAGCTTAATTGTTGAGGAAAGGAAAAGTTCGTTGCTGGGTTTTACAGGCTGCCGGGTGCGACCCATAACGTTTTGTTCGTGTTTTTCTTTGATTTAGTTTCAGTTTAAATCAAAGTTCTATTTAAAGGAAAATTCAAACGATACATAAAATACATATTATTTAAGTAAATTTTTAATATTTATATCATGCGAACTCATGTAACATCTTTGTCTTTTGTTTGTCCTGTATTGTCCCATTCTATGTAAGATCATTGTTTGTCCTGTATTGTCCCATTCTATGTAAGAGGCTGTGAGAGCCTCAGTTCAAATCGCACGTGTCTCAAATGGCTGGAGAATTTCTATTTTGGATGTATTTGGGGTACTTAATTGTGCTCATGACTTACTGTTTGCTTCTTCCATGGGTATGAGTAAGTATCTTATTTATTTCTTTGCCACATTTATCACTGACAAAGGGAGGGTTCTTACTAACTAACCCTGAAATCGGTCCGATATGGTAATAATGGAATTTTTTAGTAATTTCTGTCGGATTTTTTTTGAGTAGCATGCGTATTCTGAAAAAATTATAATGGTTATGGACAATGCGTCTAATTTCGGCATATTTGGCATTAGAAATTTTTTTTCTTTTGCCCTTATTTATAAGTTGTTTATAAATTTAACCTTTAAAGGTATTTTTTAATATGCTGGCCATTGATAAGAAATTTTTTTTTCGAAAAAAATTTATCCTACATTAAATGTATATATACAAATATATATACACACACATACACACACACACACATATATATATATATATATACATATATATATATACATATACATATATATATATACATATATATATATATATATATATATATATATAATAAATATAAGAGAGTGGTCACTATATGGCTCACTCTAGCACCAGTTAATCCAAAAGGTTTCAACCACAAAAATACATGTTTCCCATGAAAGTCAGTACGATTGTTAGCTCACACGGACAGGGCAAATAAAAAATAACAAAAATACAGATTATTTTGGGACAATTGTTTCGCTATTAATGAATTAAATGTAATTTTACTTACAAAAAAATCCACTTGTAGCTCCTCAGCCAAAACTATCTGGATGAAATCCACTCAATCACACGCCAGATTTTACCATAACGATAAATACGCGTGTGGTTCAATTGATTACATCCGACGTTATAATTCAAATGCCCCAACTAACAGCGCGCCAAATTTTCACGGAAAACAAATACAGCATTTAGAAATAAATGCAGCATAATTATAATTAATTAATTAATAAGGGTGAGAGAATTAGATACTAATTTAATAGTATATCTATTCTACACCAAGTGGCCTAGTGCTCCGAGAAACCTGGATTATTATAATATTTTATAATATATTATAATATTTTTACAAAATAAATATAAGAGAGTGGTCACTATATGGCTCACTCTAGCACCAGTTAATCCAAAAGGTTTCAACCACAAAAATACATGTTTCCCATGAAAGTCAGTACGATTGTTAGCTCACACGGACAGGGCAAATAAAAAATAACAAAAATACAGATTATTTTGGGACAATTGTTTCGCTATTAATGAATTAAATGTAATTTTACTTACAAAAAAATCCACTTGTAGCTCCTCAGCCAAAACTATCTGGATGAAATCCACTCAATCACACGCCAGATTTTACCATAACGATAAATACGCGTGTGGTTCAATTGATTACATCCGACGTTATAATTCAAATGCCCCAGATAGTTTTGGCTGAGGAGCTACAAGTGGATTTTTTTGTAAGTAAAATTACATTTAATTCATTAATAGCGAAACAATTGTCCCAAAATAATCTGTATTTTTGTTATTTTTTATTTGCCCTGTCCGTGTGAGCTAACAATCGTACTGACTTTCATGGGAAACATGTATTTTTGTGGTTGAAACCTTTTGGATTAACTGGTGCTAGAGTGAGCCATATAGTGACCACTCTCTTATATTTATTTTGTAAAAATATTATAATATATTATAAAATATTATAATAATCCAGGTTTCTCGGAGCACTAGGCCACTTGGTGTAGAATAGATATACTATTAAATTAGTATCTAATTCTCTCACCCTTATTAATTAATTAATTATAATTATGCTGCATTTATTTCTAAATGCTGTATTTGTTTTCCGTGAAAATTTGGCGCGCTGTTAGTTGGGGCATTTGAATTATAACGTCGGATGTAATCAATTGAACTACACGCGTATTTATCGTTATGGTAAAATCTGGCGTGTGATTGAGTGGATTTCATCCAGATAGTTTTGGCTGAGGAGCTACAAGTGGATTTTTTTGTAAGTAAAATTACATTTAATTCATTAATAGCGAAACAATTGTCCCAAAATAATCTGTATTTTTGTTATTTTTTATTTGCCCTGTCCGTGTGAGCTAACAATCGTACTGACTTTCATGGGAAACATGTATTTTTGTGGTTGAAACCTTTTGGATTAACTGGTGCTAGAGTGAGCCATATAGTGACCACTCTCTTATATTTATTTTGTAAAAATATTATAATATATTATAATATTTTATAATATATTATAAAATATTATAATAATCCAGGTTTCTCGGAGCACTAGGCCACTTGGTGTAGAATAGATATACTATTAAATTAGTATCTAATTCTCTCACCCTTATTAATTAATTATATATATATATATATATATATATATATATATATATATATATATATATATATATATATAATCCTTTCTAGCGTCACTCACATTTTTTGTCACATTTTACTTCCTATCTTTTTTTTCTACAAATTTTTATTGCACAAAAATAGCATTTTTAGATTCCTCCTTTGAGCGTAAATAAAATATAGATTGCTTTTAAATTAAGAAGGTTTTTTTAAGTCAAAGTCGGCTGAAGGCGTTACATTTTTCGGCACTTTTCGCTTCACAACTTCTGTACATTAAATATTCTTTTGATGACATGTTTAGATTCCTCTCGTTTCGTTCTACCATTTAAGTTTAAATAAAATATAGTTTGTTTGTAAAATAAAAAGTCTACTTCTTTCAAAGTCAAAATTTCAAAGTCAAAATTTGACCTTACTCTCCCCATTTGGGCCTCAGACATTTCAATGTAACTGTTTTCCGCAGAACAAAATTTTAATATTTTTATACAAAAATGTAGCTTGCGAGGTGAATAGAAACGTTATCAGTTTTGAATTTGGTAGAGAAATGAGATAGCAACAAAGCTTTCTTTGAAGAGGCTGCGAGAGAGTAATTGACGACCTTAAGAATATTCTTTTCTGCTCTAGGAACAAGGCCCGAAATCTTTGGGGAGGTGGGCAATCGATTAGATCGACCTCAGTACGCAGCTATTATTTAATTTATCGACTCCGAAAGGATGAAAGGCAAAGTTGACCTCAGCGGAATTTGAACTCAAAACGTTAAAGATAGACGAAATACTGGTATGTATTTCGCCCGGCGTGCTAACGTTTCTGCCTGCTCGCCGCCATGTCGACCTTAATATTATTCAACTACTACCGTGGTTGAATGATATGGATAATGATCTTCGATAATTCAACATGGTCTACTCATATAAATATATTATATTTCATTCGATTTTGTTGTTATTTATGTCATAAGCTGGACTAATTGAAAAAAATGATTTAAACATTTTCTGATATTCAATATTCTAAATATTGTAATGTTACCAAATCTTTGGATTAGGTCTTGAGATATCAAAAATTATAACCGCTTATATCTGTCCAATCACAATTTAACTTTATTAGAAACCGTATCATAATATCGGCCACTTCTGGGGCATTATAAGTGCACAAGTATTAAGACTCAGTAATGTATAGTTGCAAAGTCAGTTTCCAGAAATATCTACAAAGTACGGTAAACAAACTGCAAAATTTAAATATCTCGATTATTCTGCTGTACATTGTTGATATTTATGTCTCCTTGTTGATGCAGTTTTTAATTACTGCAGCTTGAAATTCCGGTTCTACATTATAAATTACAAGTAACAGTGCATATGTTTTTAGCATATAATTAGAAGCATAATTAACCTAATTTCTAGTTGTACTAGAATTAATGATCAAGGAGAGCATTCGTCACGCGAAAGGGAGTGTGACATTGTAAGTGTATTATGGTTTCGTTAAGAGATTTAAGAGATTCTGTAGTCACCAAGAGACATAAGTACTCTCTTGACCCTACCACACATAACCCAGAGGAAGTGTTAGACAAAGAGTTCGAGTCGGTTGTACTAGGACTCATTTCACCTGTGTAAGCTGTAACAATATATAATGAAGGAGTTAATCCGTCGACTGTCCAAGGAACGAAGCGACGAAGTAATAATCTTCAGATTAACGCACCAACAACCATGCTATATCTCTACATGAAATTTATGAAGACATGCAGATTATTATAAAATAAGTTTACTTCCATCTCACTCAGCACCTCTCATTCTATATGTGGCTATACGTGTTAGTTCATCGTATCAAATGTACTCGCAGTTGTTCAATGTGCATGTTGATACCCGTTGCTGTGTGTTGCATATCATTAGTAAACAATTCAGTTGAGGAGTAAGATAGAAAATTAATGGGTGAAAGTTAAATGTAAAGAATCATAGTAGCAGAGTTAGTAAGATGCAAAGAAGAGTCGATGGGAAAAATAGAGAGAAAATTATAAAACAATTGACAAACATTAGAGAATCATTGGAAGAGGTGATGTAGGGTCAGAAAAGACCTCGAGATGTGTATGTTGGGTCACAATGATTGTACATGGGCGTACACATCTCAGTAAACCCAAGTTTCTGTTGGAATTGTATTCTCAAATGCGACTTCAATTTCATACTTGATTCACATAATCTTTGAACTACGTAGATGGAAGCAGTCTCACATTCAGCCCGATTGCTCTGATTTATTTTCATCCTTGCATGTACGGGAATATCCATCATCATAGATCTACATAAACTAATATAAAATACAGAAGGGATCAAGAAATGAAATTTCTATGAATTTCTATTACAAAGCATTTACAATACTTTTGTCATTTTGTCGGTTGCCATAGAAGATTTCCCTGACAAGCATAGCGAGACGACGAGCAAATTTTTACCTTAGAGTAACTTTCTTCTAAAAGGCTGCCTTCTCGATAGCGTTGAAAAAAAACAACAACCGGAATCTCCACAATACCTCGGAAATCTATTTAATGTTTAGATGGGAAACTGACAAGCAATAATATTCTGGGCCATAACGGACCTGGATTAATGGTAATTAAGGAGTAATTTCATGCTCCCCACAACTCCAAAAATATCCCGAACTAGAGCCTCATAACATGATGAAGTGGAATTTCATACCCATGACATAATGCTATCATATGACAGTCGACAGCGCCGTAGGGCACTGAATTTAACAATCGGTTAAATTGCTCGTGGCTTGGATTAGACCGGTCCACCAGGTGGACAAGTACTTAGGTTAGGCCACGATCAGAGTATCCAGACTTACTCAAAAATAGGCAGAGAGAAAGTTGTGCGTAAATGGTTGGGTGGAGGTGGCTAATGCCTATATCGTCGCCATTTACTCTATTTTGTGACTAATCAACCTGGAGCGCGCTTATTCTCCCATTTTCTATGGAAGGGGCGTGTTTCGCACGTCAGCCACCTGCTGCTGCTGAGAGGAGGCATCCGCATGCGGTGGCTAATGATGCGCAGACATGCACTGAGGCTGCAATATTATCAGTGTATTCTCGACGGTGAGCAAGTGTGATCGCCGTTTGTTAGACGGGATTTTCCTCTTCTCGTCTCAGTGACGGAGCTACAGCCCTAGATCCAGCGTAGACCGAGAAAGAGAACTTGACACCTGGAGTATCGACAAGTGCTCACAGCTCGCTGCCAATCGCGCAATGTTGTCAGTGAAAGTTCTACTTTTGAATTCTGTTAGGGATTAGTGGCAGGCAAGAGCGATGACGTTTTTGGGGGAAACTCTGGGTGTCGGCAGGGAGCAATCAGTTGGTCATTTCCGGAGGAATTTCGGGAAGGGGACTATGGAACTACCAGGGAGCTCTGCTAGTTCGAGACAGGCTCTACGTATATGTCGCCAGAAGGACTTCCTCGAGATATGCAGGGCGATGTCACCATTCTGAGTGCATTCATACACTACAGGAATTCGTGACATGTGGACCGTTGTCAAACAGATATTGACGGGTGTAGGAAGGACCTAGTTATCAGCCAAGTCGATCGTGAAGATCGACTTCAAGAGACTTCAAGAGACAACAAGTTAGAATTTCATGTTGATGTTATGCCTAGGGTGTCATATATTTGGTTCTGCACATAGTATTATTGTCCCAGAAAATGTTTAAGAAAGCATAAGAAAATTATGAATTAATTTGATACAGTCCTGTCAACTGATCAAACATTTCCCACCTTTTCTTCTGGACAAGTACAGCCCTACTGGTCATCCGTTGGGTGGAAGGCACCGTGTACTGGCAACATTGAAAAAAATTTTGTATTCATTTTCATCACTCCTCTTTTTTGCATACCGCTCGCTCCATACTAAAGTGATGCTTTCGTCCATATATTAACCGTTTGGATTTTATTCCACCCGGTCAATTTTGAGCAGACTACAAACCTTAGTCGTCGGAAATATTCTATCCTCAATTGTTCTTTTATTTCATACACCATTATCTCGTTGAACTCTAGTGTGCCAAGTTATTTGCAACCTTCTGTTTCAATTTGTTTAATCAATTCTGTATTCGGTAATTCTCTCTCTGCTTGGGACTTGACTTTACCTTGCCTCTTTTAGGTAGAATATTCCGCACATTTTGAGTCTGAATTCCATTCTAATATCAGTAATAAAATAGTGCACCGTGTTTACCAAAGAACTCACTTGTGTCTCATCTTTGCCATACAGTTTCAAATCATCTATGAAAAGGATGTACTTAATTGTTTGGGATTTCCCCATTACTTGGTATCCTAGGTTTATTTTCCTAACTATCAAGGTCAGGTGTATCATAGAAACAAAAAGCAGTGAGAGATACGCTATCACCCTGGAAAATCCCTCTTTTGATAAACAGGATGCCGAAGCTTTTTTCCGTAAGATGTCAGTTCAGTTTTCCCCCTCATCATACTTCTTTTCAGGAAACACGTTATGTTCCTCGCAATTCCAAAGAAATCTAAGCACCCGATGATCCGCGAATGTTGAATCATGTCATAAGCTTTGCGATAGTCAATCCAGACCGATCCTAAATTTGTTCTCCTTCGTTTACAATCTTGCATAACCATTTTCACTATCAATAATTGACCTTTGGTACCTCTGGATCTCCTGCTACAGCCTTTTTCTTTCGTCGGTAATATATCGTTCTCATAAAGAAATTTGTACAGATCTTCTGCAATTCCTCCTGAGAGCAACTTCCACAACAATGGAAGGCAAGAAATTGACCTGTAATTTTTAGCAGCATTTTTCTTTGATGCATCCTTCAGACACAGCACCTTTCGCCCTTTTGTCAACCAGCTTGGGATCTCGTCTCCTCCATTAATCAATGTATTTAATTATTCTGCGATCAATTTAATGCAGCTACTGAACTTTTTAAATCCCAAATCCCTGTAGACCATCAAGTTCTTCTGCTTTCAAATTGCTTATCTTTTCACTAATATTTCTGATACTATCTTCTGTGAAGTGGATAGCCTCTTGTTGGGAATAAGATGGTGTTTACTTCAGGTTACAGAGCCATTCAGCTGTAGTATTATGTTGTTCTTGCTTACTCCATATCTTACCCCTGAAAAGTAAACCTTCATTAACATCAGGGATTAATCTTTCACATTTTTATCATCATTAACCTCTTGTTATATTCATTTTCGGTCGCTTCTAAACAATTTGTTTTATCGGTATTATTTAATCCGTTGATCAAACCTAGTTAACTTCGCTTTCTTCTTTTTTTTTACATGTATGCGCTGCTTCAGTTCTTCAACTACAAAATTCTTACTGACAGTTTTCAAATTTCCGTTTATTCTTAAGTTCTCTATTTCTGTTCCTCACAAGTATTGACACTACACTGTTCAAGGAGTTTATATCTTCTGAAGTTTTCCTTTTCCACCTAATTTGTTTACTTCCTCTTCTATCCGTCGCTGTTCTTTTCTCAGTAGTTATCAATCCCATCCCTTCTGCCATAATCCTACTCGAAGCCTTGATAAGGTTATTTGTTTGTGTGATATTCTTTGTTTCAATGTGTCTCAATACAATCCTGTTCATTATTAATTGGTCTTCGCTGTTTAAGTAGTCACTGATCTAAATTCTTTCACAATTTACGGCTGCATATTCTTGCGAACAATTATACAACTCTTCCACAATACCACGTTTGTTTCTTGTATGCCCAACATCACCCGATATCCGTCTTTTAATAGCTTCTAGCCCCAATTTTGTTGACCATCAATTCTTTTGTTATATTATTATTATTATTATTATTATTATCATCATTATTATTATTATTATTATTATTATTATTATTATTATTATTATTATTATTATTATTATTATTATTATTATTATTATTATTGAGTGAGAGAGCGGTGCATGGCAACAAAGTGACACTGGTGTAAAATATACGAACTCAGTATACCCAACGTGACTACCTATCTAATAAATGTACACCAGTCACATGCATCACAACCATATGTTCGCGATATAGTGATTTCATATCAAGATAAACACAGCATTATTAAGAATTTGGGCAATAGCTATGAGTACAATCTATTGATTACTTTAAGTTAAATTGTTTTGAGATAAGGAATATTGTCTAGATATTTCAGACATCCTTTTTTATCTTACTTAGGACAGCTACAATAAAAGAAACAATTTATGTTTTAAGATGCTGTATCACTTGTATTACAATTCTCAGGTCCTTATATTTACTAAGCTTGACTAATTCCTTTACAGATATATTTTTATCAGAGAGAACATTTATTTCTATTAGTCTACACATATTTTCTTTTCCGTCTTCAATAATTTTGTCTGGTCGATTAGTCTGGATTATTCTGTCAGTATTGATGAGAAAATCCCAGAAATGGTAACATTTTTACCTGCAACAAATGGCTCAAGATGGTGCACATACCAGTTAGCAGGAGTATAGATTTTGCAGTGCTTAGATATTTCCCAAAGTAAATACTGTATTATCCTATCGTGGGGATCTTTGTATTTGTTTGATATTAGCACAGGATAGACCAACACAAGACGGCGTTTTGTTTCGACAAAAGTGTTTGGAAATCTGCACTTTCGGCCAGCATCTTCTGGAAGAGCATCAGCTTGATAATTTTTGGTAAGCAAGCTTTGATCTTGTGCCACAGGTATAAAACATTTAGACTCTTCATAGAACCTTGGACTCCTCGCCAACTTATGGTTTGGTTTTTAGTCAACATCAGCATTCTATATTGTCCATGCAAAGATTTCTGGATTCACTGATCTTCAATTTGTTTCTTCATTCCTATAGTAGAGATTTTCTACCAGAGTTCTAATTGCATCATTGCACTTACCCCACTGCTTCTATGTAGATACAGACGGTTAACGTCTGCCTTAGAGTGGTACCTGTTCATAGATATCAGTAATCTCTTTAACTTCCTGTTCATACACTGGATTCCCAGGATTCCAGTTAATGCTACTAAAACTGTAATGGACTACTAGAAATACCAGTGTTAAATGCTTCGATGAGATTTTTAGATATAGTTCAGTCTTCAGTACAAGTCTTATTCTCTTATTGTACCCCTCTCTTATCTTTCCTTCATATTGGAATGACTTATGTACTTATGCTATGTCTTACTTTCATTCCCTTGTGATTATCAGTTTCGCCTGGGCCAAATACTTTGATGGCATCTAATTTAGCGGATATTGTTTTTATGAGCTTGCCTCATATAAAGTTGCTTTAGCATACATATCAAAATGAAAATCTATCCCGATATAATTGCGTAAGTTAGTCATTTTGTTCTTGATGATATATCTACGTACATTACTTAACTTATGTGCATCTATATAACTTCGTACTTCATTGCCTACTAAATTTCTGTACGCAGTGTATGCTTGTACAATGAGGTTATTGCCTGGCTTTTGTTGGGCTGTATAAGAAGCTTTAGTGGGCATTTTTCATGCTGTCACTACAGGACTAGGATTAGGATTATTCTGGTCCTGGTTACTTTGTAGACCATCATGTTACCGATATCACTAAATCTGAACTGACATATAATTACAGTTATTATCAGAACTATCATTACCGTCACTACCATCAACAGTATTACAAAAATCATCTGCTATTCTTTTTGTCACCCCTATCACTACCTCTATTATTTCCATTATTAAGTTTACTACATATACGCCAACATTTACTAAATCTATAAACAAATAAATACCATTATCATTTAAATTACCACAAATCAAACAATACATATTGCATATTTGCTAAATAATTACTAATGTTGTAATGTCATTTTAAAAATAAATGTTAAATGATGAGGATCATATAAAATATATCAAATGAAAGAAATGCACAATTATGAGTTTCGTTATCAGTTTCACAATATCAAATATTCCATATAATCATGTTTTCAAGAAAAGAGCCTTTGCTTCAACTGACGTTGACCGTGCTTTTTTTTATTTCGGCGACGATAAAACGAGAAACAGCTGAACTCTGTGGTCGATGCATTGTGCCAAAATTTGAAACTAATATACGTAGGAAAATACGACGTTGAGCTAGCAGAATCGTTTACCTGGCAGGGCAAAATGCTTAGCGACATTTCGTCTGTTTTTATGTTCTAAGTTAAAGTTCCGCCGACGTCGACTTAGACTTTCATTGTTCCAGGTTCCATAAAATAAGTACTAGTTGAGAACTAGGTTCGATGTAATTGACTAATGACATCCACAGAAAATGCTGGCCTTGTGCAAAAATTTGAAACCAGTATATGTTTTCGTTAACCTATAGACGTTTATACTAAATTAAAAATATTTGTTAGTATAACATATTTTTATAATGTGGATTTTCTTCCACTTGTATGGTATTGCCGGTGCTGAAATATTCTTGTCACCACTATTACGTTGTGGCGGTATTCCTCGTCTTATTATCTTTAACTTGGCAATCGTGCTATCGCTGATAGCTCCGCAAGATAGACTAGAAACGTTTACCTTGTAAGTAACACGAACTTGTACATAACACTGATTCCAGCTGAGAACTACTACTACTGACTTTATTTCTTTATTGCCAACAAGGAGCCAACGAAGAGGGGACTATGCAAGGACATTTGGGGACAAAACAAACGAAACAAAGGACGTACTGAGCTCAAGTTTCTCTCATATAAACTTACTTTTCACCCTTTCTTCTTCGATAAAATAAAGTGATAATAAAACGGCATTGCTATTTTGACAGCATTGTTTAAATATTCGTAGGAAAACAGAGGGAGATGGCGGAATCGTTTAGCACGCCAGGCAAAATGTTGAGAGATGTTTCGTCCGTCTTTATGTTCTTAGTTCAAATTCCATCGAGGTCGTCTTTGTGTTTCATCCTTTCCCGGTCGATATAATAAATACCAGTTGAGCGTTGGTATCGATGTAATTGACTAACGACCTCTCCAAACTGTACAGATTTATGCTAAATTCAAAATATTTGTGTATTTAACATAGATATAATTATATCATATGTTATATTAGAGCTAATAATTGGTACGTTGGTACATTATCTAGGTAGTTGTTTTTCAATGATTTTATTCCCAAATGCATGCTTCGCATGATGAAAACATAATTCTCCCAAGAATTTTAATAACTAAACAGCAACAACTTTTTAAAAATATGACAAAGGCTTTCTTCCATCTCACAGCTTTATTTATTTAAGATATTTCCCACTTCAAATTGAGTGACTCCTCTTTGTTTACAACCGATCCAAAGGCATTCAGTTTGTTATCAAAGGTTATGGAACGTGAGAATATAAATAGTTGTATTTCCACATTAATGAGTGCATCGAATTTCTTTACCTTGTCTAATTGCTGATCATATGCACAGTTTATTCAGTGTTGAATATTCATGTCTTCTGTTTCAATGTATACTTGTAAAGAAATTCCCATATATATGGTTATTTCCATATGTCAGACACTTCCGGAGGAAATAAGAGAACATCAATGACTGCATAAATGCAGCAGGTTATAAATTTATGCTGTGTGACACATCACTCTTTTATTGTTTCAGTAATTTGTCTGCAGTCTTGGTGGAGCACCGCCGTTAGTTGAACAAATCGACTCAATGATTTATTTTTCTAAGCTTATCGGTGTCTATACTGAACCGCTATGTTACGGGGACGTAACTCACCAATATCGGTTGTCAAGGGATTGTGAGGGAGACAAATTATTACTACAGAGCCATGCCTGCGCCTACATTCAACTTTCTATTTTAAAATCTTTCATAATCAGATTTCACCTGGAAATACTTCAAAACACTGCAACAATATTACCTTTGCTGCCTTCCTTTTGCTGCACTTAGCAGAAGGTAAAAAATATAGTAACAAAAACAGTATTCCAAATTCTCTTTTTCCTGTTCAAATCCTCGTCCATATAAATCATATTCAAATATTGCATTAACGCACCGATTATTGGCTCAATTATAACAGTTAATATAATAATGTCTATGTTATATGAATAAACAGATAAACTTAGTGTAAATCTCTATAGACTGACTTTGGAAAATACTGCGTCTTCCTACGAATATTAAACGATGTTTTAGAAATAGTAGGTAGCGTATTATTATTTATATATTATTCTATTGTTCTGAGGCAACGAATGCTTATATTGCTTCACAAGCTAAGCATAAATTGTCATTCTTTGCCTGGAAATATGTTCGCACGGATCATTTGAAATAGTGAAATTGATAATCAAATTCAAAATAATGCGTTTGATTCATTTGACATATTTTATATGATGCTCAACAAGTATGTTATTGACAGTGACTTTGTCGTTTCGGCCATTTAAGCTATCGTTCGACGACTGAGTCTTCTATCATACAGGGTCGATAAAATAAGTCCCACTCAATGTTTGGGGTAAGTACAGTCGACTCCCGCTCCATCGAAATACTTGTAGCCTTCTGTTTAAATGTATTGTTCTTATTTTTGTTGCTGGTTTTTGTTCCTGATATTGTTATTACTATTAATATTATTAAGGTGGTGAGCTGGCTTAGGCGTTAGCACGCCGGGCAAAATTTTTATCGGCATTTCGTCCCTCTTTATGTTCTGGGCTCAAATTCATCCGAGATCGAATTTACCTTCTATCCTTTGGTGGCCGATAAAATAAGTACCAAAATACCATTGCTATTTTGAAATCATTGTTTAATATTCGTAGGAAAACAGAGCGAGGAGCTATCAAAACTGTTTAGCTCGCCCGCAACATGCTGAGAGGCATTTTGTCCGTCTTTATGTTCTAAGTTTAAATTCCACTGAGGTCGACATTACCTTTCATTCTTTCGGAGTCGATTAAAGTAAGTACCAGTTGGGCAATGGGACCGATGTAATCGGCCAACACTCCCTCCAGAAATTGCTGATCTTGTCCCGTAATTTGGAACCGATATTTGTAGAAAATTCTGTGTTTTCGTAAGTCATTCTAAAGAGGTTTATAAGAAAAGTTGAAAATACATTTATAGATATAAGTATATAAAGTGTTACATGAAAGCCAGTAATTAGTACGTTGTACAATATTTGGGTATTTGTTGTCAACGACGATTTTGTTTAGATATGCATACATTTTGCAATACCACCTATTTAGAAATATGAATTTTGCTAGCTTTTGTTCTATCTCAGAGCTTTACAAATATAAGATATATCCCACTTCAAAGGGAAAATGCAGTGACTCTTCTCACGGCGTATCCACGGTCATTCAGTTTACTATCAGATGTTATACAACGTGATGATTAAATCGTCGCCTTTCCAGTTTACCCTGAATTAATACATTGAGGTTTTCATAACAGAGAGTACATAATGTATAGAAAAAAAAACAATCAAAAAGATTTTGATTGTCTAATTGCTAACGATTTTCACAAATCAGTCTGTGTTAATCATTCATGTCCGTTGTTTCAATACGTATTTGTACAAGAAATTTTTCATGCTGTATTTCAGAGCCATATTCACTTATTCCATTGTTATTTTAAAAAGTTATAGATGTTTAAAGATGTTTACTGCGACAGAAAACAGGATTAAAAAGCTGTCATTTTGTGTGAAACGACAAAAAAATAATGTCAGCATTACTTGATGGCACGTGTTTATGCATTCAGTAAACGAAAAATAGCCAAACAACGAGTAAATAAGTAAATAACACATATTTCGTAGTTTTAATCATTCAAGAGTTGGGTATAGAAAATGAAAGCTATCAGCTGTTTATTTATTGATTTGTGGCAAAACTGAATTTCATGTCAATAATTAGTATACAAAACTATATAAATACACCAAATTTGAAATTTATTGAAACAAAATTGAAGAAATTGAAAAGTGGCAACAAAAAAAAAAAAAAGAAAGAAAAAGGTCTTGTTTGTAAAGATTATGTTTATAAAGTCATTCTGTCGTATTTATCTATGCGGCGAGCCTCTTGAGAGTTTGTGTAAACTATAACTGTCAAACAGGCCTAGAATGACGCTATGTTGATCTCTGGCATGCTGATAGTGTATCATTCAAGCACGATAGTGTTTGACTATATTCTTAAGTCCATCACTTCGTCAATTGCAAACTGTTAACAGTTTTAAAGGGGGCACCTCCTCAGCTACACTTTGGTATAAATAGTTTGAGATTTGGTTCAGAAGAAAAAAAATTTATATCAAAATGTCTGCGACCTCATGGGGTGCAGTAAGGTCCCTATTCACATTCAATTAACATAAACTTTTTAGTTGAAAAATAAAAGTATACTTTTTTATGCTTAAATGATAGAAAAATGCATGAGGAATTCAGAGTCGTTAGTCGTATTGAACAAAAATTAGTAGAAGAATAGTTATGGGGTGAAATGCTACGAAATTTCGTGTCAGTAAGTTAGAGAGTAAGGAAGAAAGGCTTAGCAATAAGAATAAAGTATATATTGTTAAAATGAATGTTTACGTTCTAAGGTGGCGGGCTGGCAGAAACAGTCTCCAACATCTTAAGGAAGGAATAAAAAATAACTTCAAACTTTACCAAGGCGCAATATAAAACACTGACCAAACTAAAAAGCAAAAATCTTGTATACTTACCATCAGATAGATATAGGAAAAGAAATCTGCGTGATTTCTTGTGAACTATATGATAGACTGGCACTAGAACATTTAAGCAATGTCAGGCTATATTCTGAAGTGACAGATATAAGTGCGACCAGCATTGAGGAGCAAATTAACACCACATGGACGGACATCTGTAGACGGAGACAAATACATAATAAATTCAAGAACAACTTCATCACAAAGAACAGTAGAATACCCAGATTTTATCCCCTCATTAACACACACAAGAATAGCGACACGATCCAGATTAGACCCATTGTCTCCAACATGGAAGGACCTCTATTTAAAATATCCTGGTTACTTTCTCACATCCTGAAACCCATACTCTCCACCTTTCCTGGACACGTTGAAGAACTCCGAAGTCATTAAAAGACTGCACCAGGTGCCCCTACACCGACTTAGGCAGAATAGATATGCCCTTAGTCTTGACGTTGTCTCAATGTACACAACGGTGTCAGCACACTCAGCGGTCAACCTATTGACTGACTGCATAATAACGTCCAACAGCCAATGGTTCGAACTTACCGCAGCTGATATACTTAAACTTTTGTCCATCATCGTGGACAACACCTACTTCTATTTCCAGGAACACAAATACAAACAGACAACAGGTTTCCCCATGGGATCCAGTCTCTTGAGCCTACTAGCCATCACTTATATGAACCATCTGGAACTTCAAGCACTCTGCCGCTCATGCGCCTTCTTCACCAGATACGTAGATGACATCCTCACACTCACATCCTCCCGTGAAGAGACTGACAGAATATCACGACGTTCAATAACATAGACATGAACATAAAGTTCACTAAAATTCCCAACATCACTGGATCACTATCAATACTTGGCGGAAGAGGCGTTTAAAAAAGGCATTTCGATTGACTTGCAGATGGCGACAGTGACCATTGACCGATTCTGCTTTGATATTTACATAGGTTACTTTGTCGGAGCGAGGGCGAATGGTCTAGGTCATGAGGGAAAGCCTCATGGTGGGCAAGGTAAAAGAGGATCAATGTATCAACAAACCACAATTCGGTATTTGATAGCTTAGGAAGGGCACGTGATACTCAATTTCAAGTAGATGTGTGCGGCTTTTCAGTTGCGCATTGCTCAATTGTTTGGAGAGACGCGGTGAGCGGGATTGAACTTTATCACCTAACTTGCTTGTTTGCAGCAACTCTTGATTGAGGCTATGGAGTTCTGTGAGAGGCCGATAATGATTAACGAAATAAGAAAGAGTTGACTGGATGCTAGATTGGGAAGTTACCGGTTTTGGAAAGACTGTCCTATAGGTTTTATCGTCATATGCGCATGTGCCAGATTTGTTTGAGAGCGTCTTGTATGATATTTACTGCAAAAAGCAGCAGAACAGGAGATTTTTCTATCCAGATAAAATACGTATATTGGTGCTAGTGCAAAATGACCAGGAAAAGGAATGGATTTTATAATTCTAATAACTCTGTTTAAATTATAGGAGATTTTGGACAAAGTGTTAGTATAGAGGATGGAACTTGTCATTGCTACACTCCTAGGGGAGACACAAACATATGCCATTTGAAACAGATATGTTAGGTATGTCATATGACAAAAATGGGGCTTTTCTCAATTAGGATCAGTCGAAAGTATTTGATAGCCTCAGCCATCAATACTTGGCTGTTTTCCTTAAGGCGGCTAGTTTCCAGTAATCTTCAGAAACTGGAGTGTTGCAATGTACTATTATATTTGCTCGGTGGCCAGAGAAGATGATCATTTGAAGGAGCAGTTTAATATCATGCTCCCAGGCAGTAAAACGAGACCCTCCTCTCCCTCTCTCTCTCTCTCCACGTCCGTACTTACTGAATGTAGAGCAACTTTTTCAGAAGTTCAAGGTTTTGATTGATCCCTTCAAGACTAGGATCTGGAAGAATCGAGTCTTCATTTGGAGATGACGCCACTGTGATAGTATCGGACACCAAATACATTAAGGTGATCATTACTGCCATGAGGAACATTGAGGCTGTTACAGGAGCAAAAGTTAACCAGGGAAAATCCCTGGGTCTGCAGGGCTGCACCCGTGGTAATAAAATCCACACCTTCGAACAGAAGGATGGAGGATTTGTATTACTCGGGATTTGGTTTGCTCCAAGCATCCATTTGCACAAGAAATGGAAAGAGGTAGTGATGCGAGCGGAAGGCTAATCTCACCTAAGAAGAGCTGAGAAGAAACAATCTCTGAAGGGCAGGGAGTAGATGGTGAATGTTTACATTGCATGCGACATATTCAAACCCCTAACCGTCATGCCTTCTCCCGCTTCATTGTTGACCAGATTAGAGCTTGCTTTCCCGTTTACTGTTGTTCGGACGTGTTCCGTTGGCTAGACCATCAATTGGGTGTCAGCATCTACCAAACGAACAACTAAGGCGTGCGTGGCTAATGATGTGCAGGCATAGACTTTGGCTATAAGTGCTAGAACGTTTTTTGTTTGATGGTGTATAGCTACAGAGCAGAATTCAGTTATCTGCGCAATTCCTGTTTCAAACTTCCATCATAAAAATTTCATTCAAAATTAAAAATTTGGTTAATTTGTATTGTAATAATTAAAAGTATTATAAGCATCTAATATATAATTTGTCAAGTTATTTTTGAGTTAAATTTATAGTGAATTTGGAAAAAATTCGTTTTCCCATGTATAATTTTCATAAACTAATATTATGTTTGAAAAATGAAATATAATTTTATTTGTTTCTTTCCTTACTTTCTTTCGTCAGCATAGGCTATTTAAAACTATATTGAGTCTCGTAGAAAGTGCTACTGGAAATGATATTCCAAAATTAGGATTTTTCTGCCACACACGTAATCCGCATCAAAATAACTTTTTAGTGTCATGGCTTTTTAATGTTCACATCTGGAATAAATATCGTATATTTTGCAATTGTCCAAACTTATTTTCCCCTGCCGGTCAATGCTCTACACATTTGTTCATGAATAAATATGAGGAAATCATGAATATTTAAGGAAATTATTCTTCAATACTATTGTGATATAAAGAGGCAATTTCCTTGTCGTAGCATCATAGTTTCAAGTGATCAAATTACGTCACTGCATACCCTGCTGAGGTAATAACAATAACCATGGTTGCAGTTGAAGGACTGCGAATCGACGCTAGTATACATTTAAAGTTAAACCCCATCACCATTGTCTATCTATTGTCGAACCGCAAAGTTTGCTGGGTCGTAAACCCATCAGCAACGGTTGTCGAGTGGTGGTGGGGAGCATACAGACAAGAAATTAACGTGCACGCACACACACACACACACACACAAACACACACACACGCACACACACACATACAACGACTGTCTTCTTTCAGTTCTTTGCTCGACCTGAGGCTACAGTAAAAGACACTTGCTCATGGTGTTACGAATTTGACCGAACTCGGAACCACGTACATACATGCATACATAATACATACATACATACATACAAGCATACATACATACATACATACATACATACATACATACATACATACATACATACATACATACATACATACATACTTCATGGTGGTTGCAAACATGTGTTCCAGTATTGCCATCGCCTTATCTAAAGGTCCAAACATGCGAAGTCTACGATCAACCATGTTTGTGATAGGTCTCTTTTTTTTCAAGCGATGCCTGTGCATGATGATTTTTTATTGTGAAGCAGCGTGTCAAAGTGGACTAGCAAGACACACAATACGTAGAGCGTTGCTTAATGAATTTAATTTTCCTCTGTGGAAACCCCTGTAAGTGCAGGAGGAGCTAAAACCTGAAGAATGTGACCGTAGATGTCCAGAACTCCAGAAATCCAGATTACACTCCATGGGAGTTTTAGCTGTGGGGCTACAGAAAAAGGAAGTGTGAAAGACAAATCATTGAAGACACAGATTCAGGAGGTTGTCAATGATATCCCAGACAACGCCCGTCAGAAGGTTGTTCGTTCCATTCCTGGCCGTTTGAGGAAACTGGTTGACGCCATCGGTGCTTCGGTCGAAATATGAAGACTTACTTTCATTTTCGAATAAAGAATATGTATGATTTGTTTCAATAAATTTGAAAAAGTAATATGGATTTTGGTACCAATTTTTAATGCCTACTTACTTCTCCCCCTGTATATATATATATTGTAATATATATTTGCCAACTAAGTGTGGCGTACTATATAGGACAGTGCCGCTGTCGTTTATAGCCACAAGAAGATATCTCCCCCAGCTGGCTAACGACACAGTCTGTGTCCGATTAGTATTTGCAAGGGATAGTCGCCCCTCCCTTTTCTAGCTTTACGAGGTACATGCGGAGTCGAGTTTCTGGGTAGTTAACCCTCCTCAGCCTGTGTTAATCTCTAACTAGTGGTGAAAGCTCATTCCACTCGCAAATTATTATATACTTTTCTAGCGACTCATTGGTAAATATATGTTAGCATTCCGTGCAGCCACTGTAGCCACTGTAGCTCAGAGATTTAATATATATATACATATATTTAGAGATAGATAGATAGATAGATAGATAGAGAGAGAGAGAGAGAGAGAGAGAGAGAGAGAGAGAGAGAGAGAGAGAGAAGACACTCGTGACCTCGTGGCTGCTAAGTGAGTTTCTTGGCACAGAGATGAGTTTCATTAGTGCACGAAACTAACCACATTTTATAACTCCGAAAAGACGATGTTATATATAGAGAGACAGACGCATACGCAAACACATACAAATATATATATATATATATACTAGCATTAAAGACCCGTCGTTGCCGGGTCATAGTGCTTGTGCATGTATATATGTATATATATATGTGTACATATTACATGTACATCTATATATATACATCTACACGTAAAATACAAAATACAAAGTTATATCTTGATATCGCTAGTGATAACAATACTCAAAATATATAACAGACTGGAATTGTTAGCCCGTCTCTTGTAATTTCGATCAATTGTATCTTGTCCTCCCTCTTGGATAGAAGTGTGGCTACAATCCAGCTTACCTCTGCTTCTGGGGGGGGGGGGTATTATAAATTTTTTTTCCGGGACGTCCTACGTCCCAGATATAAAATTAAAAATAAAATATTTCCACTTTGCAAGTTCGAGTCGAGTACTCTCTTGCACGCTCCGTTGACTCGAACCTTGCTTCTATTACCTTTCATAGTCGCACCAAGACACTTTTCGAAGGTGCTTTCCTCCATGTAATTTCTTTATTACCCACCAGGGGCTACGAAGAATGGCGGACATAACAAAACATGGGGGACATAGAACAATATGATTAAATTTATGAGCAAATGAAAATGAAAAAATGATAATATGAAAGCGATGCTAACGGCCCCCTCCGCCAGCATCACTTACCTGTCCTTTTGTTTTCACTGTCACCTGAATGTTCATTCCCAATACGAAGACCATCCATATCCATTCTTACTCCGAAACTGTCCTCCATATATTCCACGAATTCATCGCTCATTCTTGTATCTTTCACCTCCCAATCCTCTCTTTCACACCTCAACACAAACTCATCTATATTCTTCTTTTCCAGCACTGTATATCTGGTCCCATCCATTTCATACCATTCATACTCCTCCATTACCCTTTTAACTTCTTTCTGTTCAGTCACGATATAAATGTTCGGCCTGGGTTCGTTTTCAAACTCTTGTCTGTCTGTATTATTATTTTTCTTTTGTTTTCTTGTTGGAGGGGAGCGGGTGGGTTCACTGTCTGCAGGGGAAGGGTGGGATTCAGAGGGTGCGGGTGGTGTTGGGGTGGGTTGGGGCTTCGCACAGTTTTTCTTTTTCCTTCTTTTTCTCTTTTTTCTTCCTTCTTCCCACTCTTGTTGCATCTCCTCTTCTTCTGTCGTTTCTTTTTCCGTTTGGTTCTCTTTGGTTTCTTCCTCTTTTGGGGCTTCCGCGACGATTTCCTTTTCTTTTTCCTTTGGTGGGGGAGGGCAGTAGGCTCTTATGTGACCCCTCAGGCCACACTTGTAGCACCTGGGCGCCCTACCCTCCACCCACACTCTCATAATAATATTTCCAGTTTTTATACTGTCCGTAAGCTTTTCTATAACTTCCGCCTCCGTCTGTATGTTCATTACTAGTGTGGCACCTCTCACGCCTTCATATTTCATAATGGCGTGGAGGATGTCCACTTTATCTTCATTTCCTTTGATAACCGCAGCCGTTATTAATTCGCCCTCTAGGTGTGGAGGTATTGCTTCCACCCTAATTCTGGTGGTCCTTCTATTCAAATACGAGGGGAACAAGTAAAACTTTTCTGTACTCACCACCTTGGCTGCTATATTCCTGGCTGCTTTCTCACTTTTAAATTGTACCGTTATGGTTCCATATTCTAATCCTTTTGTCATGTACACAATTTCTTCTCCTGACTGTTTGAGAGCCTCTTCAATTGCTTCCATGTTAATCACTTCCATTTTTCTACCTCCATTCATAACTACTTTATATTTAATGGTTCTACGATGGAACCAGTCTCCGCGCCCTGCTGGAGGCAGTAGCTCGACCTCTCCGTTCTCGACCTCCTTCATGAACTCCTGGAAGCCCGTCAACTTAGCCAGGTCTATCTCTTTTTCTGTTGACTTCTTCGTTACACCTGCGTAGGTGCTTTCCATTTTTTTCACCGCCAACTCCTCCTCCGATGTCGACGAATTTTCAGAGAAATTTCTCCCTTCCATCTCATCCGTTTGGTAGAGGCGGCTCATTGTCGCCTCAGACCGAAAAACGGCCTCCCGAACAGAAAACGTGCGACGCACAGAACCAGTGCGACGCGAAACCGCACCAACCGACGTTCCAATTCCGCAACCACAATTCACTTTTTGTTCTTTTTTCTTTTTTAACCGAATTTTACAGAGCGCAAAAAAAAAACGCGACCTTTTTTCTCTACATTGTATACTTTATAGACAATAGTCTTTTCTTTAATTTAATTTTTTATTATCCATCTGGACTATTCCATTTCTGCACGCTAATTTTATTTTTAATTTATTCCCATTCATGTGAAACCACTTATTCAAGTTCAACTCATTGATGCAATTTTAAACCAATTTTTACTTTTGTTATGTTACTTTTGATTTTAATTATTACTTACTACATATAATTCAATTGTTATTATTATTTTTATTGTTAAAGTGGAAGTATTTGACATAAAATAGAGAAACGTTTTTGTTTCACTTTTAACACGTAATACTGAAATTGTGGAGAAGATATGATATTGCTATGTGCTCACTCTAGGCAAGAAGTTGAACATTTTTTTGCCCATGAAACTACATGGACTCTAAGTAAGGCATGTGTAAAATTTGAATGGAATTGGTTGAGTAGTTCTCGAGGTTTTGGGAATCGTAGTGGAGAAGATATGATATTGCTGTGGGCTCGCCCTAGGCAAAAAGTTCAAAATTCTTTGCCGATGACACTCCCTAGACCCTAAGTAATGCATATGTAAAATTTGAATCGTAGTGGAGAAGATATGATATTGCTGTGGGCTCGCCCTAAGCAAAAAGTTCAAAATTCTTTGCCGATGACACTCCCCAGACCCTAAGTAATGCATATGTAAAATTTGAATCGTAGTGGAGAAGATATGATATTGCTGTGGACTCGCCCTAGGCAAAAAGTTCAAAATTCTTTGCCGATGACACTCCCCGGACCCTAAGTAATGCATATGTAAAATTTGAATGAAATTGGTTGTGTAGTTCTCAAGTTTTATGGAAACACACAGACAGACAGACAGACACACACACATTCTCAGTTTTATATATATAAAGATATATATATATATATATATATATATATATATATATATATATATATATATATGTTACGGTTGGCTAGGTGCATTTCTGGTGACCCACATAGGAATAATGGCACCATGATGTCTGGTGAAAATGTGACAGTCTTTTGTCTAATGGAGGACTGATGGGTTTTGGAATGACCTGTGACCTCGTGCGGCTGAGAAGAGGGTCAGTGAGCAGTGAAAGAGGAAGACAGATTAAGGGAATCTAAGAGCAGATGGAGAGGGTATTGACAGTAAGAGAAAAGGGACAGATTAAGGGCTGAGAGCAAATAGAGATAGGGTATAAGCAGTAGGGGACGGATGGAGAGGCTAAGAGACAGCAGGCGATATAGATAGAGTAAGGAATCAGATAGCAAATAGAAAGGCTAAGAGACAGCAGGCGATATAGATAAGGTATAAGGACCAGGGCAGTTAGAAAGGGTAAGAGCGATATAGACAGAGGGAGATGAGGGGAGTGGAAGAAGGACAGAGACGAAGTGAGGTCTGGTAGTTGGTAGTTGGTCGTTAAGAAGGGCAGTCGTTGAGCGGTCGTCGAGGAACACAGACGGATCTTGGAGTTCGTGGCTGGTCGTCGAAGAAGAGAGACGGACTCTGGAGGTCAGAGCGAGTGGATGGAATCTTGGAAGCGTTGGAATTCTTAGGAGCGAGCTGGGATGCGATAGCTTGGCGGCACTGATTGGGATATGTGCAGAGGGAATATGTACAGAAGGATTTAGCAGTATTCAGAGGAATTAGCAGGATTGAGAGGAATGGGACACTGGCAGATTCAATTAGGAATTAAGGTATGTGATTTGTGTATTGAACAGTGAAGAGAACAGTCAGAGACTCTGTCGATGTGTCGATTATCGAGTTGTGGTATTTGTATTCGGAATTGAGTAAAGGACTTGTTGATGTGACTTTATCTGTGATGTTCAGAAAGAGACTTTAAGAGAACTGTGTCTTCGGACGTGAACTTTGAATTGTTACATGAATTGCTGTTGTATTATGCATTGATCTGTTGTATGATGTATTGAGTAGTCACGTGCATGTCTTCCTTTAAATGTCTGCCTTAAATGTATTTGATGTTGTAACCATTGATTGTCGTATAAACTGTTGTTTGAAGTGTAGCCAGTGTCTCTGTTGCCTTGCCTCTCTTTGGGTTGTATCTCGGGTTGTGCCTCTGTATCTCTGTGCTGCTGAGGTTGTGGTTGTTGTTGTATCTGTATCTCTCCTCTCTCCGCCTCTTTGGGTTCCGTGGCGGGACTTGTGTGAGCCGTTCGGGACGAGCGACGACGGCGGGCGATTCCAGTCCGTTCCGTAACAATATATATATATGATATACAGCGTGTTGGGGATAATTTTTTTCAGTTTGCATAATAGGAAAGAAAGCACAGAAACCAACCAAAAACTAAATATATTGTAAAAATAAAAAAAAATTAATTAGGTTATCACAGGGAAATGTCAGTTTACTTAAAGTACCTTGCCTTCAGCTTGCACTACTGCCTGAAGACGTCTCCAAAACCTGGCGCACTCGTTTATCTCTATCTTCTTGAGAACATTTTCGAGTGCCTCCAGAGCTGTTGGTGACTTTGTTAACCATCGGGTGACCAGATTTTGGCGCTGTGGACATTGTAGAAATTCTCAGGCTAGTTTTTCCTTCTGTTTCCGAAGGATGCTACCCCTCATGCACTCTTCCTGCTATAACACTCAGCAGCCAGTTTTTGGTCACGCTCTCCAGCAGCTTCACACATAGTCGTTCTGAATTTAGCCTAAGGACATATTCAAACATAGCGGGTAGTATGTTTTGAAACACACACAAAGACTATCTGAATTTGTGGTGAACTTGGTTGTTATGATGTCTTACATCCTTTATAATGTTCACAGAGCATTAAACAGCAATCATGATGTCGCCCTCAGTTTGAAACCAGCCGTGAATCATCATGAAACAGATATCATGATACATTTCTTTTAGCTTTTCCTAGCTCATTAGTTGCACCAAGTCAATCTTCATTGTTTAGTGATGCTGGATTGTTTCGAGTTCCGCTTCTAGGTGTTTTGTGGTGACTACAGTTGGGAATAGTCATCTATTTAATTGAGGATGAATGTTTTCAATATGAGTAGGATGGCATCCTTTTTCTTAAGTCTGAATAATTTCAGAGTCCAATCAACCGCTCACCTACAGAGTTCTGTCACTTCTGGAATATGCACATGGAATACTGCATTATTACTTAGGTGGATTCCTAGGTCACGCACCTACTCTGACTCTGGAATTGCACTACCTCCTCGTATAGATATTCCGATTGTTGTCTCTTAGTGGGTCGATAGCAGAATGCTTCGAACTTCTCGGCAGTGAACTACACGTTAATTCCGTCAACTCACTTGTATATTTCATTCAGGTCTGTCTGATGTTTAGGATTTCATCAGGGACCAACGTTCCGGAGAGAGAGAGAGAGAGAGAGAGAGAGAGAGAGAGAGAGAGAGAGAGAGAGAGAGAGCGAGAGAGAGAGAGAGATAGTGCTGTTGACTGTATCTCTCTGACTTCTGTGTTTTAAAACACCATTCAACCAATTCTCCTTGTTTCCCAGCGATACCAAGTTTGCGTAGACTGAAGTATATGACTTTATGATCAGCTTTGCCAACGGTCTTGACAAATCGTGTTACATCACATTCACATTAGATAAACTGATCTTTTCTTTCACTACTCCATAAAAGTGCGGTAGAATCTATGTGAAGTAGCTCTTCCTTTAATGGAAGATACTTTGCGTGTTTGCTAGTCAGTTTCTTCTAGGAACGTGACCAACCTTCTTATAAGGATGATTTAAATTTAAAAATATATATTGTTTTTAAATGAACGATTTAAAATTGAGAAATTGCGAAAGAAATATTCTGTCACGGAATAAAATGTTGATCATACAGTTGTTTTTCTATATTTGAATGCCCTGAAATATACTTAAATAGTATGCTGACGGGTGACTCTAACTTCATTTGCTTTCAATAACTCACTGTTCTGTAAACAATCATTGAACTTAATGTAATGTAAGCCCATATAGAAAAATAAATAATATTGATGAATTTCTACATGTATATTACCTAAACTTTACCTAATAAAGTTCCACAGTAGTTACATATATAATTCAGAGAATGCGTTCATCTTGGCAAACTATGGTTTTAGGTTATCTATATTATGTTAGTTAGTTAGTTAGTTAATTTGGCTCAAAAGCAAATAGCAAGGCCATGTAGGGGGACATGGAGTTAAGTACAGGGTGGTGTTCATGTAAAGAGTTCAGGCCACTTGAGGTCAAGGGAGGCTTTGAACAAAGCGGTCGTCGGCATCTTCACCATCTCGTCTGGCAGCTTGTTCCACGGATCCGCAACCCGGACGGAGAAAGCTCCTCTCCTTCGATTGAGATGAAATCGTCGCAGGTAGAGCTTTTCGGAATGACCCCGCAGCCGACGCTCTGGAGCAGGAGTGAAGAACAGCTCTTTCGAGAGGTTACACTTTCCGCTTATGATGCTGTGGGCGAGAATGAGATCACCACAAGTATAAAAATAAGAAACTCTTAATTATGAAAATGTGAAATTTGAAATCAATAATCTTGTTCATGATCGTCCACATGTTTTATTTCCCACCGATTAGAAGTTACTGTTAATAAATTATTGGGTTGTTAGATAAATTCGTTCGTTTTCTTGCACTATGTAATCCTTAATTTTCATCAATAATTTATTTACAAACTAGGCAACAATATATACTCATTCATAGTTCACGACTCCTTTCCAACATTGCATTAGCTTGCCATTGTCCTAACGCCTAACGGTGGTTAGCATATCTTTTTATTAAAATCACCTTCGCATCTATCAATATATTCTTCTTTTTGGATGTTATTATGTTGGAGCACTGAAGTTAATAGTATTTCATAAATCACTGATGTAATCACGAATGTCTGCTAGAGTAAGCAAGTTTCTGGGAACCTGTTGTTGTTGTTGTTGTTGTCGTTGTTGTTGTTCAGGTCAGTGCTTGGAACCGAACTCGGAATCTTGAGGTTACTAGCCCGCGGACAATTATGGAGTGAACTTTAAGGCTTATAAATCTAATATTTTTCAATCCTTCCTTAGTACCGGTTCCCATATGCTTTTCATATCTGCACTCGATCTGCTTAGGAGGTTGTTGTGTCCTAGCATATGTGCTGCTTCCTTTAGTTTTCGTATTTTCCAGTGGTGTTCTCTGTCTGTTATTTTAACTTCATCCCACAGGGGGAGTTAGTCTCCATTTTTCCATATATGATCAACTATACCCGATTTATCAATATATCCTCCTGTCACAGCTTCGCGATATTCGTCTACCTTTATTGTGAGGGGGCGGCAAATTTCGCCTTTTTATAACCTGCTACAGCTGCATGGGATGGAGTACACGCAATCTTTGGTCATATTCTCTTCTACTGGTGGTTGTACTCGAAAGAGATATTTGCGAAGTGTTGTATTACTCTTGAATACTGCCCTGATGTCATATGGGCCGCATATCTTTTGTATCTTTTCAGAGATGCCTTTCACATAGAGTAGACAGACTGTGGAGAATTTGGCTTTATGATCAACACCACTAAAACCAACACTATGGCTACGATATGTGGATGACACCTTTATTCTCTGGCCCCACCAGGAAGATACCTAAGTGCTGTTAGATCATTCTCTAAATTCTAAAATTCCCTCTATAATCGCCCACGGGCATATGGCGTAGTGGTTAAGAGCGCGGGCTACTAGCCCCAAGATTCTGAAAAACAACAACAACAACACCACCACCACCACCAACAACAACAACAACAACAATAATAATAAAAATGATAGCAACATCGAAAAATACCTTAGGAATGAGTACCCAGGTTCGAAATTTCCCTAAGACACCTGAAGAAGGCTGGAGGGTATATCAGCCTAAACGTTGTGTTAACAACAAACAAGACGAGGACAAATATCCGTCGAATGTAAATATTGTATAATAATGTACATAATTCGTCATCTCTTAACTATAGAACAAACCGTTATTCTTTAACGCAGGCAAATGAATTTACAACGAAAAATTCAACAGCTGGATCATTTTGTTGAATTGGAAACTGAAACATACTCCAGTAAATCGCAGCGGCAATTTAGTCGCGTTTTAAAATTTCATATTGTAAACGCATATGTATTTAATACAATTAACAAGACTTACACGATCTCCATACTTCTACCGCAAAAGTGTAAAGCAATCACCAAATTTGAAGACGTACATTTGAAAATGAAGGTCTATTTGACTACAAAAATTGCATGTAATCTAAAAAGAAATGTATTTTTATTGGACAATTATGTTGCATCCAATTTATGTTATACTTTTTTTTCTTGGAAACATATTTAGGTGTAAGAGTATATTGCTCATTATTTTCGTAAATTAACTTACCATCTACTACTACTACTACTACTACTACTACTACTACTACTACTACTAATAATAATAATAATAATAATAACAACAATAACAGCATTAATAATAATAATAATAATAATAATATTAATAATAATAATAATAATAATAATAATAATAATAATAATGATATTAATAACAACAGCAACAACAACAACAATAGTAATAATGATAATAGTAACAATAACAACAACAATGTCAGCAACAGTAAAAACATTATAAGCGATAATTATTTTCTTCTTGAGTTAAGGAAAGTGAAATTAAAACCGTTCTCAAAATGTACGAGGTTAGTTTAAATATTTAGTCATTAAATTGTTATTTTTTTTTTTCGTTATTTCACCATATTTCAATTTTCTTCGATGGATTCATCCAAGCATCTTTAGGACAGCCGTATTCAACCGAAAACTCTTTAAAATTCTGTAACGTTACAGTGGTTCTGCAATATAGGAAGATATGAATAAAGCATAAATATTGTAATATTTATGTATACACATGCATGCACATACACACTAAATAAAACTTCTACACTTTATCACGGTGATCATATACCTTGAGAGAATTAAAACACTTCGGATTATTAGAAAAATACACCTGCTTTATGAGAATGTTACGCATGGAGATAATGTTAATACATTCAATGTAGAGACTCACAAATTCTTGAAATAGAAATGTTTATCACATCAGAAGGAGATAAGTCTTACGTATTTTCATGTAACTATCTTTATTTTATAATCAGTGCATAAAATTGCTCAAACTCAGGACAACATATTCATTGTTTGTTGTAAAACTAGCTCCCGAGTGTTGTATTACGATCCCGATAATACCATAAAAATAAGCAAATCCTTCAAAGTTTAAGTTTTCAAATAAATGATATGCTATAAAAGGGGTCACACATGTTCCATTTGGAAAGATATGCCAGGTGAAGAAATCGATGTTAGTTAGATTTAATTTGAACGTCTAGAAGTAGGTGACTGTATAAAGACACTAGCAGCAAAGAGTGAATATTAGCAGAAGGCTTAGCACATATGATCAATGCTAGCCACGTGATACATAAGTGCGAGGGGTGCTGAAAAGTTCCTGGATTGGCGTAAAGGAGGACCAGTTAATTATGATTTTATTCGACGTATTCCACCTTCAGATTCATGCGTTTATTGTAGGTGCCAAGTTTACCTAAGCCTTAGTGCAGCTCTTTATCTAAGCCGTGTAAAAGAACTTGGAAATTTGAGCCTCCAACCAGAGTTTTCGCGACAATCTTAAAGCCAAAATCTTTTCAACGCCACCCCGTATATCTACTACATCGCCGCACATGTTGTAATTGGAATATCAGACAATTATTCGAAACAGCAACATAATAGAGAAACTGACAATAACTTATGTGCATTTCTTGTTTTTTTTTAATGGTGATTGAAGGGAAGTTTAAACCGTAACTTTATGACTATTTAAATATTACTAAGTCAACATTACAATGCATTTAATACTTTTAGCTTTGCTACTAAATACTAGATATCTATGACTACCAACATCAATATATCAGATATATTCTGTGTGGATTCTGTCTGCTTTCCATTCAACTTTGTATGTTGGTAGCGATAGGCTTGGAATTTTCCAGCATTAGACTGCGTGATATTGTCCACGCCTCACCCATTATATTGCGTCTAACTCCTGCTGCAGGTGTGCAACCTCTCCAGAATTCTATATT
This sequence comes from Octopus sinensis, assembly GCF_006345805.1. Taxonomy (NCBI): domain Eukaryota; kingdom Metazoa; phylum Mollusca; class Cephalopoda; order Octopoda; family Octopodidae; genus Octopus; species Octopus sinensis. Next base: position 38,596,801 of record NC_043004.1, read on the forward strand.
CTCTGAGTGATTTTTGAATTATCTGCACACCTAGCAAGGGAGGCTGAGTAGCTGAGAGTATGACTGATGAGGGCCACTATCAATAGCAGTGGCACCAAGACAGTGCTTTGTGGGACACCGAGCATTATTTGCATTTCCTTGGAAGTAGCTTCGTTGGCAGCCTCCATCTGACTTCATCCTTTTCAGAAAATCGTGTAGTTTTCCGAGATTACGCAGTCATGTAGTTTTCCGATACCATAATTGACTTAACGTCTGTTGCAAAGTCGAGTTGTTGAGGAGCTGCATTCGCTCCCAGTCGCAGTGCTGCAAGAGCTGTATAAGGCAGCTTCTGCCTGGTCGAAAACGATGCTGGGTGTCTGTCAGTAAGTTATTCGTTTCAAAGAATAACTTCTGACTGCTCGTTTGTGACTTTGCTGATGTGTTTGGCCTATAATATTTAGAATCTGCTCCTCTCTCTTCTTTATGAACAGGGCGTAATATTCGCTCCCCCAGTTTGTTGAAAGCTTGCAGGGAAGCTGTGAAGAAGAAGCTGCAGTGGTTTTGCAAGACGAGGTTTGCATGATCTCAGAAGGATTACTGGCTAACCATCGGGGCCAGGGGCTGTGTTTCGGTCTGTCTCATCTATAGCTAGTATTACACCCTCTTTTTGATGCCGAGGTAATCAACTCTTACTCTCCCCCCTTGTTACATCTGTAGTGGCAAACAACTTTACAGTCTTTCTGACTGGCATGTACCGTAAGGGTAGTGTGAAAAAACTTTTGAATTGCCGTTCAGTGTTTCATTTGTACTTATTGGGTTTCCTGAGAGGGAACCGTCATTTTAGGAGAATGGGTCCTACCTTGCAACGCACGGAGGGAGTTCCTTTGGCATACTTAAAGAAGGTTTTAGGGCTTCGATTTTATATTTTTATTACCCAGGCTTCTTTGTCTGCCATTTCTTCTTCATGGGAACATTTCAGATGCTTCTCATTTTCCAGCAGTGTTTTCCCAGGCACTGACATTGAGTTCTCTGTTGAACTGTTCTGCAATCTTTGTACGTCATCTCATAAGAGCTCATAAGCGCTTTTCCTCCACTAGGAATCTTTTTTTTCATGTGTTGTGGCCTTATTGTCTGAGACACATTTATAGCATATGGCTTGCAGTAGGAAAAGAGAGCCCAAACCTATCTAATGATCTCTACCTCAATTTATTTCCACTCTGTTTCGTGGAAGTTCAGATTGGATAGATTTTGGGTGCTTTTCATAGGCTGCTTGCCTGCAGGTTTCTTTGGGTCATGCACTGTCAGTTCTATTCTATTCTGATTCTAGAGTAGCGTCGGTGTCACTTTCACATTATGGACGAGGTCCATACTGTTTCTGAAGCAGAGATCAACTATAGCGTTTGCTGTGATTGGATGGAGTATAACTTGATCTGGGTATAGCTTACTCGGATTAAGCAGGGATTCCACCTGTCTTTGTTCACATCGCATCATTCCCTTAGGCCTTCTATGTTGGACAAGTTGAAGTCTCCTATGAAAAGTATGCTAATGTACTGTTCTAATTTGGTCAATACTTCTATTTTCTTGCAAGGCAGTCATCAAATAGGTCCGGGTGATTTGGAAAATCTAGAGGTCGATAAGTAGTACATATAACTATATCAAGTTGTCCTATACTTATAGTTAATGTGTCACAGGCCGAGCTGCTGGATATTGCAACTACACCATGACTCCTCTCTTTTCTTTCACTTTGCAATATAACATATTCTGGAACGTGCATTTCTGCATATGCGATGTCGGGTTTTTAGGTGCTTTTCAGTGAATGCTACGCATAAGACGGGAATTTTGTTTACATTCGGTGGAGTAGGTGTCCCTGGATTTCCATAAGATTTGGAGGGCTCCACTGAAACTCCAACAGAAATTCCTCTTGTTACAGCAGTACTATTTGCCGAAACTATTTTATAGTCACACGCAGGTGCTGCTGTCAAGAGGAATTCTCGAAAGACTTGACACGGTCATCCGTGTGGGAGCTAGGCGGATTCTTCATCTCCCGAATACCACTTCTTCCTTTCTATATAGCAGACAGCGTCATGGCGGATTAAGTCTTCATCAGATGGTAAGGTTGATCCCTAAATGTGTCATCAGGCGTAATATTTGCCGTGTGACGTCGGGATACGCCTCCGGGAAAAAGATTGCTGATTCTGCAGGATTAGCAATTAATAGCTTCCTTCGACTTGCCGTTGCTCCCAGCTGACGCTACCGAATACGACCCTGACATCCGGCTGGTGGACTCCCATAGATGGGCGGCCCAGCTGGTGCACGGGGCGTGTGCGGAGGCGTTTCGTGGGGATGCAATTGGCAATAGTTGGATAAGTAGATCGGGTGGGATTACGGAGAAGTGCTTCTTGAGTTTACTCAAGATGCGCTCCAACGAATTTCCCAACCGGAAGAACTTGATACGTGGTGGCCGAGGAGACTCCACGTGTACAAGGTGTTGAGTAGGGGTGGAGTTTGTGATGCTCTTAAAGGTTTGTAATCTTGGAGCGAAATAGTGTACATATATACATGTGTGTGAATGTTTGCATATATATATATAATATACACACACATACACACACACATATATATACATATATGCATATATATATATATATATATATATATATATATACATATATTTGTTTGTATGCATGTATGCATATATATATATAATATATATATATATATATATATATATATATATATATATATGTATATATATATATATATATATATAACTTAGAATAACTTAGAAAGGTTTTTGGCCAGTATTGGCCCAGGCCATGTCTAACTTAATAGCACCACCTGGCGAAGTCTTTCAGTTCAGGATTTGGGCACCAAGGCCCATTCGAGCAGAGAGTTATTGTTTGCGGAGACATATCCGGGTGTGGGTGGTTTGTCCGGTACTGTTTGAAGGAATTTGTCCAAAGACTTCTTGAATTTTGTGTGGTCAGTTTCTTTTTTGACGTGTCCTGGTGTAATGTTGAAGAGAGCGGGTCCAATTGAGGTGAAATAGTTGTGCCGTATTGTCGTTATGTGATGCGATTTAGATTTTTGTTGTGGACGGATGGCACGTGGTCCAAGCCTTGGATGCATTTTGAAGGTGATGCCAACATCATTCGGACAGTGCTGATGGAATATTTTCCACATCATACAGATAATGTAGCGTTCACGGCGGCGTCGTTGGAGTGAATACAATTTCAGCTTCTCTAGTCTACCCCAGTAGTCAAGGTCTGACATGCCATCTATCTTTTTTGATTGACCTTTGGGGAGCTTCAATTCTCATAATATTTTGTTTTGTGTAGGGAGACCACAGTGGACAGCAGTATTCAAGGTGGGGTCGGGCAAAAGTGGAGAAGAGAAGGATAATAGCGTGGGAATCTCTCGACTGGAAGGTTCTGAGAATCCAGGAACACATTCTGCGGGCCATGTCAACTTTGCTGCTTATATGTGTAGCCCAGCTTATGTTGTTGTCCACTGTTACTCCCAGGTCTCTGATGTTGTTGGATGCCATGAGAATTTCTCCAGAAGGAAGAGAGTATGGGAGTTTCAGAGCGTCCTCCCTTCCAAAGTGGATCAGTTCGAATTTGTCTTCATTTAGCAACATGTTATTCTTTTCCGCCCATTGGACAACAGCCAGTAGGTCTGACTGAAGGTTTATTCGGTCATCCACGCCATTGATGACCTTCTGGAGCTTGGAATCATCAGCGAAGGTTCTGATGTTGCTGTGTTTGATGGTGTCAGTAATATCATTTATGTAGATGATGAAGAGAAGTGGGCCCAACACAGTGCCTTGTGGGACACCACTGCTGACTTTGGCTGGGCTGGATTTGACTCCTTCGACTACAACATGTTGGGTTCTGTTAGAGAGGAAGCACTTGATCCATTGCAGCAGCTTTCCAGTGACACCAATATTGGACAGCTTTCTCAGAAGGATCTTATGATCAACCCTGTCAAAGGCCTTGCTGAAATCAAGGTAGATGACAACAGTGTTGGAACCCTCTCCCAAGGCTCTCAAAATGTCATCAAAATGATGCAGTAGCTGCGTCAGGAAATCTCTCCCATTACGGAATCCATGCTGGTTGGGGTTCAGCATATTATGACTCTCAAGGAAGTGAGTCATACGCGATCTCAGCACCCTCTCAAATACCTTGATGATATGAGAGGTGAGTGAGATTGGACGGTAATTCACGGCAAGCGATTTGTTTCCTTTTTTGAAAACTGGGACAACAGGACTGGGATAGAAGGTCTTCTGGTATATATCCAGCATATATATATATATATGTGTGTGTGTGTGTGTGTGTGTGTGCGTGTGTGTGTGTGCGTGTGTGTGTGTGTGTGTGTGTGTGTGTGTGTGTGTGTTGTGTGTGTGTGTGTGTGGAGGCGCAATGGCCCAGTGGTTAGGGCAGCGGAGTCGCGGTCGTAGGATCGCGGTTTCGATTCCCAGACCGGGCGTTGTGAGTGTTTATTGAGCGAAAACATCTAAAGCTCCACGAGGCTCCGGCAGGGATGGTGGTAATCCCTGCTGTACTCTTTCACCACAACTTTCTCTCACTCTTACTTCCTGTTTCTGTTGTACCTGTATTTCAAAGGGCCGGCCTTGTCACTCTCTGTGTCACGCTGAATATCCCCGAGAACTACGTTAAGGGTACACGTGTCTGTGGAGTGCTCAGCCACTTACACGTTAATTTCACGAGCAGGCTGTTCCGTTGATCGGATCAACCGGAACCCTCATCGTCGTAACCGACGGAGTGCTTCCATTTTATCCATTCCATATATATATATATACGGTGAGAGATAGTGAGAGAATGAGAAAATGGGAGAGAAAGACGAGATAGGTAGATAGATTGATAGATTGATAAATTCATGGATAGATGAATAAATAGAGAGAATGATAGATAAACAGACAGATAGGTAAATAATCAATTTTCCATATCTTTTACTGATTGAAAATATATATTCCTGATTACATACACACTAGTGTTTTCTTCGTAGGTTTTCTTGTACTACGGTTTCCTATCTGCTGGTGTTGACCTGTTATAAAAAAAAACTTCCTACATCCTCCTTCCCATTAAACTTTGCCCGCAACAATCCGGAAGATATTGATTTTCAACATTTAAAGGAGAATGTACAAATTATACCAGCAAAGTTAGAGGATGCTATCTCCATTGAAATGATGAATGGAAATGTCATCAGTGACTCGTAATTACCACTTGAGATAAAAAGGATGTCATGCAACATTTTCTTGAAGTGTTAATCACCACAATGTGTTTAAGCCACCTTTCCTAAATTAGAGGAAATCGGGAAGGACATCTCTGTTCACATTATTACAGCATGACTAACATAAATCGTGGCTGAAAATGTGGCAAAATCAGCTTGAAGCAGCAAAAGTAAACGGGGCTTATATTTAGTTACACAAACTTTGGTCATAGTTTGATAGTCAGATCTGAAGTTACCGATATAGGAGGAAAGGGTGGTTCCAGTTTTCTGATGGAAATAGGTAACTCTCTTGCCAAATCATATTATTAACAGAAGGAATTACAATATGAAAACTTCGTGGATTTGTAGCTTACCTTGCTTTTGCCGGTGAATGAACATCTGTTTTCAGTTGAGATTTTAACAGATCCATAGTTCTAGACTCACACCAAACCTAATAAGTCGATTGAAAAAACATAAATAAATATATTCATCTAATATTTTCCGTAGTCATGAGGTCAAAGGTTCAATAGAAATGAAGTACTTAATTGCTTGCATATATCCTGAAGTAGTCACATGTGTAACTACAATCGGCAACAAGTGAAGGTAGAAACCTAACAACTGCGTTAGTTAAAGAGACAGGGTTAGAGACAGTAACAATCGGATGAGAACAAATAAATACACGCATTCCAAATTATTTTAAAGTAATTAATATTTATTAGTCCAAAAGTAAATAGAAGTAACTGCATTGGCAAACACTTGTTGCAGTGACTAATTTGGCAATTTAATAAGCGTTGTTATCTTATACAAATCTTCGTATCAAAATTAATTTCCTATTCAGAGAAAGTTTAGATCAATCTACACGAAGCGATAACAACTACACAAATCGTTTTTCTACTACAATCATTTTTGTAGTTAGGTGAGGACAGGTTGTTCGCCAAATATGAACTGCATATTCACATTTTAAACTACGAGAATGAGTTAAGAACGAATAAATACATCGATGATTTGATTTTCGCTGTTTTGCTTACTCTTTTACTCTTTTACTTGTTTCAGTCATTTCACTGCGGCCATGCTGGAGCACCGCCTTTAGTCGAGCAAATTGACATCAGGATTTATTCTTTGGAAGCTTAGTACTTATTCTATCAGTCTTTTTTGCCAAACCGCTAAGTTACGGGTACGTAAACACACCAGCATTGGTTGTCAAGCGATGTTGGGGGGGATACGGACACATACACACACATATATATATATATATATATATATATATACATATATACAACGGTCTTCTTTCAGTTTCCGTCTACCAAATCCACTCACAAGGCTTTGGTCAGCCCGAGGCTCTAGTAGGTGGGACTGAACCCGGAACCATGTGGTTGGTAGGCAAACTACTTATCACACAGCCACTCCTGCGCCTATATCTCTTAAATATAATCTCGTCAGCGATCAGCACACATTATCAGATACGTTGTTTGCCGAATTCTATAGATAAGAACGAATGTTCTTGCATATATACATATATTCGGGTGAGATTCTGACTAAAGAAACTCAGTCATACCAAAACACCAGCGCCTCAGAGAGTAATACATAACTGAATTGTATGTCATGTCAACAGATATTGAAAGTCAACAGTATATAATATAGTCATGCTAAAATCTGCAGATATACGTTCAGAATGAATGCTTTCATTATTGCTTTCATTCTCCCTTTTTACATGCTCATAATGGCATAAGAGTTAAATTCATAATTTCTAAATATACAAAATATATTCAAGTTATTCTCTACCGTAGATGCGGAATACCTAAGCATTTTTTGTATATCGTTTCTCTACATCCCGCAAATATACAACTCACTACACACACTCGAAAAGAAATGATAACTATTTATAATTATTGGTATAATTTCATTTGGTTTTTCTCGCAATATATAAAAGAATGCAATCAAATATTGCAAGGAAATGTGTGCATATCTTTTCTAACTATAGTTTGTTCGTTGTGTTGCAAATAAAACTATGATAGCTACTTCATAATGGTAATGCTATACTTTGAAAATAGAAAATTGTTTTCATTGAACAAATTCTGACAGTCTTTTGTTTGAAGCAGTGTGCATACTGTGGCGTAATGTTAGTCGTTTGTAAGTATATTGTGAGGCAAAAAAATGAGGAAACTGCCATGATTGTGGAGCTTCCAAAATTCTCAAAAAATGTCCAATAGGAAAGCAGATGTTTCGAGAAATATTAAATGACGAATGGTAAGACCTGTTAAAATTGTAATTTCATTTTTAAGAAAGTACCCGGAGCAAAGAGATAAACATTTAGGCAGCATATTATATTTGTCATCTTAAAATCACAAACATGAATAAAGAAAAGGTATAGAAAATACACAGACAATGTAGCTTTATGTTGAAAGCTTATTATTTTAGTTGCGTAATCTGTATTTGAAAACTGACCTGAGTAAAACTGGTGAAGAATAATTGCTCACTGCTCAAACTAAGGCCGGGGACGGTAGTCTTTTCCCACTTTGTATCACTTTTCCACATGCTATAAGCCTGTTAATGGGAAAGATCAGAAAAAAAACCCAAACAAATAATGATTTTTAAACTTTGTCACCATATCAGATATTTTGGAATAAATAAATGTAGAATATGTTGATTACAGTATTTGGCCGGAACAAATTTTATCAAAAGCAAAATTATACACGTTAAACTCCAGAACAACGGATATGAAACCCAGAATAGAAAAAAGCTGCAACTGTATACAGAAATGATTATAATTCAGTAGACTATTATCAGGTCATCCCATAAGTTCTGACCAAATTTTGAATAAAGAAACCAAGTTATCAAATGTTATATTTAATTGAAATTTAATCATCAATGTACTACTTTCCCTGGTTATCCATGACTTCCTTCCGTCTATTTACAAGCTTTTTAATCTCAGTGTAAAACTCATTTGGTTTCAAAGTGAAGGACTCTGAAATGTCAGTTTCGACCTCCCCCTAGCTTGTGAAAGTTATGTGCCCCAAATGTTTCTGTAAACTACTAAACGGATGGTGGTCTGAAGGAGCAAGGTCGGGAGAATAAGGTGGAGGAGGAATTTTTTCCCAACCAAGCTCTTCGATTTCTATGATGTGATCTTTGCAGTGTGGGGTCGCGCATTGTCCTGATGAAATATCACTTCTTTTCCATTCACTAAAGCGGGTCTTGTTTTCTTCAAAGCTTGGTTCAAACGCTCTAATTACTGACAGTAGACTTGAGCATTGATTGTTGCATTAGGTGGTAACAATTCAAAGTGAATTACTCGTTTGCAATCCCACAAGAGAGAGAGAAGAACCTTTTTTCCATGAAGTTCCCTTCTCGCTTATGGTTGAGCGTTTTCCTTTTTACGAAGCCACTATTTACGACGTTTAACATTTCGATAGAAGATCCATTTTTCGTCACTAGTCACAAGTCTATCCAAAAAGGGTGAAATGTGTTCGCGAGAATGAAGAGAAAATCAGATATCAACTCGTGATTTGCGGTTGCTTTCGGACAATTCATGAGGCACCCAATTTCCAAGTTTAGGAACCTTTCCAAGTTGTTGAAAATGACGATGAACAGTTGTATGGTTTGAACTAAGCTTTATTGCCAATTCTTAAACTGACAATGCAAGATTTTCTTTAAGTAATGCCTGAATGAGCTTATCATCAAACTCAACTAGATGTCCTGTTCGATCTTCATCTTCAAGGCTGAAATCTCTACTTCTGAATTTTGCAAACCATCTTCTGCAAGTTCTTTCATTCAAGCATTCTTTCCCATAAACTGAGTGTATGCTTCGAATCGCTTCGGCTGCAGAGTTTCCTTTTCTGTACTCATAAAGCATTATGTGCCTTAAATGCTCTTTGGATATGTCCGTGTTAAAAAGGATTTTAATCAAAGAAATTTTAAATCTATTATTCTGTAAAATAATATTTAATTAGTTTAAATGTACACAAATGCATAAAAATAATTTTAAATTTCATTAGACATTCTAATATACTATTAAATTTCATTCAATTTTAAAAGAGATAAAATCATAAAAGCATTTTTACTGACATTTAAATGTAATCTAAATTCCTCAGAAATGCCATGAGTACAATTCTCTGTATGTACATTTACGTAGTATCACATTTACACACCTGTCAAAACCATAATAAAGCACCTAAACATGCATGTTTATATCAATAAACTAAATAAGTACAAATAAATATATAAACAGAAATATCAGAATAGATCATGTTATACCGATACTCAGTTGCTCATTATTCAGGAAGATAATGCTGTGTTTTATAAAGACACTGCACTTCTTTAACTTTGCGAATATTTCAGTCAAACTCTCACTGTTTGAATATACTTGTTTAATTGTTTTTTATTGCAAGAGATAAGTACACATGCATACATAAGCCTCATATGTATATACACTAGCACACGAGGACTTGAAATTCTGCATAAATTATTTGCATCTCTACTCCATTAGATTACGCATAGAATTATCTTTTCCGTATTATGTGATATCATATTCGTACACTTATAAATATAGTCGTTAGTTATCACGTATTGTACAAAACTGAGGATTGGCCATATTGACTGATATAGAAATATATATGTACAAATATATAGTAATTTCTGTACCGCATATTAATTTAACATAGACTAGTGTAAAATATAAAGCAACAATATAGATAATTAACGAACATCTAAGACACCAAAAATTATGAATTACTTACCAAAAATGAAACTTTCATACCACTAAGGTCAGCAATATTTTCACCAAGAGTCAAAGTACCATTGACCTAATACACGAGTAAATAATGATTTTTTTTAGTAATATTGGTTTTCGTCAACGATTTCAAAAGATTTACCCTTTAATTATAAAAGTTAACATGTGAAGAGGGTTGTTATTACTACTTATATGGAGTCGATGTTTATAGAAAGAAGCATTTCTCTTATGAAACAACGGTTAACATAATATTGGATTGGTAACTTAGTTTTGGAATTTATTGCGTTTTTAAGCTTTGGAATTATTCTTTTCGAGAATTCTATTTTCGAATCATTTTGGGATCTATTTTGTTTTCTAGTTAATTCTAATTAATTTTCGTTAATTTTCAGATCATTAAAATGGTATGTCAAATTAAGAAAAAACAGCATTTTCGACACCTCCTTCTTTTTACTTTTAATCAAGGTTCTAAGGCCGCAAAAGCTGCTCGCGACATTTGTGCTGTGTATGGAGAGGGTGCCATAACTGAAAGAACCGCTCGTAATTGGTATGCCAAGTTCAAAAATGGAAATTTTGACCTCAAAGACGCAACTCGTTCTGGCCGTCCAGTTGAGTTCTATGAAGAGCGATTAAACCAACGTTTGCACGAAAATTCACGTCAGCTTCCACACTGCTATACATAAGCATCTTTACTCGATTGGAAAGGTTCAAAAGTATGGAGCATGCTGTAAGTGACAACAACAAAAATCAACGAGCTACAATCTCCGTTGGTTTTCTTACTCGTCACCGCACAACTCATGGACACAAGCAACGATTTCTTTACCTCTTGTACAAAATAAATGCTTGTTTTATTCACTATGGAATCGAATTGATACTACTAATGCATAAAGAAGGTTGAACATTCGGTAAAAAATAGACCAGTTATACTTACAGTCTTATTTGCTCTTGGCATCAGGAAATCAGAATAATCTTCAATGAGTTTCTCCGTTCGTTCGTCAAATTTTACTTGTGAATCGTTCGTTAAAACATTGCCAATATTTCCCTTTTCGTTAAATTTTATACCTAAATTAAATTGATTGGTAAAGTAACATTTACTGTAGAGTTTAATATTTGAAGGTGTATATCTACGTGTTAACACAGTCGATTATATTTTTATATACTTGTAGTGAAGAACATAACATCACACAAGCCTGCCCGATAAACAGAAAGACAAATACTGATGGATTGTGATCTCAATACTGATAAATAACAAACTACAAAATCTTACATTTCGATGAATGTAATTGTTTACTTCACCACCTCTACTAGATTGGAACATATTTTGTCAACCCTTTGAAAGATGAAACTCAATATCCTGCTTGACGGACTTGAAAACGGATCTTAATTCAACTTACCAAATACCATGAAGCATTTTGACCCACATTCTAACGATTCTATCAATCCACTACTACGAACCAGCTCAAAAATGTAATTAAATTGGTTATCATACCGCATCATCGTTGATCTGAATGGCTATAAGTTAGTTTTCATAAACCGGTGGCACTAACATTTCTTACCATATAGTCAAAACCATCTCAGTTAGATTGTGAAATGCTGACATTTGACTACATTTAACTAGATAATCAGAACATATTTTATCAAGTTAGTAATTTACTGTTTGACAGTTTTAGTAAACAAGGAGGAAAGCAGCACCATTAAAACAACAGAATTCTGTAAGGCGTGTAAGATATAATAAATGGGCATGCAAACCACGTAGTAGGAGTAAATGCAGGCTATCAGATAAGTTGATTTCAGGTGGAGCAAGACACCAATTACAAATGGAGCTAGGATCTCGGGAGACAATTTCTCTGGAATGCCCAGATTTTCCCCTTAAAGTGCTTGATTTCTCTTATGCCTAGGTGACCAAATTAGCAGTTGGGTGATGAAGTATTTGGGAGGATGTTACAGCAATGTAATATCTAGATTTAAAAAAATTAGAAACAGTTTAAGGAGCAGTTATGATTGCGAGCAACAATGGTTTTATCACTCGAAATGAAAAGTCGACTGCATGATACTTGAGTGCAAAGTGCGCTACTGCACGGCAACGAGAGATGAGCTTAAATGACGGCTGAGGGAAGGCATAAAAAAAAAGAGAAGCAAGGTCTCAATATAACAGGTTAATGCGCGTAAAACATGCATAAATGCACTGAGAGACGCTGGATATAAGAGAAACCAGCTGTAATGTCCGAAAGAAGAAATTGCATTGATATCGCTATATGATACAGATGATGGATTACGGCTGCATAAGAAAATGCCGAATGATCACGATGAATACGGAGGTCAAGGAAGGTAATAGATGAAGCGGTGAAAAATGTTTTCAAGACGTTAAATCAGATGTAACTGAGCGAAGATTGCGTCGACTAGCGCCACGTAGTGTTCCTGAAGACTCAACCTTCTACGCCAGCTTAATATATACACCTGCCTCATGCATATTGCATTTTTTGTGAACGTATCGCCATCCAAAAGTTTCCCATTTTTATTTCTCATACTCCTCGACTATTTATTCTTTTAAACACTGGGCCTATTCTAGGTCCTCATTTTCTCTACTCACCGTACCACGATGTCCATAATTAACAGGAAAGTACACAATTTGTACTTTTCTACAGCTCCCCCACCTACAACCTACGAACTACATCTCCAGTCATGGTGCTTAACTCGCCCCACCTGATACCGTGCTTTCTTGTTCATGTTGAGTATATAACCAGGCCCCTTGTATATACCTCCTCCTACCGCCAAGAGGTAACTCCCCGCCTCCTCATACTCAACACCTTCATCCTCCATTTCACTCCCACTTTTTCTCTCACTTTTTCCGGCACAGGTGACACTTGGGGGGGGGGGCGTCCCTCAATGATCACCGGGTGCTTGAAACCAGCCATTGTCAAGAAATCTGGTAAAACCAGGTCTTCGACCGATTGGGCCCATAGGGTCAAAATTGCTTTTGACCCGACCCAATCGACCGCAGGCAGTATTTTTACATTCAAGAGCCTGGCAGGGCCATCAACCGGGCTCGACGGATAGAATCTTCTATCCATTCAGCCTCTATACCAGAAGGCGGCCCACACACCCAGGGTCTTGTCAATTTACACCCACAATAAGTGGGGAGAAACAAAATCTTCCTCCCATCTATATGTTGGCTCACAAATTTCTGAGCCTCCATAGGGGTGTCGAAAAGCACGCACACCGTTGCGTACTTTGAACCCCTACAGATGAACCTATAAGTTGGCACAAATCCCGCCAACTCTTCTTCAATTTCACTCTGAGAGAATACACAGATGGTGTTGCGGACCTTGCAATAGGTCCGCAACACAACCATTCTCTCATCATAGTTTTTTAACCACTCCTTGGGGGCCACAATTCGCCACTCCCAGGCTTTCTTGCCATTAATAAAAAAAACCTAAAATATAAAAGGCCATAACAAAGTCAAAATGTTCAAATATATGTCTCTAATGCAAACACAAAAAAGAGCAGAAAGACAAACAAGAGAAAAAGAACGAAGGAACACAGTTCAAATGACAACAAAATTCAACACTGGTAATCCTTTGTAGCATAGTTAAAAATCTCTTGCAGCACAAAAATAGCAGCAAAATATTCCTCCAATTCTGGTTGCACTCCAAATGGTAAAACCCACGAAGTGCACACAACCACATAAAATCATAAATTTTCGGAAGGACACGCCTCCCGAAAACACACAATTCTCACTATAAAGTGAGACTTTTTGTACGACCTCTGGCAAACAAATGCCTGGAAGACCCTTGATCGAAAAAAATAATTCAGTGTTAACAACAGCTCTCACTAAGTTCCCAAAAAGGACAAATGCCTTACCTGTGGTCGTACGTCAACTTTTTCAATTTTTCAGGACGGCTTCACAGCACGTCTTGATAGTTCTCTTTCACGGAAGTAACTAACAAACTCGCGTGCGTAAGCAAGCTACTTACTTCACAGCAACTCCTGTGCCTATGTTTATATATTTGCAAATATTTTCAGATGTGAAATTTTATCAATTTGAGTGTTATTGTAAAATGGATTAGATCGGAAGCGCTATAAAATATAATAAAATCCTGGAACTTAAAGCATCTGTATATCAAATTGCTACAGTCGATTGGAAAAAGTTTACTAACTGTAAATTATTTGCAGATATTTTTCAGAAATCACTTATACCACACTATTCGTCTGCGTACTACTGCGCCTGAACATGCACGTAAATGGACATGTGTACATACACACAGTAGTTAAAAATATTGCAGTACATGTCAAGTGAATTATATAACATGATTGACTATACGTCTTACTCTATCTTATCAATTATGTATCTACACACCATTGCTAATTTAAAATATTAAACTCTATGCCCGGTATGTTGCATTTAGAGGGCAATTATCAAGTAATACAAGTAAAAAGAGAAAACAAACCAGTATTGTCAAATGCATGCATCATCTCGTGACCAATTACTGTGCCAACACCGCCAAAATTTATTTCCCTGTAAAAAAAACAAAGTTTTGATATTTCTTACTATTATACGTCATACATTTTTCTGTAATGGTGTTAATATGTAGAAATTGTAAGTCTAGCTTTGCACAAGCAGAATCTTTAAAGTTACTTTCAATTTCCTTAGTCATGTGATGTTTTGTATGCCCAGTGTTCAAGGCTGACTTTACTTTTTATCTTTAAGAAGTAATATATGGGAGAAATGAATTACTTGGGTTGACCGTTGTAAACTTTTTCCAAGTCAGAAATGAATATCTAAATAATATGTTTAGTCGAGGCATTCAGTACATTTCACTGAGTGGAAATTATAACGCAGAACCTTAGTGTAACACTAATTTTTCGTATTCTTTTAAACTTGTGGATTAGACTTATTATTAAACGGAGCAGGCAGCATGATTTTTAAATCTCTAACATTCTGGTAATGATATTAAGGAATGAAACATTTTTTCACAGTGGCTTTTTCACATTCAGCAAATCCTTATTGAGTTAAATTAAACACTATAGGCAAGCATTAGATGTAATTTTGAGGAACCCAAAGCAAGAATCTCAAGATTCTATTTGCTGAAGGAACAGTGTAATACTAATGATTTAAGGAGAATATTTAGCTATCTTGTATGAATTGACCACCTCAGCGTCTTCGATGAAGAGGATAAACGACAAGTAGCACTGTTACAGACACTGCACAAATACATGGATCAGCAATTTGTATTATGAAAATGCACCAAACCTTCATGAGAGAAAATGGAAAATAATTAGGAAAATTGATAGAAAAACAAGACGATGATATGACAGATGCAATAGAAGTACAATTTTAGAGTAAAACATACAGTAAGAAATATGATTACAATGTGAAGGTAAAGTGGATAGACAGAACAGAAAACGAATTAAATGAGTAAACGAACAACTGGACATAGTAATTATTCCAAAGCTTAGATTGACAGCAGGGATTCCGGTTGAAGAGCTAAAAACACCCGGGCACGCATTAAGTTATTAAATATAAGTATGTGTATCAGTAGAGTGAAATTGTCCCAAATTAAATGAATAAGTGGAAGATAAGATTTAGAAAAGACACATTATGGCAATTATGTTTTTTTAAATGAGATTTATGCATCTTAAAAGAGCTGAAGCAATTACCGAGCTGACAGAAAGAGAAACAGAGAAGTAAAAACATGGATAAGATGATTATGAGAAGCTGCAAGAGATGAAGAATTGACCTTACAATAGAGTGTGTCGATTGCAAGGCAGTGGCTCCTATGTCTTCTTATCTTAACTGACAAGATGTGTTAACATGTACATGTTTAGTCTTGGTGTAAAAGATGGGCTAAAGCAATTAGTTTGCTTAATACTACAGAATAGCACGGCTATGGAAAATGAAAAACATGAAGATAGTGCCAATAATTGTTGGGTCCTTGGGAACAGCATCAGAAGGCATCAAAAGGAATATCAAGAAAATTGGTATAGAGTTCCCAGTAGAACTGTTGCAAAGTTTTACCTCCATAGTACGGCCAGAACAATCAGAAAAGTATTGGCCTGATGTAGTAGTAGTAGTAGTAGTAGTAGTAGTAGTAGTAGTAGTAGTTGTTGTTGTTGTTGTAGTAGTAGATAAAGAGGATAGAAAGCACCAGATAATTGACTTTACAGTCCCAATTGATGAAGCAAACCAATTTGAGTGGTATAGATAAATAGCAAAGTCCCAGGATCGAGCCATTGAATTACAGAGAGTATAAAAAGTGCGGGTGAAATGTATCTCAGTGGTTATAGATGCATTAAAAAATATCCCCAACGATATCAAAAGATGGATAGAGGGAAAAGACATAAAACCAGTTTAGTACAGCTCCATAAAACAGTGTTATTAGGGGCAGTTAGGATACTTAGAAGGGTTCTTTGCTCTAAGGTTATTTACTTGTAGCCCGATGTTAGGAATTTTTCTTTTCCAACAGTCTATTCTGTTGTGTGTATATGAATAATAATAATAATAAAAGTAATAATATGCACGCATATTCCATAGAGTACAGTCTGTCTGAGGTCCTTGTCACTTCACAAACACTACAAACCCCCGGTAGACACAATATCTTCAATCAACAACCTCACGATATTGTATACTGTGCGACGTCAATAGTAATAATAATAATAATAATAATAATAATATCAACAACAACAACAACAACAACAATAATAATAATAATAATAATAATAATAATAATAATAATAATAATAACAAAAATAATAACAACAACAATAATAATAATATAAAATGTACGGTCAGTTTGCAAGAGATTTGAACGCCAAGACAAATACATAGGACCTGTGGTTATGGATGAGGAGGAATGTTCTGAAGACAGAGACAGAAGCTCTCATATGCGCAGGTCAGGAACAAGCGTTAAGGACCAATTATATAAAGTGCAGATTTGACAACACTACCGATAGCGACAAATGCAGAATTTGTGGTGAGAGGGGTGGAACGATGTAGCACAACGTTAACGAATGCCCGAAATTGGCACAAAGCGAATACAAACAACGCCATGACCTATGTGTTAAGAATGATCCATTGGGAGGTCTGTTGAAATCACTGCATACAAAGAGCAACGACGTGGTCTGAACAAACCCCAGAAAGAGTCACCGAAAATAAGAAGTGCAAAATCCTGTGGGATGTAGTGATCCAGGGCGATCAGCTGACCAGACATAGGAAACCGGACATTGTCGTGGTGAATAACAAAGAAAGAAACGTATAATATTCGACAACAGAATCAATGTGAAAGAAGAAGAAAGAATAAAGAACTACTTAGATTTGATGTGAGTAATACGAAGGTTGTGGTCAATGAAGAAAGTTGACATGATACCGGAAATGGTAGGATACACGGAAATAGTACGAAGATGAAACAGAAGGTGTCACCGAGTAGAAGGAACAAGATACTGTGTGATTTTGCAATCCCAGTGTGATTTTGCAATGAGTGTGTGTGTTTGCGCGCAAATGCGTGCGTGTTTATTGGTGCATATGTGTGTGTATATATAAATGATATATCTTGAAGTGAATTCTATTATTTATAAAGCTAAAACCCCTTGGATAGAATAAGATAACAAGCTGTCTACGAGACTTGAAACAAGTATCTTATGAAACCAACAACACGGTGCTACTAATTACATTAAAGACACCCATGCATGTCTTCTATAAATCTAAACGTTTTTATTCACAAAACCGGGATACAGGAAATGTTTCATCCACGTATCGCAGACAGCTGTCGCGTGAAACTTTTTGTAGAACAAGAACAAACACTTACTGAGAGACATCCACATCGAAAAAGGGTGACTGCAAAATGGCTGATGGTATAGCTAAAAAGAGAAACAAAAAAAGTAATGTACTATATGAATGTGAGTGCTTGTGTGTGTGTGTGTGTGTGTGTGTGTGTGTGTGTGTGTCGAACTGATAAGGAAAAGTTTGACAGATCGACTCTGGCATAGAAAAAATTGTCTTGGTTGCATTAGATAGATAGATAGATGGATAAATAGATATATAGATAGATAGATATATATATAGATAAACAGACAGATAGATAGATAGATAAGTTTCATTATTGGCCACACAGGGCTGCACACAGATGGGACAAGTTACAAGGTAGAGCTTTTCTTTTGGGGGATGAAAAAAAAAACAAAAAACAAAAGAAACAAAAAAAAGGGGTGGCGTAGGTTTTCGATCAAGAGGGATCGTAAAAGGGAAGAAAAGAACAAAAAAATAAATAAAATAGATAGATAGATAGATAGATAGATAGATAGATAGAAAGATATATATATATATATGTATATATATATATATATATATATAGATAGATATATAGATAGATAGATAGATAGATAGATAGATAGATAGATAGATAGATAGATAGACAGACAGATAGATGGATATATATATATAGATAGATGGATAGATAGATAGATAGATAGATAGATAGATAGATAGATAGATAGATAGATAGATAGATATATAGATAGATAGATAGATAGATAAACAGACAGATAGATGGATATATATATATATATATATAGATGGATAGATTGATAGATATATATATAGATAGATAGATAGATAGATAGATAGATAAATAGATAGATAGATAGGAAGATATATATATATATATATATATGTATATATATATATATATAGATAGATAGAAAGATATATATATATATATATATATAGAGAGAGAGAGAGAGAGATAGATAGATAGATAGATAGATAGATAGATAGATAGATAGACAGACAGATAGATGGATATATATATATATAGATAGATAGATAGATGGATAGATTGATAGATAGATAGATAGATAGACAGATAAGTTTCTTTATTGGCCACACAGGACTGCACACAGATGGGACAAGTTACAAGGTAGAGCTTTTCTTTTGGGGGATGAAAAAAAGAAAAAAAAGGGGTGGCGTAGGTTTTCGATCAAGAGGGATCGTAAAAGGGAAGAAAAGAACAAAAAAAAATAAATAAATAAAAGATAAAATAAAAAAGAAAAAGAATAAAAAGAAAAAAAAAGAAAAGGAAAAGGAACAAAAGGAAAGAGAAATGAAAAAAGAAGAAAAAAGGGGAAGAAAAGGGGAAAAGGAAAAAAAAACGATCAATAGGGATCGTGTATCACAATGTTATGATATATGGTGTAAAGGGGAAAGCAAGTATGGTTTATCCGTGGGAAGAAAAGCCTACGAAAAAGACCACGGTAACCTTGGTCAATATTGTTATATGTTACCACATTTGTTTGCAAGTGGGTAACCCTCTGTTTTCAATTTCTGGGTTCATAGGATTATGCTCAAGGTGGCTTCGTCATTCATACGTGCCATCCTTGCTACATTCACCCAGATAGACAGATAGGTAGATAGACAGATGAGTAGATAGATAGATAGAAAGATATATATATATATATATATATATATATATATATATATATATCGATAGATAGATAGATAGATAGATAGATGATAGATAGATAGATAGATAGATAGATAGATAGATAAATAGATAGATAGAAAGATAGATATGGGCAGAGGATAGCACCATGGTGATAACCTACCTATAGTTGTATATTTGATGCAGCATAACAAAAAAGTTCAGTCTTAGCGTTGGGAATATTACTATTTTAAATAACTAAGCGTGTCAAAAAGCAAAATATACTATTTCGTAGTTTTTAGGGGTTTGGGATTTTTTCGTAGCTTTTCTGTTTGTTGTTGTTGTTGTTATTATTATTATTATTATTATTATTATTATTATTATTATTATTATTATTATTATTATCATTATTATTGAGTGAGAGAGCAATGCATGCCATCAAAGTGACACTGGGGTAAAATATACGAAGCCCAGTATACCCATCATGACTACCCGTCTGATAAGGGTACACCAGGCACATGCATCACAACCGTATGTACGCGATATGGTGATCTCATGAAGATAAACAGCGCATGACCTTGCAGGTGGGGCCCAGTTAGAATTTTCTTCAGGTCGAGTAGCCCATCCCGCTCAAAAGGTCCCTGAATAAGGATTGTTTAAGGATGTTGAACAAATCACCCATGTTTCCAGAGGTGAATTATCCAAACCTCTAAGAATTCCTTTCAACACACTGCTATGATGCTCCCCCACTACGTCTGCTCGTGATCAGAGATGCATATATCGTCAGCCACAAAGGGACATGCTCAACTGGTTAAGGTCAAACAACTGACAGGCAAATCTGTGGTATTGAGAAGAATATTTGCAGTAGTCCATCTTTTATACCAAGACAAAACAATGTACATGACAACACTTCCAATCAGTTAAGATCAGAAGTTATGAGAGCCACTGCCTGGTACTGCATCAGGGCATTTATTATTATTGTTGTTGTTGTTGTTGCTGCTGCAGCTGCTGCGGTTGTTGTTATGAATCCATCGTAAGTGCAGCATTCAATATATTACGAGACCAACAGTAATTAAAGACGGCGCTTTTTGGGTGACTTCGTGGATATGTTATATGAGACTTATCAATGTATTTCCTATTGTTCCTATTGTTAGACATGTATAGTTAAACAGCTAAATGGAGAAAAGCATTCATGGCGGTAAATAATGTATTAAAACAACTAGCAAGTTGGCGAATGGTCGTAACCGAAACGGAAAATTCCAACTCCTCATCACAAGCCACTATTCTTTTATTCTTTTACTTGTTTCACTCATTTGACTGCGGTCATGCTGGAGCACCACCCTTAGTCAAACAAATCGACCCGAAGACTTATTATTTGTAAAGTTACTAGTTATTCTATCGGTGTCTTTTGCGAACGCTAAGTTACGGGGACGTAAACACACCAATATCGGTTCTCAAGCAGTAATGGGGGGTACAAACACAGACACACAAATACATATGTGTGTGTGTGTGTTTGTGTGTATGACGGGCTTCTTTCAGTTTCCGTCCATCAAATCCACTCATAACGCTTTGGCCGATCCGAGGCTATAATAGAAAACATTTGCCCAAGGTGCCATTCAGTGGGACCGAACCCGGAACCGTGTGGTTGGGAAGCAAGTTTCTTACCACACTGCCACCCCTGCGCATATAAAGCCACACTTGCGCCTATACCCTACTTTTAAATCATATACAATCTCTGCTCACTGATGCAATTCAACAAGGCGCTGCGAGAAAAACCAAGATATAAATAAACAAATATTCATTTATTCTTTTACTCTTTTACTTCTTTCAGTCATTTCACTGAGGCCATGGCAAGTACGTACGTACATTCATATATTCAAAGAAACAATCACATGTAGTGTCTCGACTTCCACTGAACAAGCATTGTTTTGTCAATGATAGATATCAGCTCTTTTCTATATAAGGTGGAATATAATGTTACGTTTACGAATTTATTTTGCAAGATTCCTAATGTGAAATTGTGTATAGAAGTAGATATTGTTATATTTTAGGAGGATCATCTTTTTCTTGCCAAATAAACACACATATATTCGTTCTTCCCGTTTATTATTGTTATTATTTCAAGTTTTGTCCATAATCTTGAAATCTTTCGGCACACACCTGTGATGTCTTCAGCGACTATTTCAGCCCACGTGTCTCTTCCTGCTGTATTTAGTCAATTTTAGAATGGATATAATGAACATAATATAATAAAAATAATAAATACATGAAGAAGGAAGATACAGTGCATGTTTTCTATTTGGCAAGGAAGTAAAATGTCCATCCCAGAATATAACTATGTGGGTCATAATGGTTTCCAGCATATAAATTCTGGAAACGTAGTCGATAAATGTGAAAAGAAGGCTGTAATTATATATTTATCTGGATATACTCCCTGTACGTCCAGGGAGTGTGAATGTGTGCATTTATAGAACGCACAACACAATGTAAATCAGAACTTATAATAATCGGAAGAATACTAAGCCACACTGGGTGAATTAAGAATGCTATTGATAATGTGTTAATAACATGTGAATTAATCGTTAGATTGATAATAGATAGATAGATAGAGAGAGAGAGAGAGAGAGAGAGAGAGAGAGTCGAAGAGAGAGACAGAGACGAAATAAACCGCTTCCAAAACTGCATATTTGAGCAAGTGGTAGTCGTTACGTGTTGGATCAGAAACTCTCCCTCACACACAGCCTCTTACTCCTCCATGCATAACTACGTAAAGCTGAAAATTATATAAATTTTTATACATACATATTGTGTTATACATTGCATTGTATTGAGCGTTCACGTTAACTGTGTTGATAATGGCCCTGTATGATATAAAGCGAATAAAGTTGGTTATGTTACTGCTCGTTGTATCACGCTATGTGAAATTCTTAAACTAAATACATCAATGAAATATATCAAGTGAGAGGGATTTAGGTTTCGTGTAAATTAAATTGTTCCTAATATTTGAATCACATTAAGGGCGGCGAGCTGGCAGAAACGTTAGCACGCCGGGCGAAATGCGTAGCCGTATTTCGTCTGCTGTTACGTTCTGAGTTCAAATTCCGCCGAGGTCGACTTTGCCTTTCATCCTTTCGGGGTCGATAAATTAAGTACCAGTTACGCACTGGGGTCGATGTAATCGACTTAATCCGTTTGTCTGTCCTTGTTTGCCCCTCTGTGTTTAGCCCCTTGTGGGTAGTAAAGAAATAGGTATTTCGTCTGCCGCTACGTTCTGAGTTCAAATTCCGCCGAGGTCGACTTTACCTTTCATCCTTTCGGGGTCGATTAAATAAGTACCAGTTACGCACTGCGGTCGATGTAATCGACTTAACCCCTTTCTCTGTCCTTGTTTGTCCCCTTTATGTTTAGCCCCCTGTGGGCAATAAAGAAATAAATATTTGAATCGCTTATATGCTTGAAGTAAACCGCTTAAAATGAATTTGAATTCGGGGCGTAGAGTAATGTATATGTATCACAACAGAATTTTGTGGTGTTACTAGACAAACTCTTCTGAAATCCACTGACCTTCTACACTTTAAGTTTAATTAATAATATACGCAAGATCCCATAATGCTGTTGATTTGAATAGTCGATTAGACTGGACCGCTGGTACTTATTTATGTGATCTTCTTGCATGAAAGCAATGTGGACTTCAGGAACAAAGCTTTATATTCAGAACATAAAGAGATTGTTGTGGGGATCTATTAACGAGGATAAGAAAGAATATAGGCACATAATGTTTTAAATGTGCATAGTAAAATTTGACTTGAATATATTCACTCTGTTCAACTTTTCACTTCCCCAAATTTGAATTGAAGTTTGTAATATATTAAAACTTCACATAAACTATGTAACTTTTAAAGAAGTACTCTCCTCCTGAAACGAAGTATATTCAAGTTATGTGCTTTGTCAAACTGAACTCAGTTTTTATTCAAAAACGGTTTACATACATGGACACTTTATGACGTTGTAACCAAGTTGAATTTTACAGGGAATCAAAAAACACGATTGAGTAATTTATCCCCCGCCCTGCAAAAAGAAAAATTTAAATGTCTAGATTTTAGAAAAGAAATTTTGCTTCGTAGTTGTGGTAACATAATAACGCTCTTTCAGAAGGCTGTAGACAGCTTGTCCATTAAATTTCTTCCTAACCCAGCCAAACTAAACTTTCATACTTGGTCATTATTTCTCCTCTTAGTAGTAGTTACAGCTGACTGAATTGATACAACTTTGGAAAATTTTTCATCATCTATAATCTGTCTTCGTAAAAATACGGGCAGAGACAAGACCGTGTGGTTAAAACAGTTGCTTCGAATCCACGTGGTTTACTTTGTGATATCACCGTCCGGCGTTTAAAGGGGATGTCTTCTTCAATAAGCTTGTTTTTTTCAATGCTTTCTGTGTGTTTAATATCACTGACGGAAATTGTAGAAAATCCCTTAAGTGGTAGATTTAACCGTCGTTAGATTAATGAACTCTACTTAGCCATTTGGGGATTTTTTAGTTAGATCACCATTGTGAGGATAACCTCCCTCGTTAATCCAGTCGGATATGGAGGCTCACACACAAAACCTTGAACGCTGCCTGTACTCTTTTTATTCGGTATTAATGAATTTATAACCCACCAAGTTGCTACATATAAATAGGTAGAGGTACAAGGATAATCGCTGTAAAATGGCAAAAGAGGATCTTTAACTCTTTTTTCTATACAGCTTGTAGACAGATAACTCATCAATATTTGTGCAGGTTCCTCCATTACAAAAAAGATTTTTATCTTTTATTTAATATTATCCATTGTGTTTTTGCCTTCCGATTATCTTTCGTGGTTCCTTGTATGGTGCAAACTCATGAAAAGAAACATATTTTTAAACAGGGGCAAAATCAACTAGGCCGATACGGTTAAATTGATGAACTACCAACATCACCAGTACTAAAATTAATAATATTTATGTCTCTTAGTAATTTACATAACTGTTTGCTTTGATTTATCTGAGCAATAGCTTCCAAACTCGTTCCATAGTTCACACGTCAGAAATGGAAAAGCCATTTAAACTACGATGACAATTTATATCACATTAAAATATTTCCTTGAGAAATGAAACGGAAAATTCGATGTTCATTAGCCTTAATATATTTAATTATGGTTAATTTTGAACAGTATTAAGGTAGCGAGCTGGCAGAATCTTTAGCTCGCCCTTGCGTCCTGAGTTCAAATTTAGCCGGCGTTGATATTACCTTTCATCTCTTTCGGGCATGGATAACGTAAGAACCAACTGAACACTCGGGTCGATGTAATCAACTTAGCCACTTTTGCAAACCTGTTGGTTTTGTGCCAAACTTTGAAACCAGTAATGGGGAGCATTATTGACAATCTAGTAAAGGAAGTTAAGTTACTCTGAGTAAAGTCGACGCTGAATCTGGATTTAATTGAAATGAAGAAAATTTCAAGAAGCTATTCGAATTTCCTTATAGTTATATGAATATAATTTGATAATTGTTTTTTTTTTACATAATGACTGGAATAGCTGTCGATTCTGGGACTATCGTGAAAGCCGTTGTTATCAACATCATAATCATCACCATACTCCTTGTAATTATCGTTATTGTCGTCATTATTTTGCCAAAGTTACCTTATTAGTGTATTGAGGAAGTTCATAGTGGATTTGCGCACAGAACCGTGAAACAAGTAAATGTTTCAGTACTACTGATAAAGTAAAAACTTACGAATCTTCTGAGAGCGTTTCACTAAATGACTTCATTTTCCTCCTCATAAGGGCTTTATTGTATTCGAAGATGTTATCATACAAGCTGTCGTCCACAGTTACCTAAATACATTAAGAAATAACATAAATACAATCATTTGTTGGAATTAGTGAAATGAAAGGAAGTGACGTAATTTTTTGCAAGAAACCGCATAGAATTGAATATATTGTTTGAAACTTGCAACAGCTTCATTTTATTGCATCATGGATTTTTCGACGACAGATTTTCAAGGTGTTGGCCATATTTAAAATAGTGAGGCTTCACAGAATATACGTAACTGTAAACTAAAAGTGAAATAAATTAACATTCTAATGGGCAGTAAATGGCTAAAATTATCTCAAGAGCTTGGAACAAGAAACTGGAATATACTCCACAGCGTGTCGATGGATTGGGTATTCATATGTAAGTGTACATGTTTGTATAATTGTGTGTACGTCGCTAAATCTTCATTTTATTAATTATGAGACTAATTCGATTAACATTAGTATCTATCGAATATACATATAGATGTACAAATTTATATATAAAATACTAAAGCCATAAATGTTCACCTGAAAATATATATTCTATTTTACATCTGGTTTATCGGAAACTACAAAAAATTTGGTAATACCTAATTTATAATACGGCAAAAACAAAAGAAGGAATAAATGGACAATCAAATATATACATATATACTGTACACACATACACACACACTCGCGAGCACACACACACCCACGCACGCACACATACACACATATATATGTTCAGGAGGCAGTGAAAAATTGTCGTCTAAATTATGCAAAACTTAAAATAACACTGACATCTCATTTTAATAGATATATTTACCAAAATTATATAAAAATATCTTCAAATACTAAAGGGTAAATTTATTCAATAAAATCGCCATTTGCTTCAA
>NC_043004.1:38627850-38650350 GCF_006345805.1 Octopus sinensis
GAACATACCCCTCCGGCAACGTATCACCTCAGACGAACACGCTCAGACTGCCAGTACTAGCAAATTCAAAATGTACAAGCGAAGATTCATGTTCTCTCCCCTTCCACCCACGTGAGTTATCTAGTAAACATATATTTTAACGGTGAGAACCGTAGCAATAGAACAGAGAGAAAGGAATTATAATATCAACAATTGAGGGTAAAATTAATTAGTTATTAATCAATTTCACCAAAGTAGTGTTCAGTATGTAAAAGGACCATTTAAGGCGAATTCAAAATATTACATTATATAATTAGGGCTTAGTAAAATAAATTACTTTGCCACATACTGAACTTTCTAGAAATAGCAGCCAAAAAGTTTTTTAGCCATTTCCACTACTTTAAGAAAATTTCTCTCAGATAATGTTTACTCAAAAATAACTCACGAAGATATGGAGGTAAAAACAGTAAAATATCACAAGTACAAAGATCATTTGAGAACGTCAACGTTTCTAGATTAGCCAAATAAAACTCAGCATTTCCTTCGTCAGCTCAACATTTCTTAATTTTGGATTTGAAAGCACTAAAAGAATGAACATACCCCTCCGGCAACGTATCACCTCAGACGAACACGCTCAGACTGCCAGTACTAGCAAATTCAAAATGTACAAGCGAAGATTCATGTTCTCTCCCCTTCCACCCACGTGAGTCATCTAGTAAACATATATTTTAACGGTGAGAACCGTAGCAATAGAACAGAGAGAAAGGAATTATAATATCAACAATTGAGGGTAAAACTAATTAGTTATTAATCAATTTCACCAAAGTAGTGTTCAGTATGTAAAAGGACCATTTAAGGCGAATTCAAAATATTACATTATATAATTAGGGCTTAGTAAAATAAATTACTTTGCCACATACTGAGAGAAATTTTCTTAAAGTAGTGGAAATGGCTAAAAAACTTTTTGGCTGCTATTTCTAGAAAGTTCAGTATGTGGCACAGAACATGAATCTTCGCTTGTACATTTTGAATTTGCTAGTACTGGCAGTCTGAGCGTGTTCGTCTGAGGTGATACGTTGCCGGAGGGGTATGTTCATTCTTTTAGTGCTTTCAAATCCAAAATTAAGAAGTGTTGAGCTGACGAGGGAAATGCTGAGTTTTATTTGGCTAATCTAGAAACGTTGACGTTCTCAAATGATCTTTGTACTTGTGATATTTTACTGTTTTTACCTCCATATCTTCGTGAGTTATTTTTGAGTAAACATTATCTGAGAGAAATTTTCTTAAAGCAGTGGAAATGGCTAAAAACTTTTTGGCTGCTATTTCTAGAAAGTTCAGTATGTGGCAAAGTAATTTATTTTACTAAGCCCTAATTATATAATGTTATATATATATATATATATATATTTATTATATAGAAGGAGCTTCTACAGGACTAGAACTGTTTCATTCGAGAGAAATCTTCCTGTAGAAGCTCCTTCTATATAATAAATTAATTTTACTCTGCTATGTATTGAGTACCTTATTTACTGTGGTTAACCCCGAATCAACCCGGGACCTACATATATATATATATATATATATATATATATATATATATATATATATATTGGTCATCGTATAAACAAAGCATGTTTTTGTTAACTTTTATTTTTCAGAATTAAAATAAAGTTCTTTATTAATCTAAAATATACTCTTCTTCATTTTCAACAATGCTCTTCCATCAATCTGATAGATTTGCAAGGTCATTTGTCCGCGAGGAAAAACACTCCTGACCTCGTCTACAGAATTCATATTTTGGGGATCCGAAATGATTTTGAAGACTGCAGAATAAATGATAATCAGATGGGGCAATGTTTTGACCTGTTTTTAAATAATTAAACCAAAAATTATTGATCATATTGGGACAAGGCTAACAATTGCTGTTTGCAAGCAATTCAATTAAATTTACCTCAGTATCCTATCGGTGTTACTAAACGGATACTAAACGGATGAAAGGCAAAATCAATTATTTTGGATTGCAAATTACACAACATAGCGACTAACACTTGTGGAAAAAAAACTCGGAGAGAGCGTAACAGCAAGTGGTCCTCAGAGGAGAAACCCCTTTTAGGCAAGTGTTTCGGCCCTTAACTCCTGACACTCTACGGGGGTCAGATTCCCGGATGTCCACCTGCTGTCCGTTTTAGTACACCTTAGGTGGGATTTGTTTCTCTGGTTTCCAGCACTGCTGTGATGTGTTCTGGGGCCCTGAGAAGGGCTAAGTTTTCAGCTGGCCACACTGGCTACACAAGGCCTATACGACTACGCCAATCTAGCACTCGTTTGAATTGAGGCAAATTAAGCCTCATGAATTTGGCCTTTGTTCCTCCTAGATCAGATCTAACTTGAGGCCTTCTCCGCCGCTTCTCCCATGGCCCTCAAGGTTTTAGTTTAGTATGTAAAGTTCCTATCTTTCGTTTGAAATCATTTATATTTAGAAGACGGGTTTACCAGCCAAATAAACAATCATTTTTAACAATTGCCCTTGGTTGAATAGACACGACTAATTGACTGTTAGCTAGTTTATCAACGAGAGACGAAAGGCAAGGCTGATTGTAGCATTTGAAATCAGAACAAATAGTCGCAAGTACATAATGCATCGTATTTCCTCTGGTATCCTACGAATCAGTTACTTTTAAGAATGATAAACATATAAAAGAAATTGTATAACAAGAATTGATCTTGTTTCTATAAATGTCAGTGTGAATTTTCTAATAATTATTCAAATTGTGAAAGCAACTTCTTGGAATATTTTATTACCTTTGCTTTATCTAGAACTTGCTTCTTACTCTGCACATCCAACCACTTATTTCTTTCGAATATAGCAATTAAGGCTTTACCCATATAATCAGCGATTTCATTACTCTAAAATAAACAAAAAAAAAGGCATATAACATACGGAATTGTTACTTTTGTAGAAGGCTACAAGCAAATATAAAAATGTATCACACAGTATATATATATATATATATATATATATATATATATATATATATATATATATATATATGTATACACGATTATGAATTTGTGTTGGAAGATTCTTGATGTGAAACCATGTGTTGGAATAGATACTGTATTTCAGAAAGGACATTTTTTTTTGCAAAATATACACACAATATATATTCGCTTTCCACGCGTTTATTACTGTTCATATTTTAACTCATATCCATTGTCCGGTAATCTTTTGTCACGCATCTGTGACCTCTTCAGTGACGTTTTCCGTCCTCGTGCGTGCTCCTGTTCCGCCGCTTAGTCGATTCTCAACAGAATGGTTTAGCAGAGCAGGAGCATTAAAGAGGTCTCAGATGTGTGAGGAAAGATTTCCTGACAATGGACATGAGTTAAAATAAAAACACTAATAAACGCGTGAAGAACGAAGTGCATGTGCTTATTTGACAAAAAAAATGATCATCCCGAAATGCAAGAAGAACAACAACATATATATATATGTGTGTGTGTGTGTGTCTGCGTGTGTTCGTGTGTGTGAGTGTGTGTGTGTCTGTGTCTTGTTCTTCGGGATAGTAATTGATATGTGATATGATATGATATGACATTCATGATATATAATACATCCACAATATATATAATATACATAAAGCCGAGCTGCTCCACCAAGCCACATTCTACAGCTAAGCAAATCCTAGGTGTCAAACAGAAGCAACCATTTCCCCAGTATCGTTTTCCAGATATTCGATGGAAAAATTTTGGTAGTAAGGTGAACTTAAATATATCTCTCAATTGCGTGATAGATAATCTATCGTACAGGAAAACTTGTTTGTGTGTACATATGTGTGTGTGTTTATGTGTACGTAGAAGATTCACTATGTTGAATCATGCTATGTTCTAATTTGCCTTATGTACGAAAGGTAAATTCGAGCACCTCTTGATTACAAAACATAAGAACATCCAAAACGAAATATTGCAAAAATATTACAAATTCATCACTATCACATACAAATAAAATAATCTAACATTTCTTTTGAATCAAAATAGATGATGCTAGTATTTATTGAAGGTAACGAGCATCTTACTATAGGTATATATACATATAGATACACACACATGCACACACACACACACACACACACACACACACACACATATATATATATAGTCGAATTTTACCCGTCTATATCAAAAGAACTACTGCCCAAGGTGCTTTCTGTCGCTAGGGGATTCATTAACATTAGTGACAGCGATGTAGAGGTTATGCATTCCAGACAGACAGTGCTGTTGAACAAAGGTTCGGTATGGGTCAAGCAATCTGACCCCACGGGTTCTTTTGATGTAGCGATGGGATCCTCTGACCGGGCTGACGTATGCGAACTAATCGGGTTGTATATCCTCAATATCCTTATGAATAAGTTCCCTTCTGTCGTCTTCGGCTTCTACAGAGATGACGCCCTGGCCATCTCTAGAGGAACAAGCAGGCATACACTAGACCGGCTTAGAAAACATCTAATCAACATGCTTGCCTCCATGAGTTTGAAAATCGCCATAAAGGCCAACCTCACAACCGCGAACTTCTCAGACGTCACGCTCGGCTTGGGCTCCAGTACATACAGGCCCTACCACAAACCAATCAAGAGGCTAATATACATCAACACAGCCTTCTGTCATCCGCCCATCCTTTTCAAAAACCTGATAAAGGTTGTTAGTAAGGGGATCACGAACCTTTCCTTCAACCACGAGATTCTCGACGCAGCGGCCCCGTACTATAACGAGGCCCCAGCTGCCAGCGGATTTAGGGACCACATCCCCTCAGTCCCGGAGCCAAACAACGGCAGAAGTACCATTTGGTTTTCCCCATCCCATTTCTCTTAACATAAAAACACCCATAGATAGAATATTCCTTAAATTGATAGATAAGCATCTCACTAGCTCTCACATGTACGGGCCCATTTTCAACAGGTAGAACGTTAGACTCTCGTTTAGCTGTGCCCTCAATGATAAGAGAATCCTAGTTAGCGCCCCTAAGCCATAGGAAGAGGCAGTATGTTCATGCAGTGGCCGAAACAGATGCCTGGTGCGAGAGCACTACAAAACCAAAGAGGTCGTCAATCAAGCCGAAGTATTAGCAAACCCTGGTAATACCGCCGGCAGAAGCAGAAGCAGCCGTAGACACGAGAACAGAATCAGTAACACCGCCACTATCGCCACAGTTAACAACATTAGCAACAATAGCAATAACTGCACCAGCGATAGTATTGGCAGGCGGCGAGCTGGCTGAAACGTTAGCACGCCGGGCGAAATACTTAGCAGTATGTCTGTCTTTACGTTCTGAGTTCAAATTCCGCCGAGGTCGACTTTGCCTTTCATTCTTTCGGGGTCGATAAATTAAGTACGAGTTACGTTCTGTGGTCGATGTAATCGACTTAATCCGTTTGTCTGTCCTTGTTTGTCCCCTCTATGCTTATTTTCTTGTGAGCAATAAAGAACTAAGCATTGGCAGGTCCCTCGTCGGCAACAACACTACAACAACAGCAGCATCGCCATCAATACCAGCATTACCAACAGCTTCCCTAACATCCACAGTAGCACACCTGACAACCCTATAGATGCAACAACAGGTCCAGTGCCACTGCCAGCTAAAACGGCAACAACAGCTGCAACAGCATCGACAGTGGCCCTAGCACAAACACCAGCGTCACCACAGCTAATGAGATCTCTAGCAGCAATGTTAGCTCTCCCATCAGAACTCAGCACTCAAAACTACTTTAACAAGTATGTGTCCTTGTATGTGATTGTTTTTGGTTATATTAATGTTTATGGTATATATCAAATATTAGACTGAAGAAATTCCTCAGCCGTAACTTGGATACCAGAGCTTATGACATGAAATATAGGTAATATATTCGGTTCCAAAAATGATTCCCTGTTGACTTCCTTAATTTAAAATAGATCAAAGAATGATATTATTATTCCCTTGTGCATTAATAAAGCATCACATTACCTTTTTTCTATTTTCCTCTGGAAAATATTTGTTCACATACATTTTCCCCAGGAGTCTTGGAGCGTAACTTTTGCTTAATTCCAGACAAAGATTAGGGCGTGTGTTTTGCGTATTTAGGTTTTCGCCGTGCTAAATAGGTTAAAGAATAAAGATAAATTGTTATTATACATAGAAATTATGACAATTTTTGAAAAGAATACCTAGTTCTTTACTACCCACAAGGAGCTAAACACAGAAGGGACAAAAAAAGGACAGGCAAACGGATTAAGTCGATTATATCGGCCCCAGTGCGTAACTGGTACTTATTTAATCGACCACGAAAGGATGAAAGACAAAGTCGACCTCGGCAGAATTTGAACTCAGAACATACCGACTGACGAAATACTACTGAGCATTTTTTCCCGGTGTGCTAACGTTTCTGCCAGCTCGCCGCCTACCTTTTTGAAAAGAATACCATACCTATAAATGACAAGCTTATGTTCACAAGAGTAGTAGCAGCATTGGTTTGTAAGTTGGTCAAAACTCTAACGTTGTTAATTGTGAAGTTACACAGAAGTATTTTCCTATACGCCTATGTACGAGGTAAAGTTCGAGATAAGCTCTACAGGCACGGATGTTTTTACCGACGGGCTTCTCTGAGGTGCTCACAGAGCGATGAAACTGTTCTGCATGAACTCATTCAGTGCCCGGGCATTTCTAATTTGCGCAGTTATGTCGAACAGCTGCTGTCGCGTGTAGGACAGATCCGTTTGTCGTCCGTTTGCCTCACCATCCTCCTTTAATCGGGCTGGCAAGGCAGTTTTCCTTTGTCTGATGGCTGTGGCAAAAAGGGTTATCTAGTGGATGAGACTAAAAAGGATGAGGACAGAAATTTTCCTCTTTGGTAAAGTCTTCATCGACGTTTTTAAGTTTTACTTGAAAAGGAAAGTTGGGGTGGAACGGGAGGTGCTGCCCTCGAGTGGGTTTATGAAAAGGTGGGTGTAATTTGCGAAAATGGTAAGAGTGGATGGTACCAATCTCAGTGTAGACCTGTGAGTCGGAAGAAAGAAGTTGGAGTGGGTTCTCGTCCTTGGTATTCAGGGTGATCTTAGATTGTGGATTTCCTTGATTATCCCAAGAGGTTCTCCTAAATCAGAGGGGAACTCCACAAACTCGCTTTTTTCTTCTTTTTCTAGTGTCATATAATATGTATACTTCCCTTCTTCTAATGTATACCCTTTTACTCTTTTAATTGTTTCAGTCATTTGACTACGGCCATGCTGGAGCACCGCCTTTAGTCGAGCAAATCGACCCCGGGACTTATTCTTTGTAAGCCCAGTACTTATTCTATCGTAAGCCCAGTACTTATTCTTTTGCCGAACCGCTATGTGACGGGGACGTAAACACACCAGCATCGGTTGTCAAGCAATGCTAGGGAGAAAAACACAGACACACGAACACATACACACACATACATATATACATACATATATACGACAGGCTTCTTTCAGTTTCCGTCTACCAAATCCACTCACAAGGCATTGGCCGGCCCGGGGCTATAGCAGAAGAGACTTGCCCAAGATGCCACGCGGTGGGACTGAACCCGGAACCATGTGGTTGGTTAGCAAGCTACTTACCACACAGCCACTCCTGCGCCTATACCGTGTTATAATTTTATTTTATCATTCCATTATATGTAGACCCCCAACACTTTATGTCTGTCTTTGTTTTTCCCACAAATCCTTCGCCCTTGTGACAAATAAAAGACGGTTAATTGTAGTATTATATATATAAAGGTACAAAATAATGTACATAATAATCACACATACAAACATTCACATATTTCCCTTGTACACCTACATACATACACACATTTACTCATACAGAGTTGAAACGCTGTTTGATTTTTCTTCTCAGCGTTGAATGTTCACCATCCTACTTCCATTGCATACACACACACAGACGTTCAGATACCTTCTTTTCATATACACACGCATATATTCACACAGTTGAACCGCTGTTTACTTATTTCTTTCACTGTAGTATTTCCATCAAACCACTACCACTTCGCCATTACCCCTCCCGTCCTTATTCATCTATCATCCCTTCCGTTCTCATTCATACGTTGTGATGGAGAAAAGCACAAGAGTACTATTATAGTAGATTATCATAATCATTATTATTATTATTATTATTATTATTATTATTATTATTATTATTATTATTATTATTATCACCTTGTTATATAACATTACAATAATATTAACAACTACATGCCACAAGCATTGGTGTATATATATATATGGACGTACGTATGTATATGTACATGCATGCACGTAAGTATGTATAGGATTACAAATATCAAATGAAAAAATGAATACATTTAATACTTACTAATTTAGATTCTTTCAAAGAAGGGTTTAATACGCTATGCAATTCTATAAATAAGGATGTAGACATGATGTTAAGCATGGTTCTGCAAAAAAAAAAAAAAAGATGTTCTTAGTTATGCTTATAACACGACATTAGACGCAATCGGCATGCTTGCTGCCGAAACAATCATTTTAGGGGTTCATTTCATATTCACAGCTTAATCAGGCAAAATTTGACGATTTGCATAAAAGGATTAGAAAACAAAATATTCAATCCAAAGATAAATCATATTTAAAAATCACAAAATATCAACTTTATTATTGCTGGGAGATATCAGCTTGCACAAATTTGCCACCCCTAGCTTCCACCACGGCCTCACGATGGCTCCGGAATCTAGCGCGTACTTCTATATTGTGTTCCTGAGATGATCTTCGAACACCTCCTTGATCTTAGCCATCGGCACCTCCTAAGTGTCACAGGCAGAGAGGATGTTGCCTTTATCAGCCACACCTCACACATAGTAATCCATGAGGGAATTAGGAGGTTAAGAACTTTGACTGGTGAAGTTTGCAAAAATTTTCTGACAACGACTTTTGATTTTTTTCGTGGGTATGGCAAGTAACCGAATCCTGCTGCCGCACATATGGTCTTTCAATAGCATTCTTCTCCAGCCAGGGATTTGACCACAGTAAACAGTAGCTTCACAACCGTATGAATTGGATCTAAAGTTATATTCAAATAGGGGTATGCCTGTTGTCTCCCTTTCTTGATAACTACTGCTTCGTAGTCTCCATTGCAGCTGTCCGTGTCTTATTCCACAACCTCTACAGTGATCACAGACCATAGAATAGCTATCATGGTGTCTGCATTTTGATACCCGGTGTGAATCAACAGGATTGGCTCAATCTTTTCCAATAGTGAAATGGCTTCCAATCCTACATGTCAGTTAATTTTTTCTAAACAACATTAATCTTTATGCTCTAGAATGCTGTTAACTGTTCATAAATATATCGAGCTATTCATAAAAGTCTTCATAAGTCGTATAGATTTATAAAAGAGACTAAACAATCATACGACGTTCAAACCTTTCTGAATAGCAGCGTAGGAGTGGCTGTGTGGTAAGTAGCTTGTTTACCAACCACATGGTTCCTGGTTCTACTATAGCCTCGGGCCGACCAAAGCCTTGTGAGTGGATTTGGTAGACGGAAACTGAAAGAGGCCCGTCGTATATATATATATATATATATATATAATATATATATATATATTATATATATATATATATATATATGTGTGTGTGTGTGTGTGTGGTGTGTGTGTGTGTGTGTGTGTGTGTATGTGTGTGTGTTTGTGCGTCTGTGTTTGTCCCCCCCCCCCCCAACATCGCTTGTCAACCGATGCTTGTGTGTTTACGTCACCGTAACTTAGCGGTTCGGCAAAAGAGACCGATAGAATAAGTACTAGGCTTACAAAGAATAAGTTCTGGGGTCGATTTGCTCGACAAAAGGCGGTGCTCCAGCATGGCCGTAGTCAAATGACTGAAACAAGTAAAAGAGTAAAAGATTAACGATTTTGCAAACCTTTCTGATTTTGCGATTTTGCTTGTGTAAAATATGTGTTAAGCCCAATTACTCCGACCACGAATAATGAGATCGATGACGTAGAACATTCTTTGCTTAAAACAACTGGAAGATCAAGCAGTTACAATATTGTAAAACTGGCACAATATCAGTTACGACGACGAAGGTTCCAGTTGAATGGAAGAGCCTGCACGGGATATTAGCGCGTAAAGCAGGCCACAGACACGCGTACCCTAAATGCAGTTCACAAGGATATTCAGCGTGACACAGAGTATGACAAGGCACAACTTATTTTTGTTGATTGAGTAAACTGGAGCAACGTGGAATAAAGTGTTTTGCTCAAAGAAGCAACGCGCGGCTAGGAAGCGAACTCACGAACATAAGCCGAAGGCCCTAACGACCAAGCCACACGTCTTCACGTAACTATATGAGCTAAAATAATAATCTACAAATACAAAACAAAATGATTTTCCTCAACCCATAAATATGACAGAGGAACAACAGAGAATATGAGGCTGCAAATAGAATATATCCCATTTATGGGTTCCAAAACCTATCAATCTGAATTCACCAATGGCTTTAGAATGGCATCCCAAGCATATGGTTCCGGGTTCGGTCCCATTCGTGGCCTCCTGGACAAGTGTCTTCTACTATAGCCTCGGGCCGACCAAAGCCTAGTGAATGGACTTGCTAGACAACGGAAACTGAAAGAAACCCTCAATATATATGTGTGTGCGTATGTGTGTCTTTGTGTTTGTTCATCACCATCGCTTCTCAACCGATGTTAGTGGGTTTATGCTCCCTAACCTAGCTGTTCGGCCAAAGAGAACGACAGAATAAGAACCAAGCTTTAAAAAGGATAACTATAGGAATCGAGTCGATTCAATCGACAAAATAATTCATCGATGCAGTGCCCCAGAATGGCCGCTGTCTAATAATACTCCTTCTAACAAAAATGATATGCTTCCCTTCTATGGACTATAGAATAAAACCATCGTGAAGTTGAACGAAACATGGCATAACAGTGTCTGTATATGCAGTTTTTCTGTCTGTGCAAAAAAGGGAAGCATTTTATATATCTTTTATATTTCATGTTGCAGTCATGCTGGGATTTAACCGAACAAATTGACAACTTTTTTAAAGTTGTATATTATTCTATCGTGCTATTTGTAGAACCGCTAAGTTGCAAGGACGTAAACAAAGCAACACCGGTTGTTTAGCGGTCGTGGTGAATAAACAACACAAATGCGCACATATACATGTATGACTGGCTTCTTTCAATGTCTGTCTACCTAATCCACTCGAAAGTCTTTGGTCGGTTCCAGGCTGTAGTACAAAGGACTTACCCAAGGTGTGACGCAGTGGGACTGAACAGAGAACAAACCATGTGTTGGGATGCAAACTACTTTCCAGAGTCCCTCGTCAGCATTGAAACAATACAACGACGGAGATATGGAGTCTGCAATAAAACGAGCCAAGAGCATGAATTTGCATAATTAATTTAATGGATAATGTACACTGTGCCTTTGCAGAAATTTAAATTACAAGAAATTTTCCTTTTAGTTGGAAAAAGTAAGTAAGGTTTCAGTGACAATTGACAGCGATTCTCGAAGAAAAAGTGTAATTATTTTTCGGGAAACTAATAATTAGTATACTAGATTAAATTTAAATATTTAAATGCTTCATAATTGCTTGCCGGCAACTTAGAATTTCGGATATGTTTCGATCTGACTTAATTAATTCAGTTGGATACTGGTCTTTCATCTATTTAATATAATCCCAAATTGTATGGCGGCGAGCTGGCAGAAACGTTAGCACGCCGGGCGAAATGCGTAGCCGTATTTCGTTTGCCGTTACGTTCTGAGTTCAAATTCCGCCGAGGTCGACTTTGCCTTTCATACCTTCGGGTCGATAAATTAAGTACTAGTTATGCACTGGGGTTGATATAATTGACATAATCCGTTTGTCTGTCCTTGTTTGTCCCCTCTGTGTTTAGCTCCTTGTGGGTAGTAAAGAAATAGGTATTTCGTCTGCCGCTACGTTCTGAGTTCAAATTCCGCCGAGGTCGAATTTGCCTTTCGTCCTTTCAGGGTTGATTAAATAAATACCAGTTGCGTATTGGGATCGATCTAATCAACTGATCCCCCCCACACACACACAAAGCTTTTCGTCCTTGTACCTAGAGTAGAAAAGAATATAGTCCCAAATTGTATTTATTAGCATGGTTACTCGTATTTCAGCAAGGGTTTCAGTCTGAAGAACTACTACAATTATTTTTTTTTTACTATAGACACAAAGCCTGAAGTTTTGGAATTTTGGCAGGGAAACTGCTACTTGTTTCGTCGACCCTTAAAGAATTAACGGCAAACTTGACTTCATCAGAATTTGAACTCAGAATTTAAAGACTGACAAATCTCTGCTAAGCATTTGGCCCGGCGTGCTGATATTTGTGTCAGCTGGGCGCCTTAAGAAATACAATTTTGCTTTCATAAGAAACACAACGATCTAAGAAATCTTATAGCCTTTTAATAACAACTATATAAAGCTAACCATTTAATGGGAGAGAGCATTACAAAGAACAAAACAGCCATTGCTCTATAGTAAGAAAATTTTGATAACAAATTAATAAAGTACTTATACTCACTGTAGTGATGTTTGAGAAAGAAGAATTGTAAAATTCTTCACTTGTTCTTCGCCAATTATTACAATTCCACTATCATTCTCCAGTTTCGTATCGCCTAAGCTTAAAATACCATTGATGTAGCTTTCTAGGTCGAACTGCAGTATATAAGTATCATAAATGCAACATTATCACCATGGAAATTGCCTCTCTCGAACGCTTGAAGGAGCACTTTAGGCTTCTTCTTTCACACCAGCCAGTCACAATCGATCTCATCCTAAATATTTCCACAAATAGAGCCACAACGAAAGGTACTTAAAATCGATCCTATCAAACCCGACGAAGTCGGTGCTGCCTTGAAGAAGCTCAATAACCACGAAGCCACTGGCATCTGCAGTACAGTATCACTGCGGAGAGGTTGAACTTTGTAGGAGAAAACATGACCCAGTTGATCACTCGCATAATCAACCATGTGTGGGAATGACTGAGAAATAACTGGAATCGGTGCACCATCCTCGTTTCCTCGAAACGGAACGGCGGCAAACTCGTCTGCAGTAACAACAGAGGCAACACCCTTCACTCTAATCCTGGAAAACTCTGCACCAGGATCCTTCTCAGCTGTGTTGATCTATCAAGTCGGTCTGCCGCTGAACATATTTCTGCTCTTCGTTTCATTATTGAAAAATCTTGGGAGTTCACCTCTACATTACCTTCGTCGACTTCAAAGCAGTATCCAAAATGTTTGACTACGCTTCCCTCAAGAAAATTCCCAAGCTCGTCGGCGCGCCTCGCATGATCATTGATCTTTTCCAATTTGTTCAAATCTTACTCTCTTCCGATGCAATAGCCGCGGGTTAGATGGATCCCGTGGCAAGCTCTGCATCAGATGGCTGAACGTGATTTAGGGGATCTCCAGAGGCTCTGCCTCATCTTGGAGGATGCAGACGGACTTGCACGGGACCGCTGGCGTTGGGGAACATTGGTGGATCTGGTATCTTCTACGCACGATAAAACCTCTAAAGATACTAACCTGGGATTATCCAATGTGTATATATATATATATATATATATATATATATATATATAAATGGAGCAAAAACGCAATAGAGGTTATCAAAACGTTCGGAAAGATAGACGACAAGAGAAACAACAATTAGAAGGACAAGCAAGGAAAAAAAATAACGGATTTTGACTTTCTTTCATCACTCAAGTCCCAGAGGTCACGACCATTTCGGGCAGCTACACTTGAGATGGTTCAATCTGGCTGCCACCCAAAAAGTCTAAGCTAAGAGCATTAGAACCCTTTGTAAGAAAGCTAGCAAATGTGAAGGGATCTCCAGAGGCTCTGCCTCATCTTGGAGGATGCAGACGGGCAAGGGGTCAGCCGGCGTAGGGGAACATTGGTGGATCTGGTAGCTTCTACGCACGATAAAACCTCTAAAGGTGTTCGGCAGCAAATACAAAAAACAAATAAATAAACAAAAAAACTGGAAAACATGGTACACAATTCCGAAATCAAAGAACAAGAAATAATCTGTTATTTATATTTTAAGCACATTTCTAGCTGTAATGAAATCAATGGATTAGTTGATTCCCTCGGTACCAGTAATAAATGCTACTTTATTATAATGAACCAGAAAGAATGAAAAGCGAAGGAAACCTCGTAAAAATTCAAACTCAGGACGCAACGAGACAGAAGAAAATTACCGCAAGGTATTTTGTTCGTTGAACCGTGATTCTAGCACGCTTCTATTATTTTGTATAAATAAATAGCTTAAAACTTACGTGAGGAAAATCTTTCAAAATTTCTGAAATATTTCGTGGTTTATAGTCCAAAAATATGTTCATGTCTATTGTAGGTATTGAGTCGGCCAACTAATAAGCGCATTTATGAAAAATATAATAGAACAAAAAACGAACCAATGAATAAACGTTTTGAGGAATAACATGGAATTTTTGCTTAGTGAATATATTCTCACGTAAAAAAGTATTGTAATTCGTTGACGCATTGGAACGAGCAATCTACATACACATTTGAAAATGAAAAAGAAAAAACTGAGCCAAGTAAGTTTGGTAAAATACCCATGATGCCAATAAATGAAAACGAAAAGGTATTGTATTACCTTACATTGATTGTTTATTGATTCTATATTTCGGGTAAGATTAGCCTTTTCACATAAAAGTAACAAAGCAATCCGAGTTCGGAGAAGTGTATTGTTATATTCTGGTGTGGTGTGACCTAATATATCATGTTGTTGTGGTTGCGATTTATCTCCTGTTTCAATTCCAGTCTACCAGATATATGTTAAAAGGAATTCTACTAATGGCTATGTCACCGTTTATCCGTATATCAAGGAATATACTAGTCAGTATATCGCACTGTTTTGAATCCAGTGAAGTGTTAGCAAAACGATATTTGATATTTATATATAAATAAGCGAGCGTAAAACTTCTTCACTGAATTTTAAGGCTGCACAATTTGTGACAAAGCTTACAGTTATTCAAATTAGTATAGTATATGACTGACATTTGTTTTCATAAACTCTGGATATTGGGGCCATACGTGCCACTCTTCTGTCAGTCATTCTTCAGCAATTTATAATATGGTCCACCTTAGCCATCTTTCAGCAAGTTTATCATTAACATCTTGCTCTCTACGGGGTAATTAAGGAAGTTTGAGAGAGCTTGGACAAAGAGACAAGCGTCTGTTATTCTCAGTCCTGTGAGTCTGATCCAGGATAGTAATTCTTTCATCATAGCCATCAGACAGAGGGATATAATTGGTTGTTCTTCCTAGCAAAAAGAAGGAAGTGATGCCGACTTCACTGAGCTCATGCGTGAAAGTACTTTTTCATCAAATCAATACAGTTTGTTTACTTAATGATTAAATGCTGAATGTTTTCTTCCGTCTGAGTACATTTTGGATAGATCCAGTAGCCGACATTTCCTTACGCGAAAAATATTCCTCGAAACCGAAAATGATAACGATGTGAAGTCACAGCGCATACCTGCGAATCATCGGACTAAGTATTCAGACGTCTCTGTTAATTGGACTGTATGTTCAATGGAACACATCTTCCTACAACAACATTCGAAGAGTGGATACGCTACTTTGGTCAAATGTGAACTGCGGATTGTAATTAGAAACGTTATTCCCGAAAGATTTATAAAGCATTTGTTCGTTCTGATTAGCATTTCATCAAATATACTTTTCTAAATATTGTTCTGACTGAGATCGATCACCACTGTTCTTAAACCCACACAATGTCCCCTCACCTTAATCGAGTCAACTACTGAAAAACGACGACGCTGGTACGGATTGCAGGTATATATAGGTGTTGAGCTGAAGGCACAGTTTTGAACTGGTTAATGAGTATTTCTGTCAACGCTGCCCATATTAGCAGTATGACAACGGCCATCTCCATTTCCAATGTCCGACATCATTAGGGCAATATTATCAGAAAGCAGTACCACGTGCCACATGTCAGATATGAGAGGTGGGATCCGATATATATAGATGGCTAATAACCAAATCCCCTACGTGCATGTCTCGGCAACTGTTATTGGGCGTTCAATTTAATAATGTTCTGATCGCTTGTTCTGATCTCTTGTTGCCTTGACTATTGTTGGAAGAGATAATCCTTAGTGTACAAATAAGTCCCTACTGACTGCTTTTCAACTTATATCGACCTGCTACACGATCATATATGCGATAATTAGCAGATGTAAGAGACTTAGTCACGTCGGTGTTTCTCATATTTATTTGTATATTGAAGCAAGGTTTAATATTACCACAAGCCAATCATATGTTTTCGATGAGGTCGACTAGTTCAGCTTAAAGTGTCTGTGAATGTAGTATGTTTGTGTTTTGCTTTCAGATGCTCAAACGTTTCCATGCATTGTGAGAGTTGGTCGGTTGTCAAATATTAGAAATCTTTTGAATTGCACGTTAAGTATATACTCTCTGACCATCTTTTACGTTTTGCCACTTGAGCCACTGTTGCAGACGTCGAG
Organism: Octopus sinensis; assembly: GCF_006345805.1. Lineage (NCBI taxonomy): Eukaryota > Metazoa > Mollusca > Cephalopoda > Octopoda > Octopodidae > Octopus > Octopus sinensis. Next base: position 38,644,394 of record NC_043004.1, read on the forward strand.
GGCATCCCGATCGGTATGGCACTCTGTACAGCTTTGGAGATGGCCGTTGTCGCTCTGCTAATTTTCTTTAAATAAATTTTCTTAACTGTGAAACATCGTATTTTAAACATTTGCCTGTCTGCTTCCATACTTTGCTTCACATTTACATAGTATCACATTCCAACCAAATTTAACTACCCAGTCTGAAATAGCTTCAGTCAAATCACAGTGACATATGTATGCGCTGTGTTTATGTGCATTTGTTTGTTGAGTTTATGTGGTTTATGTGCGCTTCTGTCTCTGTGTTGCTTGTACGAGTGTGTTTATGTGTATTATTAATAAATGATGTAGTCACTGAGTTTGCTTTTGCATCTCCTTACGAGGCACACGTAATGGATAAAAACAGTTTTACCTCTTTATAAGTGTCCATAAAAGTTGTGATTTCAGTTACGTTATAACTATCAGTTTGGTTCGCTAGTTTTGCAATACTCTCAATGACGCTGAGAATAGTTTCTTTGTTATAAGTCTTTGGTAAGGTCAACTGCAACGAAAAAAGGATAATCAGTTTAATGAAAATAGACAAATAGAGTCATGTGTTTAGGTAGTTGTAAGTAAGGATTGTTGGCATACCTCGACTCATTTTATGCATTCTTAAAAGAAAAGCGAGGACATTGACTATATCTTTATGCCCTGATATTCTGTAGAATACATTATGGATGTGCTGAAAATAGTGCAAATATTGACAAAGCCTTAACTGATATAGTTCGTTCAAATTATACATGTTGATAGAATGACATTTCCTAAATAAGTAACTTTTTCTCTGCACTGTCAACAAATAACGATTTCAAAACAGAGCAACGTATTATCGTTGAATTGTTAAAGGAAGGGTGCAGGTTGTCCGACGGCTATGCAAACTAACAAGTTGATTATAAAGATGATAACACTGTGCAATGTGCACAGATGGATTAAGATACTTAAAACTGGAGAAACAAACATTGACGACAAACCGCGCTAAGGAAGTTCATCGGCTGTGATCACTGACACGAATTTCCAGCGTGCAAACGAATTGATTTTCTCGGATGAGTAAGTATAATTTGTGAGCCCACTGCACAACTAGAGAGTAACTGCAATGCATTCAAAGAGAAAAGAAGATGATGCAACATTTCGGGTAATGTAAAATGAGTGCAAAGTGTGTACCTCGATGCTTGAAATCCGATTTGTGTAAGAGAAACTTGTGATCAGTTGGAAGCGTTTGAAATTAACGAAAACATGTTTCTTTCTCATTCAGGTGGCTATGGTTGAAATGTGGATGTAGCTTTGAGGCCCGGAAACTAAGAACGTGTCCATAGAATGGCCTCAGAGCTTTTTTCTGAAGTCTAAGACGTCCAAGAGACAGTGATTGGCAACAACATTTTATGGTGTTTGTTTCGGAAGTAACACTGTCCTCATTCTCTTCGACTTGCTGGAACGGTACGTTTCGATACTCATAAACCTAAGAGAAGTCATTAGGAGGAAGAGCACGAACGAGAATCTGAAAAGCGTCTGCATTCACTATGGTGCTGCATTACCGATATTATTCGCAACAAATGAGGCAACAGACTAATTACGCTGGCGATTGGTCCTCTATCCACCGTACATCTCGGATTTGGAACTCTCTGCCTTTCAGCTGTTCAGTCCAATCAGATAATGCATTGGGGGACAATGAGTTGATGACACAGAGGAGATGGAGGTAACTGTGAAACAATGAGTACGATGGTATACAAGTAAATCCTTTGAAAGAGAATTCAAGACTTTGATCCAACAATGGCATAAATGCTTCATTTGTGGTGGAATATATGGTTAGTAGTATATTTGTTTCCATAAAACGTCATCCCACCGCTATGTAGATTATGAGCGACGTATGCTAATTAATAAAGAGTATGATAACAGTTACATGATGTTCGCTATATTCCTTGTATACACAGGACTGCATATGTTTTATATCTACATATGTTTTATATCTACATATGCCCTGAGCATCTTATTAATGAGAGTGTTTGTAAGGTTGCATTAACTAATGTGTTGTTCCTGTTTATAAAGTAGCTAGGTCTGCTTCAAAAGTGAGCTAGCTACTATTTATAGCTGGCAAGGTAGTTACGCAGTTTTTTTTTGTATTTTAACGACGACTTTCTTCTTACTTCAGTCATCTTCTCAGCTGAGTCTCTCTTGTTTACTGAAGCCTCTCTCGTTTGCTCAAATTTTCTTCATGATAAGACTCAAGAAAATATCAGTGATAGGTGAATTGCAAAATATATGCAGTGAAATTTAGATTAAGAGACCCGAAAAAATTTTAAAAAGCTAATTTAGTGAAACCGATTGAACTGAAGATATGTGACTGAAAGTTATCATATCTCATAATGAAAGAGACTTGACAGCTATGGGCGACGAAAGTCTTTTTACAATAAATGTTGAAAAAACTGGGTTTACTGAATAAAGGGTAACTGATTTCAATGCGATACCTCGTATTCAAATACCTTGGGTATCCATTTTACCACGACTAATATGGTACACCGAATAAGTAGGTAGCAGAGACTCTATTCAGTTTACAGGTAATAGTCAGAAAAGGTTTGGTAACAATTTTCTTACACTAGTGTAGCAGATAATTGTAATAATTGTGTAAAGCCAAAACATTGTCACAGCAAAATTTATATATACTGCTGTTCCACGCTTACAAGTTATAATAGGGGGAATACTTACGTAAATTGCATTTCCGTCGCCAGTATGAATATTTCTATGGATGTCGAAAGCAAGAAATGGAAACGTTGCGAAAAACTGTGCAAAATTAGTAAGTAATTCTATTCTAGTAACGTTCTCCTTCATGCTACCAGTAACGAAAGGTATTCCACCGAATTCAGCGGCTTTCATCATGCTTTGTTGTATATTTGCCTCTTCAGTTGCATCTGCCAGAATAATAGAAAATGTTAACACTAAAACACTAAGAATCGAATCAAATTCTTACATTTGGCTTCTAACACATCATCACAATCGCTGTCAATAAGCGATAGAAGGTACTATAGAGACTTCCTCAATTCAATAAGAAAAGTATGTACAACAACTACAACAACAACAATAACAAATAATAATAATAATAATAATAATATAATAATAATAATAATAATAATAATAATAATGATGATAATAATAACGACAAATGCAGAATGTGCGGTGAGCAGGGTGAAACTGTATGGCACATCGTTAGCAAATGCTCGAAATTGGCACAGCGTGAATACAAACGACACCATGACGATGTGGCAAGAATGATCCATTGAGGGCTCTGTAGAAATAACGGCCTTCAAAGAGCAAAGATGTGGTATGAGAAAACCCCAGAAGGAGTCACTGAAAATGAGAACTGCAAAATGATGTGGGATGTAATGATCCAGTGCAATCAGCTGGCCAGACATAGGAATCCAGAAATTGTTGTGGTGAATAAAAAGAAGGAACATGAATGATAATATACTTGATGAGAGACATATGGATGATCTAAAAGAAGACAATAAACTAATGGCGACATGACAGATAAACAAATGGCAATCTACGACATAATAAAGGTAAGACTACAGGAGAAAGATAGCGACATTATTTGTAACCTTAAAATGTTGATTGATTGAAATTAAACCAAGAAACGAAAAATGTCAATGAAATTCTGAAATACATCAGAACAAACAACATCACAGAAACAAATAATTTCATCAAGGCAGCAAGGATTGTTGTAGCAAAAAACGTGGGTGTTGATGTCAAGAAAAAGAAACATAATGAGAATGGCAAAAGAAAAGATCCATAGCAGGGTTAGACATTCTCTCGAAAGAAATCTCTATATTAGACCGAAAAGAGAAAGGAGAATAAAAAGACAAGGCACTGGAAAGGAAGTATAATATTGAAAGAAAGGGACTGAAAGTAGTAGCGGAAGAACTGAAACAGCGCATCGTTGCAAAGAAAGCAAAGATGGTAAGATGCGACCAAAGAATGGAGGGTTACCACAAGAATAGGTTATTCAGAGTAGATTAGAAGAGATTCTATAAAGAAATAAATGGAGGGTGTACAGATGAAAAGTTCATACCAGATAACATTGAAAGTCAAAGGTTGTGGAGTGACACCTAGAGCAAAGAGAAGGGGCACAAGAAGAATGCTGAATGGTTGCAAGAACTGAAACAAACAGTAGTCTGTCCAAAACAGGCAGAACTAGTCATTTCAGTTAGGGAAGTGAAGGAAATCAGCAAAAAAATGAGCAACAGGAAGGCCCCGGGACCAGATGGAGTTCAAGGCTACTGGACCAAAAGATTTGGTGAATTTCATGCACGGATGGCTACGCAACTCAACACCTTGTTAAATGCCGGCCAAGTAACACCACAGTGGTTGGCATTGTCTAGCACAGTACTGTGGCTGAAAAATATCGAAAAAGGCAATACGGTAGACAATTACAGGCCGATATCCTGTTTGCCAGTTATGTGGAAGTTATTGACTGGAATAGTCGTAGAGTTAATGTACGAACATTTGGGAAAAATGGAGATCTGCCACATGAGCGGAAGATTTGCAAGCGTAAGTTCAGAGGTACCAAGGATCAACTCTTGATAGACAAAACTGTACTTAGAGACTGCAAGAGGAGGAAAAGTAAATTAGCCATGTCATGGATCGACTATCGTAAGGCGTACAATATGATCCCACATTCTTGGATTATGGAGTGTATGGACCTATTTGGTATTGCATCGAATGTTGAGCGATTGCTTGGAAAAAGTATGGCGAATTGGAGGACGGATCTGACAGCATACGAGAGAAGCTTAGGGACAGTAGAAATCAGGAGAGGCATCTTCCAAGGGGACTGCCTGTCCCCACTGATCTTTGTACTGTGCTTGATACCACTAACACTGAGCGCACAAACCCAATTGAAAACACTGAGATAAATGAAAAATTACTGCATCTGCAGCGAGCAGGATTGGTTGGAACTTACTGATTCTTCCACAGCATTATCAAAATATGTCTGCGAATTATTTCATCTTAACTTTCATGTAACAGACTCCCTCAGCCACAGCTATCTCTATTGAAATTTTACCAGATTGAATTACCGAGTTATTTCCCCTGTCACCATTAGAAAGTATCTCCCGCATGCAATGATTTTTTGTTTTTCTTCCCGTTGCTCATATCTTGATCTCATACTACTAATCATGTTTAGCACGCTGGTAAAAATATGTGAAAAAAGGTGAAGAAAATAATTGAGACGTGTACTCACGTCATTGTTTTAGATGCTTTAATTGGCAAATTATTTCAACGCACACACAATTATATCTTCAAAGGATAATGTATATATGTCCTATACTAAACGTCGCTAACGATGCTTAACATAACGAAACGTACTTACAGTCGTCACCATAACTGCTAACACATCAAACTCACTCCTAATTTCATTTTTAATTAGAGTTCTTCCCCCTTGCCTCTGGACAGATATTGACATAAACCTAAGTTCTATTGTTCTCATTATGCATTCTGGAAGTCTACCAGAATAAAAATTAAGTTTATCGACTATATTAAGAATGTTACCTCTCTCTCACACGCGCGTGGGCATACGCACACACACACACATATATATAATTATGGTATTTTCTGTTAAGAACGTAATTAAGTACTTTATAAAGCTCGTCCGTCTTCAGATTAGATTTACCCTGTGCTATGCAGTAGTAGTATCATACGTACTTCCACGTTTGCGTTTGAGCAGCTGTCGCGTATGAATAGATAAATGAAAAAATTTGGAGTCTACAAGAAGGAGTATGGTTGGATATTCATTTTCAGTCACTATAATTGTTTCAACGCAACGTAGTTTCCAGGCGTGCAAGTACCTGATTATGCAATCGTTTATCCGCATTATATGATCTAGTGTTTCCCCAGGCAACATGTTCATATTTTCTCCATAAGTTCAAATCTTCGGCTTCAAGAATACCGTTTCTGTT
>NC_043004.1:38652850-38657850 GCF_006345805.1 Octopus sinensis
GAGGAAAAGCAAAGTCGATCCCGGTGGCAGAATGTAAAGTAGACAGAAATGCCACAAAGCACTTTGTCCGGCGCGCTAACGATTCTTTCAGTTCACTGATGTTTATCAGAAGGTGTAGGAGTGGCTGTATTGTAAGTCACTTGCTTACAAACCACATGGTTGTGGGTTCTGTCCAATTGCGTGACACCTTAGGTAAGTGTCTTCTACTATAGCATCAGGCCGACCAAAGCCTTGCGAATGGATTTGGTAGACGGAAACTGAAAGAAGCCTGTCGTATATATGTATATATATGTGTGTGTGTATGTGTGTATATGCTTGTGTTTGTCCCCCCAACATCGCTTGACAACCGATGTTGGTGTGTTTACGTCCCCGTAACTTAGCAGTTCATCAAAAGAGACCGATAGAATAAGTACTAGGCTTACAAAGAATAAATCCTGGGATCGATTCGCTCAACTAAAAAAGGCGGTGCTCCAGCATGGCCACAGTCAAATGACTGACACAAGTAAAAGAGTAAAAGAGTAAGAGAGAAGTAATATTAAACGACAATACATACCCAATAGTCTTCTACTTACTCTTACAGCAACTTCGCTAAAGCTGCTATAGACGGTATTATTTTGAAATGCGAAAACCGGGTGTCTTTCGATAAAATCACCGCAGGAATATTTCCAAAAATCATTACAAGGCTTGATATTATCATCCATTTTATCCATTACGCTGACCGCTAGTAGAACACATAAAAATACAAATTCACTACAGTTCAGAAAAAAGTATTCGTAATATTTATTCTGATAGGTATTTACTAAAACCAATTTTAAAACTACTAGCTATCAAATTTATTAATGTAATTAATTTCCATATTTTCATCTCCAATGATCACTCAAAAGAGTATAAGAGACAATCACTTTGTATAGCAATAGCTTTTAGCATTTTGGGCTTTCGTATAGTATGCATTTGGTTGAAGAAGCAGTTTTGGACGTATTTTATGCAAAGTACTGGAGTATTGTTTTGACATAAATGTATTGGAAATATTTTTTTTTATTCTGGGGAAATTAAACCTTCAAGGAAATGTGCCTATACTGATACGCGTATTACTTAAATTCTTACACGTACGTTGAATTTCTGTGCAGCCCTTAATGATATAATAATTAAAAAATTCATGTAAAATGACATACATTATATCTAGGATGTGACAAACAGATCCCGTCGTCCCCAACTTATTGAGTACAACTAGATATCATCATACGCAAAAGAAAAAAATGGTATGAAAATGCTAATTTAGCAATTGAATTACCGAGAGTCATCACTAGAACTATTCTTAAATGATGTGTCAATTTTTTCTGAACCTCATAAAACTGTAAACATATATGTATATACGAGTGTATTCATATCAGAGTTATTTTGTCTACAGTTAAATTACCACATGTAGTGATCAATGGCCAAACTATAAACGTAACAAGTGAAGGTTTACTGTATAATTTATCTATTACTATTGAAATATTAAACCGCTACTCGAAAGAGTACGTAACATTTTAAACCGTGCATCTCGAAGGAATCACTCTTCTGAAGCCGTTAGCCGTCTTTTCAAAAGACTTAAATTTCCAGGAAGATTAACAATTGATTTTTATATATGCGCATGTTGGACCAGTTGGTTTAGGTAGCCTATAAGATTTTTGAAAGCACTGCAGAAACAGCTCTGGTGATGCAAAACCAGAGCGTCTAGCGGTAAGTATGGGATCGAAAATACACGAAATTCATTGCATTAAAAGAAACCAGCAACCAAGTCATTGCAGGAGTCTGAGTGACTTATTTAGGCACAAAACCACAGCAGTCATGTCGTATCCAATGTATTTAATTGGATATATTTGGAAAACAGTTCTATACTTTATATCAGTAGTTCCCAAACCTTTTAGAGTCGCGACCCACTATTTATCACACCAGTTTATGACGACCCACTTAACTCTACTGAGTAAAAACATCAATGAAATTAACAAATTTATTTCAGATTACATCTTCAGTGAAGCCTGTGAGAAGGATGAGCCTGTTTCTTGCTACGCCCAAAGAAAACTTTAACTGTATCTTTTATAGCTGGAAGAACTAAATTGTGTGTGGCTTATCAGTTTTTACGATTCTTAAACTGATCAAGTAAGACACATACAAAGATTTTTCATTTACTTTGGTGTAATGTTGCATAACGCTCTGTCCTCTCTTTAACTTGGTTAACATTCTCTCAAAAAACTCGAGAGGCTTGTCTTTTAACTCGGAGTGCTTAGTCTCAAGATGACGACGCAATTTGTTTGGATGCATGCTTTCGTTTGCAAGTTATTCATAACAAATGATGCGTCGTGGTCGTGGATTTTCTTCAACTCCATTCCATGTAAATCCCTTTTTTAAGTACTCGTAATCATACTTTCTTAATACTTTTCTTTGCTTTGACTGGCTTAGTTTTGATTGATTGGTCTTTTCTTCGTTTCGATTCGCTGAAGACTCATCGTCATCAGCTTCAACTGACTTTTTTAACCATTTATCCATAATATGAAGGACTGAGTAAATACGAAAATATCGAATTTAGAAGGACAGATAATTTCGACTTACTGAGAGATTTGACAGAATTAAAATACAACGTTTGAGATCATGCGAACTTCTACAATTAATGATAAACGTCATTTCAATCGATGTGATGCTATTTAAACTGTTTATCTGATAGACTCTATTGATCTATCTACCGTCTAGCTGCTGTCTATTCCAATCATTTCATTGGCTAATTGATAGCCTCCCGGTGATCACTCCTATACTTTTTAAATCATTTATAAACTTACTAGTAAAATCCATAATGTCTTATTTATTTAAATTCTTTGCTATTTATATTAAATGTGACACAAAACGTTCTATAACTGTTTCAACGTCTCTATACCCTATGTGTAAATACTAACACTAATACAAAACCTTGAAGTAGTAACTGTTATCGGCTCGATCAGTGTTATACTTCGCCTAGTTAATGTTCTCTGTAAATAGGTAAAAACAGACTTGAGAGAATGACAACCTCTGATTTGTTAAGTTCGTGAAAAAGCCTACTGCTTGATAAAACAACAAGTCTGGTATTGAAAACATAAGTCTTGAACTATCTCGATAGACAGCAGTTAATCAAAGCTAATGCGTAATTTTATAACTTTTTGCGACCCACTAAGATTCCGTTCGCGACACATCTGTGGGTCGCGACTCATAGTTTGGGAACCACTGCTTTATATGGCATTTTGTCATAGTTTAAGCACCAGATTGAATGTAGATATGTATGGATGTGTGAAAATATTTTCTTTCATCTCTTGCGGTATACTAAACAACCTTGTATACGGTTATCTAAACGTTAATAAAATTTCATAAACTAGTAAACTATACGTGAATACTAGACTAGCAGAACTGTGGAAACTTCTAACAAGCTTGTTTGTGAATAGATTACAGTATGTCAGTGAAATATAAACTATTGTGATAGGGATTTTTCATGAAAAAAGTTATACTTACCGGCTTTTAAACACCTGTCGCTCAGACATGATTTTTTTTCTGAATGGAAATATAAAGAAGCAATGTAAAATAATAATTTAATATGCAGGTGTATGTTATGTTTGCGAATAAGGAAAAAAAAACATGGTATGAATAACAATTATACGACAGTAATTAATAGTAGATACAATATTATCTAAAAATACCACTAAAATATTCGCTAAAAATAAATCAAGTATCAAACATAATTCATAATTAGTAACGGTATAACAACATAAAATACTCCTTCGTGTCATAATAATTTCGAAGAAATCTAATCCAGATTATATACTTTATTTCATTGACCCCGGAACAATGAAAGGCAAAGTAGGCGTTCTCTGTATTCGAACTCAAAATGCGCTAACGTGGAACAAATTATTCCCTTAATTGTTTTGGTAATGAACTGAAAGGTTGATTAATATTAGAAATGGCAGATAGACAGCTTAAATTTCTCTCCTTGGTTATATTCGTCAATTCAATTAATTTATATAAAAAGCAATCATTAATATTCTATAGCATAGGTAGAGTGCCACAAAAACTGATATACTGGGGTTGTGGTTATTGTTTTCAGATCAGCAGAGCCTTCTAACAGTTTTTCCTGACACTTACCTGATGCAAGTCACCATCGCCCTAATAATACCAAAACGGATTTCTAACAGAGGCACAGAGTAGAACTAGAATTTTGCGTTGACAATTTGATTGAAACGGGTATATAACTGGTAATCGTTCCTCATCAAATGAGGAGAGTGAAATTTAATCTCAGTGAGATTTGAACTCACAATGTAAAATACCGTTAGGAATTAAATGCACCTCTCAACCGATTTTCAAAAACCAACAATATAATGACAAAAATCTCTTGTTCACTGGGAACAAAGCTATATTCATATTTAAATTCTGAAATAGTAAACTACACAGACAACGGTGGTTGCGATTGAATTCAGAAAGGCGGCGAGCTGGCAGAAACGTTAGCACGCCGGGCGAAACGCCTAGTGGTTTTTCGTCTGTCGCTACGTTCTGAGTTCAAATTCCGCCGAGGTCGACTTTGCCTTTCATCCTTTCGGGGTCGATTAAATAAGTACCAGTTACGCACTGGGGTCGATATAATCGACTTAATCCGTTTGTCTGTCCTTGTTTGCCATCTCTGTGTTTAGCCCCTTGTGGGTAGTAAAGAAATAGGTATTTCGTCTGCCGTTACGTTGTGAGTTCAAATTCCGCCGAGGTCGACTTTACCTTTCATCCTTTCGGGGTCGATAAATTAAGTACCAGTTACGCACTGGGTCGATGTAATCGATTTAATACCTATGTCTGTCCTTGTTTGTCCCTTCTATGTTTAGCCCCTTGTGGGTAATAAAGAAATAGGTTGCGATTGAATTCAGAATGGTGGAGAAATAGATAAGTAGCATTGTCTTTCAATAGCACTCCCTATGTCAGCTTAATACATCAACCTATTGAACAATATAGTATTG
>NC_043004.1:38672850-38685350 GCF_006345805.1 Octopus sinensis
TCTATATTACATAAGAATAACAAGTACGAAGATACATATTTCTCCAAATAAAACCAAATACTAAGGTGAAGCAAATATATAATGAACAACGATTTAACATCTATTTGGCTGAAAACCTCAGTGTTGAATGCATTATGTGCGTAAGTATACGGGATATCTGAGTGGACACATGTTTGAACACGTGAATATATTTTATATGCATGAAAAGACATATATCTGTCATTTTTTTTTTATCATGAAAACTTACCATGTTGAAATTTTATTTTCACTTGATTAACTTGTATGTTTGTTTATTTGCATACTTTTGCAAATAAAATATAGCTGCTATATTTTATTTTTAAGAACAAATGACACGCCTTTTCCGCAGGTTTTCACTAATTGCAATAGGTACCTGCTAACTCTCGAGCAGAAGTAATACGCTCTCTCTCTCTCTCTCCTCTCTCTCTCTCTCTCTCTCTCTCTCTCTCTCGGCTAGACATCTGTAGATCATCGACAATGGGTCATTTGAAAGGTTAAAGTAGTTGAACAGGTTAGCAGTTGAATAGAATGGAACAATGCCAAATGAAACAGCATATTCATAGTTGCATCACACCGAACCACCTGACCCAAACGAATCGAACAGGTGGCACGATGATCGCAAAATTAATGCTTAACAATGAGTTGACGTAACGTGTGTGTGTTGGGGGTATATATTTCTATATGTATAGAAATATATACATCAGATACATGAATACACAAACAGATAAGCTAACCACCCATACAAGATGCCACCCCCGGATATCAGAAATAACCTGCACCACTCCAACATATTCTTTTCAATTCACGGTTGAAAGCACTCACTCTGTAAATGCGTGTGTATGTATGTATGTATGTATCTATTTATAAATATATCTATATGTATACACACACACACATATATATATGTATGTATGTATATATATATATATGTATATATATATATGCATATATATAACATATATATACACACATCTATATACATATATATTCATACATACATATATATATATATATATATATATATATAATATATATATATATATATCTACATACATACATATAGATATATATACACATACATACATACACAAACACACACACACATATATATATATAACTTAGATATATTTCGACCAAAGTTTGGTCCAAGCCATGTCTGACTTAATACCACAAGCTGATAGGATTAGATAAATCCTTTTTAAATCAAGTTTTGTAGTATCATGATCAATTCGAGTAGGGAGTTCTTATTGAGTGAGTTGTATCCAGGTAAAGGTGGCTTATCTGATACTCCTTGGAGAAATTTGCCCAGATTCCGTTTAAAGGTAATCAGATACTTTTCCTCTTTGATCTACTTCGGGACCAACGTTAAATAGGGCAGGGCCAGTTGAAGAATAGAAATTGTGTAGCAGTGTATTTGTGTGCTGGGATTCTTAACAGGGTAGGGGACGTATGACCTGTGGTCGTAGCCTTCGATGAATTTTGAAGCTAATGTTGAGGTCATCTGGGTAAAGCTGGTGGTATCTTCTCCACATCATGCAAATGATTTATCGCTTACCTCGGCACTGAAGTGGACAAAATTTCAATGCTTTAAGGTGACCCTAGTAATCGAGATCAGTCATGCCCTTAATTCTTTTAGTGGCCTCTGGGATGATTCAATTTTCGAGATGTTTAGTTTTATATGTGAAGACCACGGGGAGCAGCAGTATTCGAGGTGTCGACGTAAAAAGGAGGAGAAAAGAGGAATGATGTCACCTAGTTCTCTGGACCAGAAGTTTCTTAGGATCCACGAGTTCATCCTACGAGCTATATCAACCTTATTGTTGATGTGGGCACTCCAGCTGAGATTGTTATCAGCAATTATTCCTAGGTGAATGATATTCTTAGATGCTGTGAACCGTTTCCCTGAAAGAAGAGAGTGTGGCTGTTTTAATATAGTCTTTCTTCCAAAATGCATCAGTTCAAATTTTCCCTCGTTTAGTTGCATTTCGTTTTTGTCTGCCCATTGACTAAAAGCATGTAGATCAGACTGGAGTTCAGTTCAGTCTTCTTCATTTATAATTTTCTGGGGCTGAAAGTCATCGCCGAATATTTTCACTTTGCTATGTTTTATGACGCTGGAAAGGTCGTGCATATAGACTATAAATAGTCTATATTTTGCTGGGCTTGAGTGGATTCCACCGATCACAACATGTGTTCTGTTCTCCAGAAAATACTCAGTCCTGTGTTGAAGTTTTCCACGGATACCAAAATTTGACAACTTCAACAGTAGGATATTATGGTCGACTATGTTGAGCGCTTTGCTGAAGTCAAGATATATGACATCAGAATTCGAACCTGATTCCAAGGCTTTAAATATATCCTCGGTGTAGTGTAAGCGCTGTATTAGACAGCCCCTGCCGCATCAAGAGCCATGGTGGTTTGAATATAGGAGATTGTGGTTCTCCGAGAAGACAGCTATCCTTGATCTCACCAATCTTTCAAATACTTTAATGATACGTGGGGTGAATGAGATTGGGCGATAGTTTACTGCGAGGGATCTCTTTCCTTGTTTGAAAACAGGGATGTCAGATTGGGATAAAAGCAGTTTCGGTATATTTTCTGTCTGAAGGATTTCTCCAGAGGCTGGTTAGAGGCACTGCAAGTTAGTATCTACATTCCTTCGGGAGACTAACGGGAAATCTATCAGGGCCTACAACAGGACAGTATTGATCTCATTTATATGTGTATATATATATATATATATATATATATATTATATATATATATATATATATATATGCACGAAAGAAAGCTGTTAATGAAAGGCAAGGGGCGTTGGGTTCTGGTACTTAATAAGTGAAAAACTGTACAATAAATATACAAACGAAATGTAAAAACGTATAATTTATACTGAGTGCACAAACGGACGGAAGAGAGACACAGAAGGTCCCTAATTCTTCATAAATTATCAACCAGACACACACACGCAGATGACCGTAGGTACAAGGACACGAATAAAAGTAGGGTCATGTGGGTCATGGGGGTAAGTAAAGTTGAATGCAACAGAATTCTTGGACAGGGGGTCAGTAGACGTGAAACAGAAAACACTGCTGCTAGGAACAGAAACAACAACCACAACAGGGGGAATGGCAGGGACCAACAGGCAGACATAAGAACCAACAGTAATATAAACAACACATACACCTACACCAGGTACAAGAACAACGAAAATATCGCTAGCGATAATCAGAGAGATAGGAATGGTGGTAGTAGTAATAGTGGTGGTGGCAGTAATAGTAGTAGCGGCAGTGGTGGTAGCAGTGGTGGTGGTGGTGGTGGTGGTGGAGTTAGTGGTGGCTGTGGTAGTGTGGTTGATGGTTTGTAGCAGTAATGGTGGTGGTGGTAATGGTAGTGGTAGTGAGGAAGATAACACTAGAAGGGCCAACAACAAGAATACCCACCCCCTTGACACCCAATGCACCATATGTGACAAATATTACAGCATGAGGGTCTGCATCCCAAGATATATTAGTGACCACTTGGAAGCACAATTCACTATAGATAGGACCAAACTTCGATTTTAGAACTATACACTAAGAGACAGAATAAGACAGAGGCCTAAAATCTCGGGAATATGCCCGAGTGTGGCCTACGTAAGCTCATGTAGCGGTGGAGGAACAGAGATGTGGCATACTTTTCCACAGATAAGTCCGGCAGGTTGTCGATAGGCAGCTTGCGGAACTACATCCAGGCAATGCAACCTCACATCGCCAATATGAAAGTAACAACTCCAGAGGCGCATGAGGAGATATAAAAAGTCCTCAACGCCCATATGATGATATTGGTAATTGCTCTTGGACCTCAGAAATGAACGGCCAACAATTTCCAAGTCTGGAACAATGATATTCCGACGCTGTAGACACTCTGCAAGGACTACAAATTAACTACAGATCCTGTGGCGTAACCACCAACAAGACCAGTCTGTGGAGCGAATATCGCTAGCAACTACAGGATATCCTACTTCCTCTCAATGATCCTACGCCCCATAATCCAGATGTCACCTGATGTTTGTGACAGCGCTGAATCAACTGTAGCAACACCTGCGACCTGACAGGATGTATAGTGGGAAGCATGGATGTGGTATGCCTACACCCATCGATCGACGTGGATTTTGTGGTGGAGAAGTGCGTGGAGATGATCAGCGAGAGCGAAGTGGAGTTCCGCAATGTCAACACAGAGGAACTGGGCCTCCTACTTAGACTGACATATGACAATGAATACCTAGACAAACATGGCTTTAGAAGTTTCTTCCTCAGTAGACATTTAAGAGGTAGACCACCCACAATTACATCTATGGCTAGGAAGACTCCTATAGAGATATGGAGGGGATGGACCAGAGCCATACAGACCACCGAAAACAAATATCCAGTAAAGAAAATGATCGCACATGCACTAGGAACTAGTATAAGAGTTACCCTAAAAGGCCTCTCGTTTAAGTTTAACAAAATATACGCCCAGGATGAAGGGGCAGCCATCGGTGATGTGACCAACCTTTTCATGGTATGGTGGGACAGAAGGCTTAAAGAACGTCTGACACCGAACACCATACTCATGTACTCTCGCTATGTTGATAATATCAACACAGTGGAAAAGGCACCCCCACAAGAGAGTACTCTTGAAATAGAAATAGAAATAGAAATTAATACTATGGAGAGCATCCAGCAAATACTTAATTCCATCCACCAGTGTATTAAGGTCCCGATAGACTACCCTACGTGACACCCTAACCATAGACTACCAGTACTAGATATAGAAATCTGGCTTGAAACTATGAGTAATAAAACCCAAATCATTCACTCACACTATGCCAAACCTATGGCCTCCAAATACCTGATTCACTGGAATTTCAGCTATTGCGGACAATGCCAAATTCAATACATTGATGGCAGACCTCATCAGAGTAATGAGAAATGTGTCCCGCACATGTAACTCTACGGAGTTAAAGACACACATACAATACTTCGTTCACCGCATGCAGTTCTCAGGATACAGCCATAGAGAAAGGATCAGAGTATACAAAGGAGCCATGAGGAAATTTGAAACTATCCTTCTTAACGATAGGAATGGGATTTGCGCACTCTACTGGAGCAAATCATGGAACACCTTTGAAAGGACTAAGAAGAAAATAGGGAAGACCAACTAATGGTATGATAGCCACAAATATCGGAGTGTCATGTTCGTCGAAACCACCCCTAGAGGCGAACTGACGTACCACTTTAGAAGAGCCCTAGACATACTTAAGCTAAGAATTAAGTTTGTAGAAAGGCCAGGTGACCCTATCAAATCCCTAATCGGTAGAACCTACCGTTTTAGTAGAGCCCCTCTGTACTGATAGGGACTGTATTGTATATAGATTTAGCCCACAAACAAACTGTAAAGCTAGGGATGTAGTTTATAGTATAAGATTTACAGAGGGACAGTGCAGTAACAAGACAACGACGTACGTAGGGGAGAAAGAACGGAGCATAGGGGAGAGGGTTCATGAGCTTAAGGGAACTTAAGGAAGAGAAAAGCTCATGGGTTCTGTACTAGCACGCCGAGCAGGAACACGGGGGCTCACTCAACAATATAGAAGTTAAAATTTTGTCCACACATAGAACAGACGCAACGTTTAGAGAAATTATGGAAGCTACACACATAATAGAAGATGAACCTAGCCTGAACAGGAAACTAGAATGGAACACTGGCACACACCCCAACACACTACAATCTAAGAGAGAATAAGATCCCCATAAACTGATAATAATATGAATATAATACAATACACAGATAAATAAATAGAATTAAATAACTATGTACATTAACAAAATAAATTAACTCAAATTAATACAAAAAGAAACATTGTTGTTCGTATTGTTGTTGTCGTTCGTGTTGTTGTTGATGCTGCGGTTATTGTTGCTCATATTGTTGTTGTCGCTCGTGTTTTTGTTATGTTTAAATAGAAAGTAAAGAAAAAGTAAGTGCGTTGTGTGTGTTTATCGAGCAAAAACACCTAAAAGCTCCACGAGGCTCCGGCAGGGGATGGTGGTGATCCCTGCTGTACTCTTTCACCACTCTAAAGGCGGTGCTCCAGCATGGCCGCAGTCAAATGACTGAAACAAGCACAAAAAAAAAAAAAAAAAAAAAATATGAATAAAATAAATAAAAGTACATTAAACGAACGTGTATAAAAAGGGGATACTGATAATGCAGGCACATCCCCCACCTACACACGAAATATAGACACACACAGGGCTATACGCATGCGCATATAAAGACATATGCAATAGGAATACCAACTGGCAGATTATTAGTAAGGAGAGACACACAAAAAAGAAAGAAGAAAGCAAAGAACCACTGATGAGGTCAGAGAAGTGTAACGAAAGAACTCTAGCCGAAATACAATTAATCTATAATAGAAATTGGACATGGGCGATCGTTGTATTCTTTCTTGTCTTGAGGTTCACACCCAAACGGCTGGATGGATTCGCGTGAAAAATGGCACACATGTGGAGACGGATGCATAGATTGGAATGCGGTTTGTATTTTTTTCCTAGCCTCCATAGTTACCGAGATATACAGCAGGCATATACAGTTGAGGATGACAGTCAGCCAAAGCCACACATACATACATACATACATACATAGATACATACACACATACATACATACATACATAACAACCTGCGTGCGTGTGTGTGTGTGTGTGTCACTGAAGCCAGTCATACATATATGCATAGAAACATACATTCATACATACATACATACATACATAACGTCTCTCTCTCTCGCTTTTTCTCTGTCACTCACTCACACATTCACTCACTACAAAAAGCGAATAAAATTTTTTAGTTATCTCTCTCTCTCTCTCTCTCTCTCTCTCTCTCTCTCTCTCACACACACACACACACATACACACACGCACCAGCAACATTACTCTGTCTCTTCACACACACTAACAAAAGCAATTCACATACACACCACACATTCTGTCTCGCACACTCCATCAAATACACACACTCTTTCACACACACACACATAAACGGACGCACATCAATTCTTCCGCTTCATGCCAACTTCAAAAGAACGTCACTCAAACAATCGCGTTCTCTCTGTTTCTTTCGCTTTCACACCGACTTCAAAAGAAACCCCTTTCCACCCAACCCCATATTAAAAAAATCAAAAAATTTCACGGAAACCGACGATCATTTTCAAACATGTAAATAAACACACGTGGTTTATATGTGGTTTGTAAGTGACAGTCGTGTGTTCCCATATCGAAAGATCGCCCAATGTTTTAATCATTAGATAGAGGTCCAATAGACTAGCTCTCAGAAACAGACTACGTACAAATTCGGTCTTCACAACTCCTGAAGTTGTTTTCTGACAAGGGGGGCGTCAGGTAATTTTCATACAGCTGGAAGCTTCAATCGAAACAGGGGACCCGAAATGATAAAGTTGAGAAACCCTGTTATACATTATGCCTAGCCAAAAACGATTACAGTCATATCATCCAAACAGACCGGGTGAAACCGGGGTTAGCTGCTAGTAGTATAAAATAAAGCTGAAGCAAGGGAACACCAAATATATAGTGCGTGTAATTTTATTGGCTAAACTGGCAATATGAGCATCACCAAATACAACAATATATATATATAAATAAAAAAAACCACCATGAATTTTTTCCTGTAAGTTTGGAATAATATTCCCTCATATATATATATATATATATATATATATGTATGTATATATATAGTGTTATTCGTTTTAGTCATTTGACTGTGGCCATGCTGGAGCACCGTTTTAGTCGAACAAACCGACCTCAGGACTTGTACTTTGTAAGCCTAGTCTCTATTCTGCCGATACATATATAGGTAAGACCATTGACTACAAGTCTACACACTCACACCACACATATACACATATACATACACTCATACATGCATGCACACACACACACACACACACACACATACGCACACACGCACACACACATACACACTCATATATATATACATTACATATTATATTTTATATTTTATACTTATATTTCCTTGTCTATTTACATTTACTGTATATTTTGTATAATGCCTTTACTGATATGTAATGGTGTAATAAAGTATTGATTGGGTATCATCTGATAGTTGATGTTTTATTGATTTAAGTATGTTTCTCCATGTTCTAATTTTGTAGTTATATATATATATATATATATATATATATATATATATAATATATATATATATATGGTTACGAACACAAAACGAGTGGAACGAGTTTTAACAGTGGTATGGTTATTTTAACGTTTCAAAAAAAAGAAGGAGTCTTTTGTTCTGGACACTTGTTCTTCAACAAACACAAAAGAGAACAGAATGAATATGTAAAAAATACAGGACAAAATTTATTGGAAAAGAAAAATGTTTAGGATCCAGATAGGAATGCGGCTCTACAGGAAAAAGTTAGGTAGAGAGGAGGAGTGGGTGAGTGCTTGTATGATATAACTTTTTGTTTGGAGATAAGTTTAAGGTCCTGACGTTTGGAGTCTCTAGGTATGACAGTATTGTTGGTTACAATATGTTGGAAAGGTGAATGACTAAGTAAAAAAAATTCTGTTAAACAGTATATCTAGTGAGAAAAATGTACAATAAATACAAAGAGTGAAAAAAATATTGAAAACACAAAAGGCATGTGTGAGGATGGGGTGAGCCAACAAGTGTAATGGCTGAAGAGTAAACTGTAATTGGTGAGAATATTATATAAATGTTATTATGGAGATGTACTTGCAAAGCAAGTGACCTTTTCTGAGATCGTGTGCTGGAACGAAAACAATTGCAGCGTTGAAGGTGTTTATAAGTCATTTAAGAAACACATAAAAACCGTTAGATTCACTTCAACATTTAAATTTGAATGGGCTCCGAGATGCAGCACAGAATTTTGTCAGTGAACAGATCGCGGTCTCAAAGCGACGAAAATATTTAGGCAAATTAAATTTAAATGTTGAAGTGAATCTAACGGTTTTAGCGTGTTTCTTAAATGGCTTATAAACACCTTTCACGCTGCAATTATTATATAAAGGAATTACGGGAACATAACCTAGCAATTGTTTAAACGATAATACTGGTGAAATTCAGGAGTTTATATACCACACATGAAAGAAAACTAAGCCGCTAACAATATTCAGTTAAACATGGAATTCAAATGATGTTGAATAAATAAGATAAAAAAATAATAAAAGAAAGAAAAAAACAATATCGAAATAATGTTATTATAAAAAGGAGAGAAATAGCCTAGATGCCAATTGGGGAGTGTCGATGGAAAAAGCTAGTGAGGTCTTAAATAGAATAGTGAAAATCTTATGTATGCTTATATCAACGTCGTCATAAACGTTAAGTCGTGTCCAAGAAGTATAGCTGTAGCCTTTGATTAAGTCTCTGCATTTTGATGGGTGAAAGGAGCGGAGACTTGTTGTCTCCGCCCCTTTCAGGGAAACTACCACCTGTGTCATCTCTTGTGAAAGGTAGGAAAGTCCAGTTTGCTGGACATTGTTGTAGAGCTGAAAAAGAGGTAATTTCTACTCTTCTCCTCTGGAAGCCATCTACTCGCAATACCAGAGGGCGCACACTCTCCTACCCTGATGTAATCTCCAGGGATACAGGCATCCAGCAACAGGACCTCCGTAATGCCATGACGGACCTTGAAGTCTGGCGTAGCATGGTAAATTCCATTGTCTCGACCACGGTCGAACAATCATGATGATGACATATTAATTGTTGAATGAGGATAGAAGAATTTTTTTTGCGTAATTAATTCCATTGATTAAACTGTTCAGTTTGATGGTCCTCACAGAAGCGATACGATGCTGTACCTGCACTCAGCTTCATTTAACAAAAGCAGCTGTAAAGTTGACTACGTAATTCATGTTCCTTACACTAAAGGGTATTTAGAAGCTGGTTATTTAGCATCGCTTTACCTAATGGAAATCATTACACACGCAAACAGACACGTACACAAATACACACACATACAAACACACAAACACACACAAATGCACACACACGTACACGGGCGCACACATGCGTGTGCACACATGCGTGTGCACACATGCGTGTGCACACATGGACAGTTTCGTTTATATATATATGCGATTGTGTGTGTGCTTGTGCGTTTATGTGTGCATGTGTGTGTGCATTTATGTGTGTATCTGTGCGTGCGTTTATGTGTGCATATGTATCTGTGTGCGCCAGCGGCCGCGTGTGTATGATGTGTGTATGTGCGTGTGCGCCTGTGTGTTTATGAGTGTGTGCTTGTGTGTGCATGTGTGTGTACATGTGTGTGTGTACATGTGTGTTTATTTGTGCATGTGCATGCTTTATGCGGGGTTGTTTGTGTGTATGTGTGTGTGTGTGTGTTATATCCTGCACTTGATTTACGAGTTCATTGAGGAAATATTTATAAAAATCTCTGTATTTGAAAGTTACTCAATTTTCAAATCCCTACCAACCATATATTTATCCTTTCTTACTATGTTCTTGTGTTTCTCGCTTTCTTTGCCTATCCTTGACGTACCGGGTGAGTCACAGAAAGTAAATAAAATATTATAGACTAGCTTAAAAGCTGCACTCCGTGAGGACATTTACGATAGCTTTTGCAGAGGGCGAAATGGACCTGCGACCCGAAACTTAAATAAGCTACATAGCATGACTACAATACGCCTTGAATGACTATTATACCCCGGTGATGTTTGATCAGAGCTTAAGGACAGATAAGAGTTAATTATGTAATGCAATCATTCCATTGTTCCAGTCCCAAGTTGAATCCCAGCTGTTGGCCACTTTGTCCCAACATTCTAGTCACGTAAAATTAACAAATGTCATTTATCAAGCAAATGTCATTTATCTCCTCCTTGACCTCTGAAGTATATCTGACAAACGCCAAACAAGATGGAGCGAATCAGCCAGAATTTAGCTGCTAGAAATCAGATTTCAATGCTGGATGTTCAAGAACCAAATGAAGGACAGATTTTCAATCCCGGATCATCCTGATTTCAAAAAGCTATAATATGTCTATGTAGAGCAAATATAGACTGAAAAACAGGGGTTCCAGACGGACAAAACAAAATTTCGCTTTTATCATTGTAGATTGACGGACGAAGTAAAACATAGAGTGACATCACCTAAACTTACTTTCCAATTTTATTTATACCGATCAGGGGCGTCTTAAGGCAGGAGCACACTGCGAAATCGACCAGGGGCACTCAAGGTCTATATATATATATATAGAGAGAGAGAGAAATACAACAAGTGGCTTCCAAATAGGAAAACCTTGTGCTAGAAAGAGCAGTAGAAAATTCAAACCACCAATTAAGGATAAATTCCCGAAAGGAATGAAAATTAAAAACGTTTACCATCTCAACAATTATTTCCCAGACCATGGTTTCTAATTATTTCCAGCAAAGTTTTCCTATTTGGAAGCCTCTTGTATCTCTATGTGAATATTATATAATCTAATGACTAATTCGTTTTTGTGCTAGGCCACTGGTAATAATAATTTCTTATTACCTTATTGTTTTATTATATATATATATATATATATATATATATATAATATATATATATATATATATATATATATATATATATATATATATAATATATATATTTGTTTTTTTATTGCAGCAATACAACTGTTGGGTAAACAGGTTTTACTGACAAAAGATGGCTTTTGTAACCATATATATTGTGTGACGCTGTGTTTGTCCTCACTTCACCTTCGCTTTATAACTGATATTTGTGTATTTACGTACCCGTAACTTAGCGGTTCGTTAAGAGACTGGTAGAATAAATACTAGGCTTACAAAGAGTAAGTGCTGGGGTTTGAGTTGTTAGACTAAAAGTGGTGCTCTAACATGACCGCCTTCAAATGACTGAAACAAGTAAAAGAAGAAAAGAATAGGTTTATAGACGATCATGTAGCCTAAGGGAGAATTGCAACGAATTCCCGCACACATACACACACAGACACACACATATATATGTATATATGCATGTATGTATGCATGTATGCATGTATGTATTATGTATATATATATATATATATATATATATATTATATATATACAATTGAGATAGGGGTTGTAAATTCAACCCTCCATGGGATAACATATATCCAATATACTGCTAGATAAGTACCCAACAAAGCTAATACATAAATGTTAAGAATTGCGATGCAATTAATTTATTTACTGTATTATGTGGGCAACGGTAAAATTATTTTTACCATAAATTAATAATAGAAAATGAGAAAATATATATATATATATATATATATATATATATACTTTATTACTAAAACTGCAAAGACATCATAAGACTGCTACACAGATTTTCGTCGAGCAGTTTCAATTGAGACAGTTTTGATTCTCAGCCAAAACTGTCCGACGAACTGTAACGTGAAACTTTCAGTAA
>NC_043004.1:38690350-38692850 GCF_006345805.1 Octopus sinensis
TGGCGATCTGATTTCCGCCAGAGGTCAAAGATCAAACATGAGACGCGAGAGCGAAATAAGGTGAGATAATAGCGTTGAATGACCAGCTATTAGTGCGTAGGAGGGGTCTGGGCGTGTGTATGTATAGGGTTGGTGTATGTATTAGTATGTATTAGTATGTATTAGTATGTATAAGGGTGTGTGTGTGTGTGTGTGTGTGTGTGTGTGTATGAGAGAGTATTAGTGCGTAGGATAGGTCTGGACAGGCGTATGTATGGGGTTGGTTGTATTAGTATGTATTAGTACGTATTAGTATGTATAAGTGTGTGGTGTGTGTATGAGAGAGTATAAGTGCGTTATGAGGGGTCTGGACGTGTGTATGTATAGGGTTGGTTATGTATTAGTATGTATTAGTACGTATTAGTATGTATTAGTTGGTGTATGTATTAGTATGGCACATCATATATGATTGATGTGTAAAGTCGTGGTGGTGTAGTGAGGAGAAGAGGGGGAGGGGAAGAAGAGGGGGGGGAGAAGGGGAGGGGAAGAAGAGGGGGGAGAGGGGGGATGGGGAGGGGAAGGAGGAGGAAAAAAAAAAAGGGGGGAGGGGGAGAGAGAAGGGGAGTGAGGGAGCAGAGGGGGGAGGGAAAGAGGGAAGAGGGGGGAGAAGAGGGAAGGAGGGAGGGAGTAGGGGTGAAAGATGAAGGACTGAAAGAATTAAGGGCCGGCCGGGGGGGAGAAGGATAGGTGAGGAGGTGGGGGAGGGGGTTAGATGAGGAGGGGGGGGAGAGTTTGAGACCAAATGGAATGCGTATAAGAGCGAAGAGAGAAGATTAATTCCTGTTTCACCGGCGCAAACGGGAATCCGGATGGCCTGTGTAGGACAAACCGAACACAGATAGGTGTTGCAGGAGTGACCGGTGGAGCGGAAATGGCGTGAGACTAGTGTGTCGTTCGCAAGGTGGATGTCACGAAGATGTTCCGCGAACCGGTCAGCCAAGCGGCGTCCCGTTTGTCCGATGTACAAGGAATTGCAGAGAGAGCAAGAGACGCAATGATAATAATTGCTGGAGGTGCAGGTGAAGGAGTGGATGATGGGATAGGGTCGATGGTGGGTGCTAGTGAGGCGGGTGGTGTTGGAGAGGTAAGGGCAAGTGTGCGGCAACGTGGGCGGGAGCAGGGAACGAGCCGGGTTGGGAGGTAGGTCAGGGAAGGAGCTATAGACCAAAAGGTCTCGAAGGTTGTGGGCTCGTTTGAAAGAGGGGAGGGGTCGGTTGGGAGAGGTGTGATGGAGACGGTCGGACTGGAGATGACGGAAATCTCGAAGAATGGGTGTTTGGAGAGGTAGGGTGGTGGGGTGGTAAGTGAGGGGAAAAGGGAGGCGGTAGACTACAGGGCGGGTTCGGGGAGAGAGAGCAGATACACGGTCGCACGGACCGTGCTCTGGCAAGGGCGTGTGTGGATAGTGGTGAGGGGGTATCCACGTAGGGTGAAGTGGTGAGCCATACGTTGAGACTGAGTCTCAAAGTCATGGTCGTCACTACAGAGCCTACGTAGACGGAGGAATTGGGAATAGGGATGGAAAGCTTGGTGTGTTCTGGGTGGGAGGGAAGAGAGTTGAGGTATGAGTGTGAGTCTGTGTGTTTGTAGTGAATGGAGATGGTAAGAGTGGAGTGAAGAATGCTAACCGAAATGTCGAGGAAGGAGACAGAGGTGTTGGAGATAGTGGAAGTGAAGTGGAGGGCTGGATGGAAAGATTGGACGAAAGAGAGGAAGGAATCTAGATGTTCACGGGAGAACGTACATACATACACACACACACACACACACACACATATATATATATTAGTATTATCACCCGATTTCATTCTACTTGGTCTACTCCGTCCACTCGGGCCGCATTTTAAAGATGAGTAATTTTGCCCTAATTCAGAAAACTCAAAGTTGCCAAGTAAACTCTCCACCACTTTTAAACATAGTTACGGAAATTTTCAGCTCAAACTGACAACATTTACTAACACTTTTGCCTGCGCAACTGCTTGTGAGGCACCGTCCGCCCTTTTTACAAATATATAGTAGGAATATATGTTACTACTACTATTATTTCTCTACATATATATATATTTATATAATTCTCCTATATTCCATCTTCCGTCTTTCATTTGTCATATATATAACTACTACTACTACTACTACTACAACTACTACTAACTACTACTACTACTACTACTACTACTACTACTACTACTACTACTACTACTGCTACTACTGGTGCTGCTGCTGCTGCTGCTGCTGCTACTACTACTATATATATACGTATATATATATATATACTGAGATATACTGAGAAGTATTACGCTTCAGGTAACAAAAAAAGTACAAGAAGACCAGTTAATTAACATTTTGTTCAGCGGTCGTATAGTTTTTCCAAGCCCTGTAAAAGAACTCGGAACTTTGTGTCTCCAGCCTAGCCTTTCAGGATACCTTTTGAGCCAGGAATACATATGTATATGTATGTATG
>NC_043004.1:38697850-38712850 GCF_006345805.1 Octopus sinensis
GGAAACTTCAAAGTGGGTAAATTTTTTACAGCAAATAATTCGCTGTGGAAACTGTATTGACAATTGCCAATTGACAATAAAACCCACAAGAGAAAAGTTGTCAGTAGGCAGTTACTGAACCTTGCACGTCTCACATAATAGGTGTCCCGGATCCGAAATCTACTTAACTATATAATAATGGGCTAGGCCAGTATATATATATATAATATATATATATATATATATATATATATATACATATATATATATATATATATATATAATTATGTGAAATAGAAAGATGAATAATCTTGTAGTAGATTAATCAAAAGTTTAACCGATACCTTAGTAGCAAAAATCACAGCAGTGAACAGCACGGTTGGAGGTACAACCATCTGGCGTTGCAACCGTGCGTTGGTGCGGATAATTGAAATTAAAACATTATTGGTGAATTGAAGAAATGGAGCTGAACGCAGATTGAACAGAAATCGTTTTATTTCATTCTACACGTGTTTCGAAAGGCACAAATTACCAAAATCCGATTGAATAATGGGACCATATTGTGTCTTTCTCTTCAGGAAGAAAAAAGGAAATCCGTTGGAAAAACAAAAACAGAACAGAGGCAGAGCAAAAAACAAATCGAACTGTGCTCCTAAGAGCCCATGGCGAAACTGTTTATCAGTGTATGTTGAGAACCGGTGGCTGAAGAATTCAACAGGTCAGGCATCGGTCAACCATGTGGGTGAGGGTGTATAGATGTTCTTTGTGACCGATAATAAAGTTCTGACTATTTAAAGAATATTGGATGTTTTATAAGGGGCGAGAAAAAATCTACTTAGAGACGTGTGTGTGTGTATACTGTTCTATATATGTGTGTGTTGGCGTAGGGGTAGAAAACATTTTTTGTGTACGTGTGTGCGTTTGATCGTTCGGCTGTCAGTGGCTACTGCCGTGATAACCGTTGGGTGGCAGAAAGAAAAAAAATAAAGAAATTATATATATATATTATGTTTTATGTGTGTGTGTGTGTGTGTTCATCCAAGCCTGCCTTGACAAGGAAACCCCCCGCTGTGAAAGAACAAGCCCCGTTTGTCTTACAGGAGTAATTTCCCTTGCAGTGGTTAATTGTAGATATCTTAAAATCTATTTCAGAATTTGTTACCAAGGGCTATGGGTGCCGGTCTTGTTTATAAACGCTATTTAAAGGCCAGATAAGTGTAACGCCGCCAATGGGGGCATCGAAAAGCCGACTGTAAGAGCCCGTTTACCATCCGGCCTCTGGCAAACAAAATATGGAAGAGTTCGGAGACACAAAGGTTGCACTGTCTTCTGCCCCTATCAAATGGGAGGGCCACCGACAAAATTGACCATTCCAGCCTATAGCTTAAGTTCGCATCCTTCAGTCGCCATATTAGCTTACTGAGTCCCGTGGTCTGGCGCTTGTTCACGTCCCGAAAAGTTGCGTAATGGTTGGAGACACGCAAAGACAATCTTGAGGATGATGCCCCTATATAAGTGAAGGCATCTGAGTCCGTGTAAACCTTGCATTGGTAGACGGCGTTTTTGATCTTGGAGTTCGCCGACGTGAATCTTACTCTGCTAGGATTGGTTTCTGAAATTAGAACTGCGTTCCTGTCACTATATTCGTTCCGAGACCTGCAGCCGCTTACTACTCTATTTTCCACTACGTCACTATTAACTATAGGAATAACCCCTGATTCTCCACTATCTATCAGAGTGCTGTCATTGCTACTGCCCGTGGTACTGCTATTGCGGGAAATGATGCTGGGGATGCTAAAGGGGCTCTCTACCCTACTCCCATTGTTACCATCAACCACAACACCCCTATTTATAACTATACCCCTCGTGGGTACTCCCTGGCTGGAGCTGAGATTATGTGTCACTGTACTGGCTCTCATATCATTATTACTACTATAATTATTCCTACTGAGCATTAAACCGGGAGCGGAAGAGGCTGTGCCTCCGGAAAAAGGTGATAGGGTCTTAGTAAGTAGCCTATTATTATGGGAGGCGATTATCTGGGCGAGGTTTTTAGTGTTGGAGAAAGCTATCCTAACTTTATGTGAGTTAACCGTGGAGTAATATTTGGAATTTCTGGGGAAGTTATTGGCGATGGCTTGTCTAAACATGAGGGGGAGGTTAGTTCTAATCTGCTTACCAAAGGGGATTACAAACCATATATGCTTATTCCTATCAGTGTGATGGGTCGGGACGCCAGCTCTCGCATTTGGGTGGGTGATTCTCGGATGAATAACGGGTCTTGGGTTAGTGTAAGACCTCCCGGACCGATAATTATCCTTGTTCGCTAAATTAAATGCGGGAGCGACTACCCCGGTATCCGCCGCGCTCCCGTCCTTACTTAAAATGTTAATGTTATTATATACGGCCCTATCCTGATGACCGAATGATGGCATCGGAAGGGCCGGATCAATATAAATTACCTTCTGCCTATAACCGGCCTTGGATAGTGCGGCGTTATAAAAATCCGCTTTCTGCATAAAAATATCGGCACTGGCGGACAGGCCAGACAATCTTAGAGAGATGTTTTTAACCAAATTGTCTGTTACGGTTTTGGCATGATTTGAGAAGACACTGACATACTTCAAATTAGTGGAAGGCTTATGGTAAGGGCAGTATGAGTCGCTATTAAGGTTAAGTGTAACGTCTAGGAAATTAGCCTTGGTGAGTTCGTTATCAAAAACTATACTCATGCCCATTCTATTAAAAAACCTAACTAACCTGCTCTTAGTTTTCTGCACTATTCTGTTCGTGGTGTTTTGCAGGTAAAACAGACAATCGGTCACAAAGAACATCTATACACCCTCACCCACATGGTTGACCGATGCCTGACCTGTTGAATTCTTCAGCCACCGGTTCTCAACGTACACTGATAAACAGTTTCGCCATGGGCTCTTAGGAGCACAGTTCGATTTGTTTTTTGCTCTGCCTCTGTTCTGTTTTTGTTTTTCCAACGGATTTCCTTTTTTCTTCCTGAAGAGAAAGACACAATATGGTCCCATTATTCAATCGGATTTTGGTAATTTGTGCCTTTCGAAACACGTGTAGAATGAAATAAAACGATTTCTGTTCAATCTGCGTTCAGCTCAATTTCTTCAATTCACCAATATATATATATATATATATATACATATATATACATACATACATGCATACATACATACATACATACATACATACATGCATACATACACACACACATATATATATATATATATATATATATATATATATATATATATTTATGTATGTATGTATAATATTGTGATATGTATTAGACAACCTTGAAATTCCATTTTGAAGGTCAGCCTATTTTTAAAATATTCATTACATTGCTCGTCTGTACATTTATCGTAGAATTGGTGGTTTTTTAAACATTCGCATTAAGTTTTCAAAATCAATTAATTTACATAACTGTCAATTACGTAATACCTTTGTTTATTATGGAATTAAAAATTGCATTATGATTACCGAAGGGAGAAATCTAATTAGGGCCAAAGTCGACATATTTATCTTTTCATTCAAATGCATTGAATGTTCATTATATACTAAGTTAGCAACATGCATTTTGTGTGTGTGTCTGTGTGTGAGAGTGTGTGTGAGTGTGTGTTTGTATATTCGCCTTTCGGCTTAATTGTCGTATGTGTCTTCTTTCAGTTTGTGTGTTCCAAGTTATTTGTCTTTGGACTTGTGTTCGAAAAATAGCCAAAATATAAAATTTTACGACAGCATGGCACCGGCTAGCTGCCTTCTTGGAGAATTTAGGTCAAATGCTAACATGCCCCAAAGTCGAAGGAAAAGCTCAGTCGAAGGAAAAACTATACAATATATATATTTATATTAAAGAGTTGAAGACATGTGGAATTTCGTTATGAAAATGTAATATAATATAAAGTATATTAAATGTTTTTTATGAGGCGACATCACGTCCTTCTGCGTTAGCAGTACTCTTTACATTATTTTGTTAAGGTTATTTCTACAGGAATTATAGCCAGCACTGATTATATCTACAACGTTTCGTATCGAAACGTCAAATGTAAGCAAACAATGAAATCGGAGACAAAAATAGGTAATGAGTTTAAATGCCATATTTCGTGGGGTCTTGCCCCTTCATCAGTACTCATCTAACCCTACAAGAATGTGTTTGATATATAAATTGGTATATCGAATAGCTTTACTCCGTTGTATGCAATGGCTGTATGAACAATATGTTCAGTGGCTATATACACAAGTTGTTCGGGGGGCAATTCTCTAAGAGAGCAGCTAGCCACTGACCTGCTTTCGTCAAACTTTTGGCTAAATTTGGCTAATTTTAGTACAAAGCTGCTAAGACAAACAACTTGACCCACGTATCAAAATCTTACTGATACGAGTTAACAACTTTTATTGAGACCAGTAAAGAATTCAACTCTTTTCTCCCTTACTCAATTAATCACAAAATGGTCACTGTTTCCTCAAAAAACAACATATATTTTGGGTTTCTAAACCCTCTTCTACGCCGATAATTGTCTCGGAGTATAAGCAAACAGGACATGTATGCGTGTAGTTCCAAAATTTACTAAATGACGTGGCACATGTATACGTCTTCCTATCTAGTAATATAAACCTTTACGTATATCACCTTTCCTCTTCACCAGAAATCATAGACAAATATTATTAGAATTATACCATATACGTAATTCCAAAACTCCTCTAATCTTGCTCGATACACTTGAACAACAGATTTAATATTAGCTAATATCAAATCGTTCCATTGATAATTATCTGTAGAAGAAAAAACATGAATGGGTGTCTATTATTTTCCCTTTCAAATGTTTATATTAATTAGATCAAACAAGCATATACTACATATTTCCTTCGGCAACATAAAATCATAGACATGGAAAATAAAATGAAAAAACTCACTCTGACCTTCTTCTATAAGGCATTGTCGTATTCCTCTCAAACATAAACAGTGTGTATAGTACGTAGCCTTGTTTAATGAGAGCTCAGAAAACCGTAGCTCCTCAGTTTAAATACTATTAAACAAAAGACATGAATTTATATCCGTGTCATGTAACACACTTTTATTGACGTATATTCAACCGAGTTAACAAAAACTAGTCGCTAGCCGGATGTCCAGTATCATATTTTTGAAGTCCTTAAGATCACTAGCTGTCATAATATCTATCATAGAGAAATCTTAGTCGATCTGACCGTAACTGAATGTGTCTGCCTATGAATATGTGCATTCATTGTCAGCAGAGCTTTCTATCCGTTTTTTCACCTCTCGCTTACAATCTTTCGTCATTTCACGCACACACACACACACACACACACAATAGAAAGAAACACACACACACATGTGCAATGAGTGCACTGATGCATAGTCTTGTTGCAGGTTGCACTCACCCAAGAGCAAGATCTCTGGTATTTAGTGACGAAATCTCTTCTCGAACACCGTGAAAACCTTCACAAATAATGAATAAGTTATGAGTAATTAATGAGGAAGTCTACCGAGACGTTCAGGATGGTTCTCCACCTTTTTATTTTTTGAAATCAAGAGCATCATCTACAGTTGCTGCGTTCCCTCTCGCCAGATGATCATCAAAGAATATTTGTGGAGGTTTACGGTGTTCAGGTGGATATTTCATCGCTAAATGCACAGGTTCTCCCCCCTCCACCCCTTGCGTGAGTGGAACCTTCATCAGCACTATGCTTCAGGCCGCGATTCCATTCTGGTAAGCAAATACTTGAGTGAGATGAACATCAAATCTGTCACTCATCAACACTTCTATCCAGACCTTGCTCCCTCTCACATTTGGTCGTTTCTGAAGTTAAAGGAAAACCTCATGTGCAGTCAGTTTGAAGACGTTTAGAAGATGAAGTGGGGCTGTTACAGGTACCCGGTATACCTTCACTTTGGAGGACATCCACAAAGAGTCAACTATCTCCTAGCTCTCGTCAAAGTGTCTTTCCTTCTGTTCGTCACCGACAACACTTGGTACAAACCTTGTACAAATTTTGCACGTGTTCATATCTTCATGAATTATTCTGTGTATAGTTGCCACATCAACTCCAGTCTATATACTTATTGTCTTTACACACATACGACGGCATTCATCATGCGAATTGTAAATTTTCTCACTCCCTCCAATACGTGTGTATGTGTGCATGTTTCGCCCATTCCTATTTAAATCACTTTGTGAAAAGTTCTGAACTGTTCTTCTCAATCAAAATAATTAGATAGTAACTAAAACAAAAACCACAACATTAGAGAAAGCGACAACCCTATCCAACAGTGAAACCACACCTCCAGTCAAAAACTTAAGCAGGAAAATTCTTCTATATTAGCCATGTTGAACCTGACAAAAGACATACAAAAAACTTTTAGCCATCACTCAATACCATCCTATGCTATTACCCCAGTATACCAACTCCCTTCTTTCCTGTCACCAACACACAATCAGAAAAAAAGACCCATGTAACAGTAAAGCCCCGCCACTACGCTAGTCTCTACATTTCTAGTCAATGAACAATGTGTCATTCCCTCCATCAATGCACAAAAATGGAAGATCCACACCATATCACATTCTTCATTCTTACCGAGACCCACCTTGACAACTCCCACTTGGAAGACAAAATAAAAGTGAGGAATTTCACAACTCACCTCGCAGATAGAGTCGACAGAAGAAAGGATGATTGCACCACCATTTACCTGCATGATTCCTTTTTGGTAGATGGAAATATGACATACACGAATGGCTACTGTGAATCAGTCAGCGTACACAACAAAACCAATGACGCGATAGAAGTTGGGCTGTGTAGGCCACCTCAAACACTGCGCATTAAAGAATGCCTCAACAGCATTAAGTGCTTTATTCAACAATGTCATTCTAATAACATAATTATGATGTGAGATTTTAATCTACCCTGTGTTGATTAGCCCACAAACAGTTTGAAACTAGGAAACCTCACCTCAACTGCTGACAAAGAAGCAGTAGAATCACTTACCGACTTTATGAATAAGTTTTTCTTGTCCCAACTTGTCCTTGCACCAAAATATCAGAACATTTTAGGCCTTTTGTTTAATAACTACACTAACACTATACATAATATCACAGTAGAACAAACCCTTCTTTCAGCCCATGACATGGTTCCCTATAACCTGAGATTCCACCAGCCGAAAGCTAACACTAATGGCCTCTCTCCAGCCCACCTATTTGATACCATGCATGACGCCGAGTGGGATGCAATCATGAACGAGCTATCATATTTTTACTGGACTTTCACACATGCACACACATCCTACAGCATCAAAATATCTTGGCAGATCTTTGTCGACATTGTCACAAGCATATGTTCAAAACGCACTCCGCCAAGACTTGTAAAGAAAACTAAGTGCAGAATTCCCTAAAACAGAAAAAAGCTATTATCAGAAAGATAAAAAGGACAAACAAAGAAAAAATTAACTAACTAAAATACCCCCAACAGTCACAAATATATTCGACGGCTGAAGCTCTGCTCGAAAAAAAAAAATATAACCTCCTACAATACATGAAGACCATCATCAAAAACCGAAGAATAGCTGAAAAGAAATGGGCCGTCGTGAAAATCAAACTCAACCCAAAAGTGTTCTCTTTTGCGAAAAACACAAGGTCACTGTCTTCACTGAAAGCCCTCTAATTGATGAAAATGGCACTCTCCAACTTTCCTTCATCTTCTCCTGTACTCTTTCTCTCCATCTCTCCCCATTTTTTTCTATCCGTCTTCTCCCTATCTCTTTCTATCCCTCTCTTCTCGTTTCTCTTTCTTTCCCTCTCTTCCATTTCTCTGTCACTCCCTCTCTCCCCGTTCTCTTTCTCTCCCTCTTTTCCTTTCTCTTTCTCTCCCTCTCTTCTCTTTCCATCTCTCCCCTTTCCCTTTCTTTCCCTCTTTTCACTTTCTCTTTACTTCCTCTCTTCTCATTCTTCTTCTCTCTCTCTCTCTCTTCCCGTTCTCCTTCTCTCCCTCTTTTCCCGTTCTCTTTCCCTCCCTCTCTTTCCCCGTTCTCTTTCTCTTCCTCTCTATCCTGTAATGTATGAACTTAAGTTGAACTGGCTTACGAAATACCTTGAGTTATTTCATTAAATGCTTTTACAATTTATATTATAAATGCCGTGAAGTTGATTTTGCCATGCAGTAAGTTGTGTTGGTATAATAATGCAACACTAATAGTTGGACGACAGTCCATTAAGACCCGTATAAATTTCAATATAAATTGTTGTTGTTGTACCAATAATTATTTGAATTGGACAGGGTCAACGATAATATTATTTTACGCATGCAAATACATTAAAACAACAAATATAGCGATTTATCCCACACAATGGGACAAATTGTTTTATTTCACATAACCTAATTCCAGTTATTGTTATTCAACTCTAACCAAAACAACTTCGTTTTTCACATCAAATCGTTTTCTCACCACCTTTGCTCCTTTTCTCACCACCCTGTTTACACCTCTCTCTCTCTCTTTCTCTCCCTTTCTCTATTTCTCTTTCTTAATCTCTTACCCTCTCTCTCTCTCTCTCTCTCTCTCTCTCTTGTAATGTCACGCCCACTTCTTACAAGCATTTCACTTCGCATAACTCTGTCCACTCCTTATTTTAAAATATGTTTACTGTCATATTGTGAGATATTACTATATTACAACTTCTCACCTCCAAATTTCTATACATTTAGAAATAAGTATTTCCAATATAAGCACAAATCCTGAAATGTTCACCGGTTAAATCGTTAGTTTATCAACTCCAACGGATGAAAAACGAAGTTTATCTTGGTATGATTTAAACCTAAAACAAAGAGGCTGGATCAAATACCACGAAGCAGTGTGTCCGAATGTTCTAACGATGATGCCTATCAACCGCCGTCGTAAAAATAAAAATAATGATGAGAGTAGTAGTAGTAGTAGTAGTAGTAGTAGTAGTAGTAGTAGTAGTATCCTTGCCCTTTATTGAACATAGCAGTAAAACTTATCCACGTATAGAAACAACCAGAATTAAAAGTAGAAATGATATACAACGATAAAATAACTGAAGACAAAAATATAGACAAATACCAAGACTTAAGGATGTATGTTCAAGACCAAATTTCACGAGGTTACCTTTGCCTTCCATCCTTTCGGAGTCGATAAACTAGGCACCGGCTGAGAACTCGGGTAGATGAAATCGACTTACTCCTCCCACGAAACTTGAAATCAATATTTTCTACGTGAAACGATATCAGAGGTTACATTTCCCAGTTTAAAACAGGAAAGAGAGGTGAGTCGAACCACCGTTTGAAATCCATAGATAGATTTACTTGTTTTATAGCAGTAAGTTTTGTAACTGATACCATTTTAATATTGTGATAATTTTCATCATGGTAATTATTAGAAATCTAGTAGATATTTCATGATATTAACACGGCATAAATGATATATTACTTGGCTTTCTACTGTATTGAAGGCGATTGAAGAGACACTGATTTAGCATGTTATGTCTATAAGACATCAAAGACAGTTTACAGTACCACAGTCATTCGCCGCCCGCCTAGAAATGTTGAACTCACCTCACATAATAATATTGCGACACATGTTTATTTTACTTCAACTGGTCCTATCTTATTCAGCATTTTTTTCTAAAAGAAACCAAATAAAAAATAAAAGTCAATAGCTTTTACACAATACCAGGAAAAAATCGTCTAGGGAGTACAACCGACACCCGGGACCACCTCAATAAACAACTCCCTGTTTGTGTTTGTTATGATGTCCTTGATTTAAAACATATGTCTTGATGGTGCTATTTAGTTAGACATAATCTGGGTTAAGGGTGAACAATAACTGTCAAAGATATCTATGTTACTGCTACCAACAATGTGACTTTCATGGTGAAGATATGATTTTAAATTAGCAAAGAGGTAAAAACTC
Organism: Octopus sinensis; assembly: GCF_006345805.1. Lineage (NCBI taxonomy): Eukaryota > Metazoa > Mollusca > Cephalopoda > Octopoda > Octopodidae > Octopus > Octopus sinensis. Next base: position 38,707,797 of record NC_043004.1, read on the forward strand.
GTTTATAGCGAATATATACGATGCATACAGAATAGAGAATTAGTGTGCTCAAGAAACAATGCCTGATATTTGGATATTCTCGATGACTTTTGTGACTATTCATAAAATAGACATGCGCCAATAAGATTTAGTTAAAATTTTGAATAAGACTCGCATTTACAGTATATTTTTATGACCTGGAAATAACCTCAAAGCACCTGCTTGAAATATTAGTATTATTCGGAAGGAACCATGAATCATGGATTTGTACTCAAATTTCACTTGAAATGTTTAATCCCAACTTACTGAACTGCCGACGGTTTAAACGCCAGTTTAAAGGCAACCAAGATATCAAATATTCTTATCGCTAGAAAATATCTAACTCGCACTAATGTATTGCTTCTAAAGAACAGTACTACTAAGTAACCCTACTCGGGAGTTCTTTGGATCTTGGAGACGTCTCATTTTAAGGGTTCAGCATGCTTTTGGTTTCATGCCTGCGGTTTTTCAGTCATTTCATTTTTAAAAAGTCACAGCCTTTTGGTAATATTTTCTTGCAATGTTTTCTCATTCGTCGTCCCTTGTTGCGATGATAAAGAAAGTGTTATTTGTTTTCGGCAGTCTATGCCTTCATTGCCCTACTGGACGTAGTTCAGCTGGTCTTGGGTACGTGCAGTCTTTTTTTAATACTTGTATTTACAATAGGCTACTTAATATGCTGCAGTTTGTCTTGGTATTATTTTTGCTAGATTGTAAATATTTGCAATTCCTTCGATTTCGATTATATCTGCATATTTTTAATCCATCTCAAAACATGTTTTAATATACATGTTTACCTATGTTTACAAACACCAGATGCTGGTTAACTGCACATATCAGCACACTTTTTCTGCAGTCCTTGGAAACAGTATCCGGTCAATTATACTTGCCTGTCTGTCTATGTAGATGGGCGTATCCCAGAGAATACATCAACAAGCATGACAGATCTAGGATTCCACACACTGGAATTAATAGCTATATATCAAAATACACTTGGTCGTTCTCCGAGATATTTTCTGGTGTATATTTTTTACCACATCTTTTCTGTCGGCATTTTCATATATTGTCACTACTTCCAGTGTATGGAATCCTAGCTCTGTTATGCTTGTTGATGTATTCTTTCTTGGCTAGGACTGGGCAGTCAGCAACTTATTTAATCTTCACTGTTATATATACTGCAGCTTTTTAGTATATTCTGTTTCATTACATATTTTGATGGCTAAGAGAAAAGAGGCTAAAAATCATATATCTCAATCCAAAGTCGTCAGCTTTGAGGCCCGCACGTCTCACTCGATTGTGTGAATTTTCTGTATTATATTCATTCGTTTTAAATCATTTACAGATATCTGATTTCTTATTACCCACAAGGAGCTATACACAGAATGGGACAATACAAAACATTAGGGGCAAAAAACACCGAAAAACAAAAAAAAAAAAAAGCCGTAAGCGTATGATAAAAATGAAAAGGGTGAAATGAGTATTGAAAGCGATGTTAACCGCCCCATCGGTCAACAGGTATCGAGCATAGAGAGACTCTCTTGTTATCCCATTCGTACAGCATTCAACAGCCCAATTTTAACTGGCTTAGTAGCTCTTTCACAATTTAAGTAGTTTCTTTTTCTATCCACAAGTAATTTGTCATTTCAGCTTCTATTATATACTTATAGCCTTCTTTGGAGAGGAAAATAGCCATTATTTTTGTATTTGATAGATATCTGTAATACTTATCGAATTTCTACAGTGAGTATTTTACGATAGTTTATTAGTTTTATACAGGGGTGACATAGTCAAATATTTAAGAAGCTTTCATCGCGATCACAAAGTCCCCTATTTGATGCCACTACTTAACATATTATGCAAGACTTTTAATATAAGCTTGGGTCAATCGAAGTTTTATGAGCGAAGTAGAATTAACGGAAAGTGTATGGAAGTCCATTGTGACTATTATATAATGGTCTAACCATGTCATATTCTGTGACACTGATTCACTTTGAGAATTGCGTTACTGTTGAACATGTCTGTGGAATACTTTGCCACTTCACAAGCTAATTCAAAAGGCATGCCATTTTCATGGTCAACCAGTAAGGTACTCAACGATGAAACCTAGGGAAGATCAATCTTGTTGTGTAAGGACTCTACCCCATACGGGATAAAACTTTGAACTTCAGATTTTGAATGGTTTTACCAGTCCAATATTGCTAGATGGTTTAGCGTTCAGTTTCTGTCCTTTTGAGGTAATAAAGCAATCGTCGTCGTCATCGACTTCCACTTCCTCCTCCTCCTCTTCAACCTCCTCCTCCCCTCCTCCTCCACCACCACCACCACCTCCTCCTCCTCCTCTTCAACCTCCTCTACCTCCGCTTCAACCTCCTCCACCTCCTCTTCAACCTCCTCCACCTCCACTTCAACCTCCTCCACCTCCTCTTCAACTTCCTCCACCTCCTCCACCTCCTCCACCTCCTCCACCTGCTCTTCAACCTCCACCACTTCCTCCTCCTCCTCAACATCATCATCATCACCTTCGCCATCCTCCCCCCTCCTCCTCCTCCTCCTCTCATCATCTTCATTATTATTTTCGTACTCATTTAACCTATCGTTTTGCCACATGCTATAGTATTCTTCTTCTTCTTCTTCTTCTTCTTCTTCTCCCTCTTCTTCTTCTTCTTCTTCTTCTTCTTCTTCTTCTTCTTCTTCTTCTCTTCTTCTTCTTCTTCTTCTACATTTTCTCCCCCGCCTTATGCCTCCTCCCTCTCCTTCTTCATTAGAACCCTCCTGATAATCCTTGCTATCCCTAAGAGACAAACTTTATGTAGAAGCTCTACTGGCCATTGCATTCCAATCTCCATCAGCCATTTGCTTGTTGCAAGTTCCAAGTTCCACAGGCTCTATATTATTCTGGTACATTTTCTTCGTATATATGTCCTTTAATGTTGTTTTATGTAAGCCCTTGTGGCTAATAAAAGAATTTATTATTATTATTATTATTATTATTATTGTTATTGTTATTGTTATTGTTATTATTATTATTATTATTATTATTATTATTATTATTATTGTTATTGTTGTTGTTGTTATTGTTATTGTTGTTGTTATTATTATTATTATTATTATTATTATTATTATTATTATTATTATTATTATTATTGCATTCTAAGACATTCGAGCAACCACCTACGTTTATCGTTAGATATTTTTGTATTATACTTAATAATGTACTTTAGTTCTATAATTTAGATTAGTATTATAGCTTATAGATTCATATACTCGGATGACAGCACACTTTCTTCTTCTGGACTACATTTTGAACCGGTTTTTAAAAATGCTAGGCTGGGTAATAAGAAAGAAAATCCCTTAGAAAAATGAACTCAAGCAATCTAATTAGAAAAGAAAATGTTACATAACAGCTACAACAAAACAAATCAAGTTATTCATAGTTGCTAATGTTGTTCACCAGGTAGAAATGTAGGTCAAATTGAATAGACTTTTCTTGTCTGCTGATATTATCGAAGAAAGCATGAAATCGTGAGAAATTTCAGTTAACTCTCAAGCGAGAAGTTAACAGGTTCTGAGCAAAGTGGTGCGTATTGGAATTCAAGTTGGGTTTTTAAGTTTGAAGACGTTGCTAACAGAGAAGTCAATTTAATGAGTCTTCTATCTTCCCAATGGATCATTTTCAATGTTGAAGTACTGTAGATTTGTTGTGTGTCCTGAGTAGACAAAAAATATGAAGTTAGTTGGGATCACAATGGAGATGCAGTTTCTGATGATCCACGCAGAATAGCCATCTCAAAGCTGCCCTTCATCTTGAATGTGGAAGTGAAAGCAATATGACAGGGGCTGCAAATCAGAAACCCCAGTTGTTACACAAGTAGCTGTAATATCCTCTCGAGAGATTTTTGCTAAAGCGTCCTTGAAGGGAGTGCGACGAACAGCAAAAGAACATGCATTTGGAGTGCGATCTTCCTTTCTGCAACCGACGGTCGTTCGTAACAACATTGTCTTTTCACAACTATTATAATAAGCGACTATAAAGGCAGTGAGATTGCAAAACCGTCAACACACCAGACAAAATGCTTAGTGACATTTCGCCCAGCTTTACATTCTGTGTTGCAATTTTTGACTTTGCAATTCACCCTTTCATGGTTCATGAAATAAGTACTAGTTGAGCACGGGGGCAATGTAATGGAATAACCCTCTTGATGGCATCGGAAGGGCCGGATCAATATAAATTACCTTCTGCCTATAACCGGCCTTGGATAGTGCGGCGTTATAAAAATCCGCTTTCTGCATAAAAATATCGGCACTGGCGGACAGGCCAGACAATCTTAGAGAGATGTTTTTAACCAAATTGTCTGTTACGGTTTTGGCATGATTTGAGAAGACACTGACATACTTCAAATTAGTGGAAGGCTTATGGTAAGGGCAGTATGAGTCGCTATTAAGGTTAAGTGTAACGTCTAGGAAATTAGCCTTGGTGAGTTCGTTATCAAAAACTATACTCATGCCCATTCTATTAAAAAACCTAACTAACCTGCTCTTAGTTTTCTGCACTATTCTGTTCGTGGTGTTTTGCAGGTAAAACAGACAATCGGTCACAAAGAACATCTATACACCCTCACCCACATGGTTGACCGATGCCTGACCTGTTGAATTCTTCAGCCACCGGTTCTCAACGTACACTGATAAACAGTTTCGCCATGGGCTCTTAGGAGCACAGTTCGATTTGTTTTTTGCTCTGCCTCTGTTCTGTTTTTGTTTTTCCAACGGATTTCCTTTTTTCTTCCTGAAGAGAAAGACACAATATGGTCCCATTATTCAATCGGATTTTGGTAATTTGTGCCTTTCGAAACACGTGTAGAATGAAATAAAACGATTTCTGTTCAATCTATCGGAAAAGATACAGTGGAGGAATCTGCATCGAAGCGAGCAGTTTTGGAATTTGTGTGAAGCAAGATGTGTATAAATGCACAGGTTCCAGCAAATATTGTTTCTGGCGATAGTGCTACATTTAAATTCAACGATCCAATTAATCTTCG
>NC_043004.1:38720350-38725350 GCF_006345805.1 Octopus sinensis
CTTAGAGCGTAATGCCTCTCAAAGTATCCAACCTTCGCAACAATCAGTTCGGTTCCAATTGCTGTTGAGCAAAAAGGGCATCATTCACGAAGGAGCACTTCTATTACATTTTTTGTCGGGTAAAAACCTATCGATATAGTACATTATATCTCTGAAAAAATGTGTTAACACTAGTAAGTTTCTTCTTGAGCTGGCCGCCAAAAATATGTTCTGTATGCAAATTGTTCTATCGATTTTATTCCAGCCTTTATTAACGTTGGGGTAACAAGCAATATTTCTGTGAATAGTGGGAGAGAGTACTCCATCCCTTATGAAATGGCAGCACCAGTTTGATACTAGTTTAGTTGTCCCCTGGTTTCCTATTCATCAAAATATTTTATTGACATACGATATACGTGTAAGCATGACTGTGCAATTAACAAGCTCGGTTTGCAAATACGCGGTTTTGTTTAGAGTTCCACTGCGCGGCATCGTGAACAAGTATTGTCTACTATAGCCCCGGATCGACTTAGGTCGACGGAAGTTGTGTGGAAGCCCTTCATAGAATAAATTCCAGACGTAAAAATATAAGGATTGGCGTAGATTTGTTCAACAAAATCCTTCTAGGAAATGCTTCCACACAATTTCTGTCTACCAGGTTAGTTGCCGACGAAAAAAATATTCATATCTTAGTTTATACATGGCATTTGCTAAATATCGTTAGATATACTTTACAATACAATATACAATATGTTATAGTAAAACACGGTATAACTAACGTATTAATAATCTACTCTAGGTTTTCTACATTACAGTGTTAATACTATAGTACACGTGTGCAAAAAAACCTTTTCGTACGACACATATTCCCCAAAAACAGTTATAATTCTGTTTCTTTCAATGGTTCTAAAGCAGGCAACATTTAGTTCTTTTATTCAGTTCGTAATTGTTTTCATATATAATTCTTCCATGCATATTACTTGTTGAAGCTAGATCTTCCGTCACTTTAGTATTCGCATTAATTCTTGAAATGAACAGTAATAATACAAAAGAGCTAGACACGTCAGTTGATACATAAAGAGTCAAAGAGAATCACAGGAAATTTTGTGCTTTATTGATTAATTCGCATGGGATGCCGACTCCTATGTCTTCGAATTTCCTAGTTACAGTTTGCGGAAATATTCGTGAAAAAAATACCTGTATCCTCCAGATATACTTTAACAGTTGCTATGATACAATAATTAATTCACCGTTAATTAATACTGTTCTTTCCATAAGAATAAGACATTCTCAAACTAGATTAATTCAAAAATTTCATTTCCTTTCCCTTTCTTTACATGTATTCTAATGAAATTTCCCGTGGTAAATTCCTCGGCAAATTCCGTTGTTTCACGCTATCATCTTGATGTTTAGATGGGAATATTGAATTATGCTTACATACATCATATAACATAAAAAACTTTTCTGGAGTTCTTCTATTATAAAATATTCCAATACTGTGGTATTCTCGAAAGACACGACAGTAAAATTCATTTTCTCGGATTGTCCATCCATCCATCCATCCATCCCACTATCTATCTATCTATCTATCTATCTATCTATCTATCTATCTATCTATCTATCTATCTATCTATCTATCTATCTATCTATCTATCTATCTATCTATCTAGCTAGCTAGCTACTTAGCTACCTATCTACTTATTTTTCTTTCTTTCTTTCTTTCTCTCTCTCTCTCTTTCTCTCCCTCTCTCTCTCTCTATATATATATATGTATACAACGATCTCGAACCCACAAGACTAAACAAGAGAGACAGATACAGGCAAAAACAAGGAAAATGCCACTTGTATTTGAACACTATACAAATATTCTTTTAAAAAAGCTTTTTTTAAATTTTTCTAAATTTAATTGTTTTCCATACTTAAAGTTGAAAAAATCTCAATGACTGAAGCCAGTACTGAAATGTTTTTTATAAAATTATTTTAGCATTTTCTATCTTGACTTTTTTCCAAATATACCTTTGAGCGTTAGCTCCTACACGCATTTTTTCTCTCCTTGTTTCTCTCCTTGTTTTTTTCTGTGTATCTTTCTGTCGAAGAGCGTAGGCTCGAAACGTAAAAGACTTTTTCTATTCCTGAGCGCTATACTAATACATTTGTTTGTTTGTACTCCACCTGCCTTCGTCTTTTGTTTATTTTCGTAAACTTTCCCTTTATATATATGTACTTGATCATTTGATCACTCTCTCTCACTCTGTCTTTTGCTCTTCCCTCCGGCTAGGTAACTAGGTATCTCCTTTACCGTAGCACACCTGTTTCTGGTCTCTTTCTTGTTAACTCTCACTCTATCTCTCTTTCTGCCTTTCATCCTCTGACACAAGACCAGCTCCTCCAATGCCACTTCCCCTTTCAAAGAATCCTCGTCTAGCAAAGCTAACTGGTAACCCTGCCGGTGCAGGTGCCACTTAAAATGCCTCAAGTCTGCGCTGTAGTTGACATTTGGATAGGCATCCAGCTGCAAAAACCATGCCATCACTGACCTCGCATTTTTTAATGTCAAATAAAACGTATTCAGCCGGCTCTGCGGAGTAATTGATGATCGAAAGGGCATGCAACCGTAAAAAACAGCACGCAGAAAAAATGACACAGAGGTATAGTACAGGCTCCTGTCTGGCAGCTCTTGTCAAACCGTTCAACTCTTGCCATGGACGGAGAACGTTAAACAATGATGAGGATGACGATGGTGATATATATGTGGTAGCATAAGCATTTAAATTGGTTGACCGTTAATTCATCAACAGAGATTATCCGCCCTTAGACCTGTTTTGTTTTCGTCTTGTAGGGTATCCAACAAAAACTAGCCTCTTTATATGTATATTTATGATCACAAAAGGATTTTAAATGTTCACAATATCTGTTTCAGCAGCATTTTTTTATTGATGAATAAATCGATTACATCGATTGCATCATGAAAAGAAATTTGCGTTCATCAGGTGAGTTTAAACTAAGATAAGAGAAAACCCGCTTAGTTAGCCATCGTTCAACCGAGCCAATCGCTTGAACGATCGCTAGCAAAGCGGGTCGCTCAGACTCCTCTACTTCTCCTGCCTTAGTTTAAACGCAGCCAATGAAAGCGTATTTCCTTCATGATGTAATCGATTTAATCGATCTATTGGTCAATAAAAGAAATGCTGCTGAAACAGCTGTTGCGAATCTTTAAAATACATTTCTGTTCTTTTATACAAAAACCATATCTAGGACCATCCTATGTTGGATATGTGACTTACATTGGATCGTAAAATTACGTGCCTATGTATGTGTGTGTGTTGTGTGTGTGTGTGTATGTGTGTGTGTGTGTGTGTATGTCTGTGTATTCCTATATATGTGCGTATATTGTTTTATATATATATGTATATACGTCTACGTACATGTGAAACTCAACTGTTTCCCGGCGTTCTGAGAGTTAAAATACCTAGACTCGAATGAACTCTACACCTGAATCGCTATTTACATATATACATATATATATATATATATATATATATATATATATATATATATATATACATGCACACACACCACACACGCACCCACACCCACACACATACACACACATATATGAATGTATTGTGTATATATTTACGTATGTTCGCTTGCATGTATGTATATCAAAGACAGCAGGTGTTTTTACAGAAGTGTTAGCATTTTAGCTGAAATTCAATGAACAATAACCGACATATATTGAAATGTAATAAAAGGTTTACATAAAACGTATAACGAAGTAGTGTATATAAATTCAATTGTATGAAGTTAAATATTGTTGAGATTAATTTACTGTTTACTGAATAAAAGCGATTAGGTAAAGTTGTTTCCCATTTAGTCTGAACGTGCAATTTGATTTAAACAGTTGAGATTATAGGTAGACAAATGGATGATTAAATTATGTGCTTGCTTCTTTCAACATCGATAATATAGAAAGAGTAAATGGACAGCTACTCAAACTGTCAGGCAACATACTGATTTGTGTAGACAAATAAAGCTGCCTGGGTACTAGTTTCTGCTGAGTCCTCATAAAACCTCTGAGGAACTAAACACACTATTTGTTGCAAAGAAAGATTAGCAACACATTTGATAACAAAAGTAGGTGTGTGCTTTAGATGTTACCGCTTGCAATGAAGAATTAAAACATTTTAAAGTAGGAGTGTTTACTGCATTAGAGTAAAAGCTGTACCAGCAATATTTTAAAATTCTCAACGGAAAATATTTTTGTTTCTTCCTTCTTTCTTCGAATCGATGATATCATAGCAGCGAATGAGACACAGTATAGTTGCTCTATTGACTTAAGAAGCTTTATAATATTTCACTGATTAAAATCTTACACCTGGGGGGCAATTTCGTTTTTACCAAGTTAATAGATCTCATTTTTTTTTTTAATGTAAGTATTGATTTGATTTACTATAGTGCAGAAATGAGACTTCTGAACATTATCGTTCGCTAACTGAAAATAGATTAAGAAACAAAGAATCTTTATACGTAACATAACATCATATATTCAATGAAGTCAGTGGCTCAAATAGGATGCCTAGCTTTTGCAAAATATCAAATTTCCATTTGTCATCTGCTGCAGTCAATTGTCCAGAATCGATTTGTTCCAGCATCGTTTAAACTGTTAATGAAAGAATGTCTTCGTCTCCGAAAAAACAAAAAGACAATACATCTCGTCCATTTAAATATCTCTTTTGTTTTAATCCCTAGTTCAATACCCTCGATCAGAAACGTAAACTAGCATTCATATCCATAATTTTTCTAATAAATTTGCATTGATTTGGGACATGCGTATTGCTGCTGATGTTTAATTCCACATCAATTATGATTATGTAAACCTCGGATGAAAGGTTTTCCAACAGCAACCATGCTGTATTTTCTTCAAGCGTAGTGCAAGTAGCACTGCATATTCCAATGCGTCTATAGCTTACTTTTAGACGATAGTGTGCAATTTCGTTTTATTTTAATCTTTTGAATTG
>NC_043004.1:38730350-38732850 GCF_006345805.1 Octopus sinensis
GTATGTATGTGTGTGTGGTGTGCTGGAAGTAGGTGTGTTCGTGGATACGTGAGTATGTGTGTGTGTGTGTGTTTCTGTAGAAGGACAAAATATAAAAAAAAGTTGCTGGTGGGGAGAGGCGGAGCGCAGTCACTAAGAGGAGGGGACTGTGTTGAGTCCGTGTGGGGTATTGGTCTGTAGAGTGAAAATGAATCGTTACTCCAAGTGGAGCCTGGATTGTGGAGGACCGTTGTGTGGGGCGAGACCAAACACAGAGATGTCATCGGGGGAATGGCTGGCCGAGCGGAAGTGACGTGCGACGGGAGAATTGGACCGTAGACGAATATCCCTTAGATGTTCAGCGAATCGGTCTGACAACTGTCCTATATACAGCATTCCGCAGAGGTTGCTTTTAATACAGTATATGAGACCCGACGAAGTGCGCGTAAAAGAATATCTGATACGTACAGTTCGCTGGTTGGAACCGGTGACAGCAGTGGTGTTGGTGATGAAGGGGCAGGTGTTGCAGCGGGATCTGAAGCACGGGAAGGATCCGTGTGGGGCTGAGGGGGAAGAAGAGAGGGTGCTACGGACCAGGAGGTCGCGGAGATTCCGGGCTCGTTTGAAGGAGGACAGGGGTGAGTTGGAGAAAATGGAGCGGGTCGTGGGATTGAGCTGGAGACGACGGAAGGCACGTAGTATCTTCCGACGAAGGGGTAGAGTAGAGGGGTGGGAAAGGAGGGGAAAGGGGGTGTGGTTGGGGGTGGGTGAGAGGAAGGAGAAAGGGCGGTGGTGCGGTCGACGCAACGAGTGCGGTCGAGGGCGTTCAAGAACAGGGTAGGTGGGTATCCTCGATGCCTGAACAGGCGGGCCAGGTATTGAGACTGGGTCTCGAAATCCTGGTCGCGGCTGTACAAGCGTCGGAGGCGGAGGAACTGGGAGTAGGGGATGGCCCGTTTGGTGTGGAAGGCATGGGAGGAGGAGGAGTTGAGATAGAGGTGGGAATCCGTGGGTTTGAAGAAGGCGGAGGTGGTGAGAGAGTGGGAGGGGTGGTCGATGCTGAGAGAGATATCAAGGAAGTTAACAGATGTATTGGAGATGGTGGAAGTGAATTGTAGAGAGGGGTGGAAGTTAGAGAGGAAAGAGATGAAGTGGCAGAGTTGTTCGCGGGAAAGGGAGGTGGCACCTATGCAGTCGTCTATGCAGCGACCGTATTGTTCTGGGGTCGGCCCGGAGAATTGGGAGAATACTTGGGCCTCAATGTAGCCAACAAAGAGATTGGCGAAATTGGGGCCCATTCTCGTTCCCATCGCGACCCCAGACACACCTGTTGGTACGTTTCCCCGACGAACGTGAAACAGTTGAGGGTGAGGAAAGCTCTGCCAGGCGGAGTAGGGTGGGGGTGCCGGGCGGCCAGGGTTATTGGGTTTATGAATTTTGGGAAGGAAATAGATGGTGGAGGTGCGGGGTGTGCGGACGATGAGGTTGGTGGCGGTGGGGGGAGAGCAGAAGAGGAGATGAGGTCGTGGATGGTGGAGAACACTCGCTGTTGGTAGGAAGAGGTGGGATCGGAGGGGAGGAGGCGTTAGAAGAGGGGATTTTGCAGCTGGCTGAGCGCTTCCTTTCTGTATAGATCTGCGCGCCACACCACCACTGCTCCGCCTTTGTCCGCCGGTTTGATGACAATGTCATTGCGGTGATGGAGGTGGCGAAGGGCAATCAATTCAGCCCGAGTGAGGTTGTCTCGGAGAGGTCTGTTTTTAAAGTTAAACTGGTTGACCAACGCGTTGCAGTCGTTCACGAACAAATCTAGGCTACTTAATTGGCCTGGGGGCGGCGTCCAATTGGATGGGCGGCGCCCCAGCTCCAAGAAGCAGTCCTGATTGTCGTGACGCTGCAGGGACGCGTGGAAGAATGCGCAAAGTTTGAGGCGGCGCAGGAACTGATTGACGTCGGTCCGAGTCTCGAATTCGTCACAGTGACGCGTGAGGGGCGTGAAGCGGAGTCCCTTACTGAGGAGAGAGCGCTCGGCAGCGGAGAGGGGGAGATTGGGGGGTATAGTGACAACAGTGCGAGGAAGCGGGGTGGTGGGATGAGTGGTGTCAGGAAGAGGGGGTGTAGAGGTGTGGGGAGGAGAGTTGGGCTGGTGGGTGCGGAATAGAAGAGAGTCGGGGGAGCTGGAGGGGAGGATGTAGGGGATGGGGGAGGGGAAGGAGGTGAAGGGTTGAGGAGGTGGTGGAGTTTTTTTTTTTTGTGTGTGAGGAAATTGTTAAGTTGGTGGTTGAGATTAAGTATGAAGCGGAGAATAGGTTGGGTGAAGAGTGGAGGGCAGAGGGAGGAGAGGAGATAAGCCTGGGGAAGTTGGTAGTCAAGGGAGTGAAGGAGAGAGCGGGTGGAACGGGTGGTTGCACGGATGAGGAGGCGGGAAGTGCGGGCGAGGGTGGGTTCGATGAGGGAAGAGGAATAGGGGGTGGCGTGGAACTTCAAGAGGAAGCCACGGGTGTGATGTGATGGCGGAGGC
>NC_043004.1:38737850-38762850 GCF_006345805.1 Octopus sinensis
AAACTCCTGTCATTCTGCCATATTCTGCAAAGTTTAAGCTATAAAAAAAGCATGAAAAATGGAATCCTTTTCCAGATAAATTTCTGCATAGAAAATCTGCTTAATCAGGTGATTTTTTTCAGTCTGCTAAATGTAACTTCATGAAGTGTTTGGATAATTTCTATTTATATATTTGTGTGTATATCTGTGTATGCTTAAATTTTTACGAATAATATGCTAGAGTACGTATTTTAGATATAAGAAAGAGAAGTGAGAAGTAAAGTAATTGGGCACATGATAATTTTTTGGGGAAATATCAGTTTGGTGAGAAATTATTTTTTTCAGTGCATATGCTTATAAATGAGTGAATGTACACGAAACGTGTGTATTTCTGTGGATATGTATGTGCATATGATCGAGCGTATAAGTTTGTGTGTAAATCCAGAGAAAGAGAGCTAAGTAATACACGGTGTAAATGCATTTCCAAGATAGATTGAAACTACTTGTCACAATATATGATTTATCAAAGAGGGAGTGTGAAGATTCATAGCCCAGTAATAAGAACACTGGACTCACGATTATAATGCCGTGGGTTCGTTTATTGGTATAGGCGCCGTTTTGTGTTCTTGAGCAAGCCACTTCATTTTACGTTACTCCACTCCTCTCAACTAAAAATGAGTTAGAGCCGTGTTCTGGTGCAGCACTCAGCTCTTTCCCCCCACCAGTTGTTACATCCTTATGCTAAGTCAAAAAGTGTGAGCATCTAAAGGTTTCCTACGTCCCCTGGCGTCTATATACATAGTGTCTATATACATAGACACTTAAAACAGTTACTGAATTGATGTTAGAAAGCCATAGCTAATCACAGTTGCATGCTTGCAATAGATTTTAAATTGGAACTCTATGTATGTATAGTTGATTGTTAATGACACATCATTAATGGCTGTATATTCAAGTAAGACGCGTTTATTTACACGCTGTGTGACTGAATCTAAACACAAATTTTATTGCTTTATATATCTACATCTGTAGCACACACTAGCTGTGGGTGTTGATCATGTACGTGACGTTCATAAAATGATTGTCTGTGAGGGAAATAAAGTAACGCAATAAAACAAAGAGATAAAATAGAAAGAGTGAGTATAACTGTTGGTACAAGTGTGTCGAAGTAGATGTGTTGCACCTGTACATTAACTTATTGTTATTTATGGATATTTACGTGTGTGTGTGTGTGTGTGTGAACATCCATAAATGTATATATGTGTCTCAGCGACTCAGTGTGAGTGTGTGTGTGTGTATGAGTGACTCAGTGTGTTTGAGAGAGAGAGAGAGGGGGGGGAAGAGAGAGGGAGAGAAGGAACTGGAGAGAGAGAAAAAGAGAGAGTGTGTGAAAGAGAGAGGGAGTGAAGGAAAGGGAAACAGAGAAGGAGAGAGGGAGAGAGAGTGAATGCGTATGTATACGATCACGTATGTTGAAAATATATGTTGTGTCATAAGCTCTCCTCTCGAGAAGCGTCTTTTCATGTTATTTTAATAATGATTTCAAATTCTGGCAATAATGATTTCAAAGATGGAGCAAGTCGATTACATCATCCCCAGCTTTCATCTGCTACTTATTTTATCGACTCCAAAAAGATGAAAGGTAATGTCGACTTCGAAAGAATTTGAACCCAGAGAGTATTGACGGAAAAAACGTTGCTAAGTATTTTGCCAGGTAGCCACCGATTCTGATAGGTAACCACCTTATTATGTCAATTTGACTGTGGCCATGCTCGAGCATCACTTTTCAGTCAGAGAAATCTAACCTTAGACTTTGTAAGCTTCGACTTTGTAAGCTTCGACTTTGTAAGCCTGGTACTCATTCTATCGGTCGCTTATGCCGAAGCGCTAGATTACGGGGACAAACACATTATGCAACCACAGAAATGTATGTATATGTATACGACCGGCTTCCTTCAGTTTCCCTTTACCAAATACACTCACAAGGCGTTGGTCGGCCCGATGCTATAGTAGAAGACACTTGCCCAAGGAGCCACTCAGTGGGACTGAACACCGAACCATGTGTTTAGGAAGCAAGCCTCTTACCACACAGGCACGCCTGCGCCTATATATATATATATATATATATATATATATATATATATCTTTTACTCTTTTACTTGTTTCAGTCATTTGACTGCGGTCATGCTGGAGCACCGCATTTAGTCGAGCAAATCGACCCCGGGACTTATTCTTTGTAAGCCCTGTACTTATTCAATCGGTCTCTTTTTGCCGAACCGCTAAGTTACGGGGACGTAAACACACCAGCATCGGTTGTCAAGCAATGCTAGGGGGACAAACACAGACACACAAACATATACACACACACTTATATATATATACATATATACGACAGGCTTCTTTCAGTTTCCGTCTACCAAATCCACTCACAAGGCATTGGTCGGCCCGGGGCTATAGCAGAAGACACTTGCCCAAGATGCCACGCAGTGGGACTGAACCCGGAACCATGTGGTTGGTTAGCAAGCTACTATATATATAAGATAAAAAACAAAACAAACGGAAATCATCAAAATATAACAAGCGGGCAAAGGACGATAGCACAACGGCACACGGGACAAAACGAGATACGCGGATCATTCGCAGCCAATTGCTTCTTCAGTCGGAGTCTGGAATGTCCACGTAGTTTCGCCCAGGCTTCTCCGATGTGACTCGAAAACAGTTGGCCCAAGGGCTTAAGCTGAAGGCATTACGCCCGTAAGCAAGGCAAACGAATGTACCTATAAAAACACAAGGAAATAAGAAAACAGAAAGTGTCTTTCGACTAACGGACGAAAGCAACGTAAAGGATAGATTTGTACATATACAAAGGACAAAAGCCTTTCGGCTAAACAACCAAAGGAAAATAATTATACAATTACAACAAAAATAAAATAAACCAAACATGGTGTTTCAGCTATCAGACAGTGTAGTAAGCTAGTACAAGGAAAAAGGAAATGGAAAAATCTTAACTGACCGGCTGGCGAAACAAACCAGAACATCTGCGACTGACCCCAAAGGCGGTCAAATCGAATAAGGACTTCAATGCATAAACTGAACAGCGATCACATAGTAAAGGAGGAGAGGAGTTGAAGAAGGTAGAGGGACCAAATAATGAGAGGGAGGGATCACAGAATGTGAGGTAGAGAGAAAGAGAGACAGAGAGAGAGAGACAGAAGTAAGGTACAAGGGAGGTGAGGAAGGAAAGCAAAAGAGAGTGAGAGATAAGAGGGAGGGAAAAATGGGATTGAGGAATACGAGAGAGAAGAAATGAAATCAGAGGGACAGAGGAACGCTGGGGAGAGAGAGACAAAAGAGAGATAAAGAGAGAAAAGGAAGAACTAAGGGAGTAGATCGAGAGAGTGAGAGAGACGGAGAGAAAAAAGGGAGAAACAGAGAGACAGAGAGGGAAAGAGAAGGAAGGAAGAGGAAAAATAAGGAAAAATTGGTGAGAGTCGTACATAATCTTCTAGGCGTATCTTTTGTATGTATGTATATATATATATATATATATATATATATGTGTGTGTGTGTACGCGTCTGTGCATGCATGTATGTATATACATACATATATTCACCTATACAGTCATACATTGACATATATACACTCAATTATACACACCCATCATTTTTGTATTTAGTATAAACATAGATAATTGAATATGAAATCTTTAAACAAGAAAGTAATTGAAAGAATCTTCGAGATAAAATGAGTTAAAACCGATGCGTTTGCTCCTAACAACTTCTTGACATCGAACAGAAATTGCAATTTAATGAAACAGAATTCAATTTCCTGGTGATTGTAATCTGATTATATTAGTCTCAATATATATTGGCTCGCCGTTGTATAGGATATGCTTAACTGCACCTAACACGTCTCCTTTTTATGAAGGAAAAGAATTATATGATTCACGTATATCTCCAGGCAGATTTACTAATGATGTTTTCCCTTTAGTTCATTGCAGATATTCGCTTTTCTCTGCAGCCTATGAAAAAAACCTTCAGGACGCATAAAAATATTATAGTCCAAGTTAATAATATGACAGTGTTATAAATTGCTGAATAATTTGATATGAGCGACCGTCTCAGTCCAATATTAAATTAATCATACTTAGTGATTCTATGCAGGAATAAAAACTCATGAAAATAATGCATTAAATATAAAAATAGAAGTGATTTTAAAAAACATTTTAAGGTACTGAGTATCAGTTTTATTTATGATAAACTCAATTTCTTCAATGAACAGGTAATAAGAAACTATAACAGAAAACAGTGGGACTTGATTAAATTATTTGGCATTATCACTGCTATGAAAAATGTGTTTCGACGAAGATAAACAATCTAATACATTTAGCAACCTAATCCATACTAAGTCATTCGTGAAATATTGGATAACTGATTACTGTTTTCTAACGCTAGTTGCATTTTGTTGATTCATGAAAATAACTTTACTATTGTATTATTTTATTCTTATATTCTTGAGTAAACGAAACTGTTCCCTCCACTGGCTTGCATTAAAAATAAAAGAAAATATATGATATTTGTATTTTATATTATCAATGTTCACAAATATATGATACCAACGTAGAATCTTATAGAAACATGTGATTTTGTGAAGAGATAGCCAAATAAGATTTTTATGAGGAATCTTTATTGTTATAATTGAATGTCCACGTTAATATATATAATCACTCCTGTTTTGGGGGGTTGTGGGGGTGTGGAGGGAGTTAAGGCACTTACGTCGTATTCAAAATAAGTTTCATTGAAAATATTTTAACTCTTGTAGGAAGACATTCTATAATGAGAGAATTGTATGAGAGAAGTGTGCGGTAGAACCAAAAAGACCTAGGGAGATAAAGTGCGAGAGAGGAAAAAGCTCGGGGAAGATAAAGCGAGATAGAACGAGCAAGAGAGAGTGAAAAAGAGAGAGAGAGAGAAGTTTCAAAATATTCAACTACTGTTTATATATCACCCTTTAATCAGTAAGATTAGACCTTAGAGAGTTGGATGGTTATCGCTTTCGTTAAGTTCTTCATTGTGCTGCTACACTTCACATACTCATCTGAAGATGGAAGATATAAATCGAGCTTTCCAATACACTGTACACAGATTTTAAAGTGAGAAAGTATCAGAAACTATACTAATTAAACATTTTCTTTTGTGATTTCAAATCACGCAGGCGTCAAATTTGTCAGTCATACTTTCGCAATCAATGAAATCCAATACCAGACACGGATTGACAAATCTTTAGAATGCTTTCGTAGTATGTAACCTCTGCTTCGCGACTCAAATATCTGTTTAGAAATTACATCTACGGAAATTAAAGGCAAATAACATTCAACGTAAATACTCGTCAATATTATCTTGTCCGTATTCTGACTTGTTCAAAAAGTAGGTGCTCCTTTTGTGGTATGTGTCAGCTAATAAATTTTGTGATATGTGTCATTTATCATATGAAATTAAATGATATTTCACGCAGATTTAGTACACCACGGCAAAATACATGGGTCACATTTCGTAAAAGACTTGTTAGACTAATGTCTATGTTAAAATAATAATTTCACTATATATCGAACATATTACATTTATCCATTTCCAGCTGACAAACCATGGAAAAATGTCAGAAATGTAGGTTTAACTACAAACATTTAAAACCTATATTTAAATAGAAAGCCCTTGCATAACTGAAACATAGTGCACCAATATCTGCTTATCACTTCCAGTTGGAAATGACTGAAGAAAATGTCGGATTTACAATTCACAATAAATATGGCAGCTGAAGAACATAACTTTCACATTTATCGCTTAGTCATAATGGCTATCGTCTAGACAAGTTGGCTCATAAGGCAGGATAGATATAAGGCAAAGATAAAAGAAATCGTACACCTTTCTTGAACTTTGTTAACAACATTCAGAGATTCCGGTAACCCACGAGTTCTCCTTGGCGTTCTCCAACATTTTGCCTCTATTATGACTCAAAAACAAATGGAAACATTTTATCTTCGACAAAAGAACAAAAGAACATCTAATACTTTGAGCCTTCATACACATCTCAAAATACTCTGATTTGCAGTCTACGTTCAATAACATCCACCCATTAATATTGACTCAGCTATCTCTCTCTCTCTATCTCTCTCTCTCTCTCTCTCTCTCTCTCTCTATCTATCTATCTATCTATCTATCTATCTATCTATCTATCTACCTATCTATCTATCGATCGATCGATTGATCTATCTGTCTCTCTGCCTATCTATGTCTATCATCACACACACATGTGTGTGCAATGGGCTCACAACTATGAGGTAGTGAGTTCGATTCTTGGACCGGGCTGTGTGCTGTGTTCTTGGGCAAGACACTTTATTTCCCGTTGCTCCAGTTCACTTAGCTATAGAAATGAGTTGTGACGTCACTGTTCCAAGCTGTACTAGCCTTTGCATTTGCCTTACATAACATCGTTGTCGTGGAGAGTGGAGGCTGCTATGCATGGACGACTGGTGGTCTTCCATAGACAAACTTACCCGAAGTTGTGCCTCAGAGGGAAACTTTCTAGGTGCAATTCCATGGTCATTCAAGACCGAAGTGTTTCATTATGTATGTATGTATGTATGTATGTATGTATGTATGTATGTATGTATGTATGTATGTATATATATATATATATATATATATATATATATATATATAATATATATATATATATATATATATATATATATGTATATATAATAATTACAAACAAGATAGAGGGCTTCGTAAGTTACGGAGAGAAAGCGACTGTGGTTTGTTTATAAATATTATATGTAGTATTAGACAGTTGAAGTATATACCCGTAAAATTTGGCTAAAATTGATGGCTGAGCATTTGGCTCAATTGGATGCGCATGTAGCAATGTAAGCGTTGATATATGGGTTCGTTTCTGACTAGGGTTAGCCCAATATCTTTCTGTCAAATTGCTTATATATAAATGTCGCTTGAAATCGGTGAATATATATCATTACTATATATATTGTTATAGTTATGATGGTAAATACACACACGCACACACATGCACATATACATATATGTATATATATATATATATATATATATATATGTGTGTGTGTATGTGTGTGTGTGTGTGTGTGTTTGTGTTCCCTTTCTCAGTAGATTGTCAAATAACCGAAGCGTTGTATTTTTATTTCTCATAGCAAATAAATACACAAATCTCTACGAATTCCCTTGCAGCTGAAGAAACTTTAATGTGGTCGAAACTGTAACCAAGGGATTTGGAAGCGGAGATCTTGATCACACGTCAAGTTTTAGCGTGGGGGCAGAGTTATCGTATACAAACTAAAAGAAAACGCCTACAAAATATTTGAACACATAAACTAGTAATTCAATAGCTTATTAGATATTTTCAGCTTGAATAACTTGTTATGGGAGACCATATAAATCATCCCAATTTACTTCCGAAATCTCATTAACGAATGATTACCATACAGATAAACTACTGTACATAATATCAATATATTGTATTGCAATAATCGTATATTGATTAGAATAAATTTTAACAATAAACCTAAATTAAGTGGATTCACGATATTCAACAAAAGCTGATGATATTCGTCAAAGACGGGCAAATTTGATCAAAATACCTTGATACCTCAAAAATCATTATATTCCTGCCAATCTACAGGTTAATATAAACCTAGAATAAATATTACGCACAACATTAAAAGACGTTTCCATTGATAATGATAATAATAACAACAACAACAACAACAACAATAATAATAATAATTATAATAATAATAATAATAATAATAATAATAGTAATAATAATAACAATAAGAACTCGAATGTGGAATCTAAAACCAGAAACAATTCCTATCATAGTAGGCGCATTCGGTATGATAAAAAATGTCCAGACAAATACATAACAAAACCACCAGGGCTTACAAATATATATAACATACAGAAAATTGCACTATTGGGCACTGCACACATCCTACCGAAAACACTTTCAATACAGTAACTATAAGGGCATCGCAACTAACCACGACACATACCCAAGGCACACAGAGCTGCGTTCGGTAGTGAAGCGAAAGCACGATATAAAAATAAAACTACTGAAGTAGTTGGGGAGCATCATAATCGTGTGCTGAAAGGAATTCTTGGAGGTTTGGATAATTCACCTTTGGAAACATGGGTAGTTCGTTCAATATCCTTAAACAATCTTTATTCAAGAACCTTTTGAGCGGGATGTGCTACTCGACCAGAAGAAAATTCTAACTGGGCCCCACCTGCAAGGTCATGTGCTGTTATCTTTATGAGATCACCATGTCGCGCACACGTGGTTGTGATGCATGTGCCTGGTGTACCCTTATCAGACGGGTATTCATGATGGGTATACTGGGCTTCGTATATTTTACCCAGGTGTCACTTTGATGGCATGCACTGCTCTCTCACTCAATAATAATAATAGCAGTAGCAATAATAATAATTCCTGCAAGAATCCTACGAAAGACTTCAGATTTTAAGAGACTTGTCACCAAACATCCAGATAAAATAACTACTAACTAAATTAGCATGCACTATCGAAATGATAATGGTATTGACGAAGATGAAGACGACGATGATGTTGATGATGATGATGATGATGATAAACACGATGATGTTGATTCAATCACACACGCACTTTGGCATGTAAATATATATGTATATGTGTGTACATGTGTATTTGTATATGTGTGCGTGCGTGCGTGCGTATTTGTGCGTGCGTCTGTGTGTGTTTATGTGTGTGCGCTCATGCATGTGTGGACATCAGCGTGGATGAATTTCGGAAAGATATGCACTTATTGTATTCTTCTATTAATTTGAATCTCTCTAACGACGTATAAGATTTACTGTAGAGGACAAAAAATGTCATAGGTTATCAGTGCATTACCAGTTCGTGAACAGGTTTTAAAATCTCCGTCTACTGCATAACTGGAATCTCCCTCCATGCTGCCGTTCACTCCGCCTGTGGAAGACTGTTTACATGGCTTTTCCAGGGCATAGTTGAAGTCCATTAGCGTGCTACCTAGTACAAGAAATAAAACAGCAATTATTATTTTTACGTTTAAATATTTGTTGTGCAAGATTTTTTATGTGAAGTCGTGTGTTGAAACAGATATTGTTATATTTCGGAATGGTCATTTTGCCAGTTTAGCCAATAAAAATACAAAATGGCTGACGGTTAGTAAGGAGAGACACAAATAAGTAAGAAGAAAACAAAGGACCACTGATGCGGTCACAGGAGTGTGACGAAAGAACTCTGGCCGAAATAAGATTAAGATTAATGTAAAAAATAAATAACACTGAAGCAAAGTAACACCAAATATTATCTGTAGTTTCGTGATAATTATTTAGAAATAATAATAATGATAGTAACGGCAATTGTAACTTTAGTTATAAGAACAGTGATAAATTGTTTCATTGGTGCAAAGGAAATACATACTCCCACACCGCGTGAGTGAGTGCGTTCGTGCGTGCGTATGTGTGTGTATGTGTGTGTGTGTATGTATGTTTATACATCCACATACATACAGAATCATTTCGTTTCCTATATTTTCATCTTTTCACTTTGATTAAGGCATATGAATATGTATGGGTGAAGATAAGGCCATGATGCTAACGAATTTCCTTCGAGAGCAAAGTAGCTTCTAACATGATGATGGTAGGAAAATCTTGTTCAGATTTTGAGGTTCGAAATTGGAAGGGAAATGTAAGAATGGCTGTGTGTGGGCCGCGTGTTCGCGCGTGGATTTCAAATGACTGCTTTGAAGCGAGTTGAAGTAAGTTTTTCTCTGTCATATCACAAATAATCATGTAGATGCTAATAACAGTAACAACCGAAGCTCAGAAAATAATCAGAGCCAGTACAAATGGCTACTGGCTACAGCTAACTGAAGACAATCGGTCCTCATTTGACTCATTCGATGTTTACTCTTAGAATCTATTTAGGAGTCAAATAGGTCATTAGCTCAACTTAGCTCGCACAACAATGAATATGACGCCAGCACTGTAAAGAATGCCAGGTTTCGATCATAAAAAAAATTAAATCAGATGGAAAAATAGATCAATCACTATTCTGGACTGACACACGGAAAATAATATTTTGGAAAATCCACTAGACACTGTGGACTGCTTGCTGAAGGGCCGAGTAAAATCATTGACCATCTTCCAATCGCCAAAGCACCATTATTGAACAGCAGTCTAATAAAGGTCATTAAATTAGCCAAGAGAAGCTATTAATCACAGAAACCTCTGTGCTTGCGCTAGAAATAAGGAGCAGTTCCACGCGTTGATGGACAACTACATGGTCACTGTGTATTAGGATACACTGTGGATAGAATCTGCTGTAACATGCGGCAAAGAGTACTTCCTAATGTTGGAGAGACCCTTGCCTACGTGGCTCCAGAAAGTGTATCTGAAAAGTCTTTGGAAGCATATATCTGTGCCTTAATGCCTATTCTACTTAAAATGCTTTGAAATTGATATGACTTCTTTTGTTAGAAGAAATAGTTAAAATAAATAATAGAGAGCAAAGGCAACCAGTTTAGGTCTTCTTCGTTCGTTTCACGAAGATCTCTCCCGCATTGTAGAGACATTATCGTTTTCCAGCTTCACGGATCCTGAAACGAAACCTAGATATCAGGCTTAAAAATCTTTTCACAAACAATGGGGTTGTTGACAGCGTCCAGACACTCAGCCTCGCCACTCAGATCTAACGATGACGTCTCCACTGGCTAGCTCAACTACACTGAATGTCAGATTAGAGGATCTCGAAGAACCTGTTCAGTATGCAGAGCGGGATGTGCGCTCTAAAGTGACTTCCAATTCGTTTGAAAGATATGGGACAGAGAGAAATTACGCTTAGGGTTAACATGAACGCACAAAACCTGGGGTACATTGTTTGTGACGGACCTTACTGAAATCTAGAAGTAAAACGACGAGAGGAAGAAGTTAACAATTCTAGTGAAGACAAGTAAGTCCTGCAGAAAAAGAGCACAGGAAAATGAATGGCTGACAATTCTTCCAAATGCATTCACATGCACCCGTTGGAAATCACGACGCTATCGGTCACAAATTGTAACACAAAATTAACAAAGAGACAAAGAAATAAGAATTTGATTAATGTATTCAAGTAGATATTTCCTGGATAATATTTTGCTATGAATTAAATTTGCTGTATATCATTTTTATGTATCGTTCATACATCTTTCATACAAATATCCGGAAGTATGATTTATTCGAACAGATGAATATATTTAAAGAGTTAAAAACGGAGAAACATGGACAAATATATGCAATATTTTAAACAATGTAAAGGGAAGTAAAATCAATGCTAGCTTTGTATGCCTCGGTGAACGAACACCATTTATTCGATATTACATGTAATATTGTGCGATTTATGTAATAAATTTAGCGTTCGTTCACTTCTTGAGACATGATAATCTTATTCACAATTAACCTACACACACATTCAATATACATTTATATTGTACTGGATGCAAGACTTGCAATTCATTTCAAAGTAAAATTCTAATTATTATATACCCGGAACATGGAACACATGCCATGCTTTAAGCGTACTAAATATGACATGCCATGAAATATTGTTTGAAACTGCTATTTGTAGTTGTCTACCTTGAGATGCCAGGACGTGTTGCTAACTTGTTAGATATTAATGTTGCAATTTTGTTTCATATCAAAACTCAACTTTGTAATCCCGAACACTTGGCACATGCCCACTTCTTAATCAATCCATATTCACTTTTACAAACCACAACCTCTTCAGATATAGCTATGTCTCCTTTCAATCTTTTCCCTCTTTCCAGGAAGAACCTTTTGCTAGTGGCTTTTCGATAACTCGCTAGAATCTTTAGTGTTTTAGAATAGTTGATTCTCTTACAGAATTTCTAATCACCGCCCTAGGTCACTGCATCCAAACGTTACTTTTTTTCTGCAGATGGTGATCGACCCGCATATTGCTTGAATGGTCATCGCATGCGCCAATCCACACAGGGTGGGAAATATTGTCATATTCAAGATCCAGAAACTAGGGAAAATATTATATGCAGCTAATGTCGTAGTAGAGATTTAAAAATATCTTCATGATCCTTCAATAAACAAACAGAGCTGTTATAAAGAAATATACAATGTTACACTCTAGAGAAAGTATAATATATAAAACTAAACAAATGTTTTGCTGATCGGAATGAGCAGTATGCTTTAAGATGATATATTCCAGAAAGTCCACATAACATCTTCAGAAATCATTTCCTCCCTCTGTAGCACTAAAAACATGGGGGAAGTCGTATTGATATTAATATTCCTTGTCAGGCAGCATCATCTGGTTGAACATAGACTATTTCACACAGCATTTCTACATTCGTAGAAATGTTCACTATTCAAAATAAACTACTAACTGTCTATGTTTCAAAAAAAAAAAATCATGTCATCATGTCATCATCATAAACTTTGTATGACTAAGGTTCAATGATAATTTAACTCACCTGTTAGATTCCGAAGATTCCTTAATGGTATCAAATGAATGTCGTCTTCAGAATAGGAGGACATATCACTTCCGCCGAAACATTTCATGAAATCCTTCAAGAAAAAGATGTACATACAAAGATATTCGTATCCACATGGGCACGTGTATATATATATATATATATATATATATATATATATTATATATATATATATATATATACACGGGTGTACATGGTTATGTATAGAATAATATATTCTTTTCTATTCTAGGGAGAAGACCTGAAATTTTTGGGGAGTGGGGCCAGTCAATTACATCGACACCAGTACGCAATTAGTACCTTAATTTATCGACCCCGAAGGGATGAAAGGCAAAGTCGACCTCGGCGGAACTTGACATCAGAACATAAGACAGACGAAATACCGCTAAGCAATCCGCCCAGCGTGCTAACGTTTCTGCTACATCGCCGCCTTAGTATAGAATAATATATTACTCAAAGAAATTCCAGCCTTGTCTGATTTTTACATTTCATTTACAATCTTATGATGATATAGTATAAGATAATATAATTCAATGAACTTATAGAATATTAAATATCCGTTCTGATTGAACTAGTACTTTCATGCATTAAACTATGCAATCTTCAGGTTCATGTAGTAGTGGTGACCGTTATGCTTTACAATTCATAACTGAAGTGAGATGGCTAACTGTCATTACTACTACACGAGCCTGAAGATTGCATCGTTTAATGCATCAAAGTACTAGTTCAAACAGGATGGACATTTAGTATTGTATAAGTTCATTGAATTAGAGGAGGAGGAGACCCCCTTCGGTCATGAATGACCATGGGATTGCACCTAGAAAGTTACCCTCCGAGGCACAAGTCCGGGCAAGGTTTTTTATGGAAGACCAGCAGTCGCCCATGCATACCAGCCTCTCCTCTCCATGCCACTGATGTTATCCAAGGGAAAGGCAAAGACCGATGCAGCTTGGCACCAGTGACATCACAACTCATTTCTACAGCTGAGTGAACTGAAGCAACGTGAAATAAAGTGTCTTGTTCAAGAACACAACACGCAGCCCGGTCCGAGAATCGAACGCACAACCTCACGATCGTAAGCTCGACGCTCTAACCACTGAGCCATGTGCCTTCACTGAGTTCATTGAATTATATTATATTATATTATATTATATTATATCATATCATATTATATTATATTATATTATATTATATTATATTATATTATATTATATTATATTATATTATATTATTGTAAGATTGTAAATAAAACGCGAAAATCAAAGTTGGAATTTCTTTCAGTAATATATGTGTGTGTGTGTGTGTATGTGGGTGTTTGAGTGAGTGTGTGTATGTTGGCGTGCATGTGTGTGTGTGAGTGTGCGTGTGTGTGTGTGCGTGTGTGTGTTTGTGC
Organism: Octopus sinensis; assembly: GCF_006345805.1. Lineage (NCBI taxonomy): Eukaryota > Metazoa > Mollusca > Cephalopoda > Octopoda > Octopodidae > Octopus > Octopus sinensis. The sequence goes on from NC_043004.1 coordinate 38,751,819, forward strand.
GCGTGTCCTTGATATTCGGGAATATATGGGATCAGCATCTTAAATCCTCTTATCGAAACAGTTATTAACTGAGATTGCCGTTCTGCTCTTTGGAAATATACATAGACATACGCATACACACGCATACACATACACACATACACTCACACACACACATACACTCACACACACACACATACACTCACACACACACATACACTCACACACACACATACACTTACACACATACACTCATACACACCGATACGCAGCAATGCACACCGACTGATACACACCGACACACACACACATCCAATTCATATATATATATATATATATATATATATATATACAATATCATTTTAACAGTAGTAGTAGTAGTAGTAGTAGTAGTAGTAGTAGTAGTAGTAGTAGTAGTAGTAGTAGTGGTGGTGGTCGTGGTGGTGGTGGCAGTACTATCAGCAACTCGGAAAATAATATTTAGTAACAAGCAATGAAAAAAAAGACACATCACAATATAATCAACTAGCATTAAACAGCAAAATGAACTAAATATGTAACGGAAATTTACTAAAATATTAGTACACACTGACACAGGGCTTAGCAAATGGCGAAACAAAGTTTCATGTCATTTCCACCGGCTACCATCATATCAAACAACCAATTCTCCATTCATCCAACCAAAGATAGCTATCTGACTCACATGGGCAACTACAATACCGTGATTAGATATGCAATGGCTCCCCCTACCGGACAACTACAGCCGTGCACTCGAATGGCTCCGGTGATTATCAGCGTGAGTGCAATACACATGAGTAGACATCCTGAACAGAGGACGACAAGTTCCCGTCGACGAAAGGGCAGGGAAAAATGTCTGTACGATATCTTGGGTACATATTTTTTGTGTGCGTTGAATTTGTTTTTGCCTCGGTAATATCCGTCTTCGTCTTCAGCAAATACCGGAATGTGATCGGGTCGTTCAACACGATCGGGTGTTATCAGTGATTCATACGTTGCTGCCGATGGCGTAACCAGGGATTCGTACGTCGCCGCTGATTGGTTCACATCTACTGACACAGTACCAGCGTCTTTCTCCATTGCGCTGATTTCTGCTTATTTTGATGTCCGTATTTTCTTATTATTATTCTCAAAAAAAAATTTATCTGAAATTAGAAAAGAGGAGAGAATTTTAAACTATAGTATATATCACATAGTAAAAAAAAATAAGGAAGACTTCTTCAATATAGATAATGTCAACAGCATCATAAATAAATGTTTGAAAATATCATCACGCTGTAATATAACACACGAGGCATGATATCGTAATCAGAACTATGTACAATGCAAACATAACATACAAAGCATAATGATCAGAACAAGACAAAGGCTGTGTGTGTGTGTGTGTGTGTGTAGTACGTGATTGAAATCGTTATATTACTTTCTCTTTATCTTTTACTTGTTTCAGTCATTAGCATTTGCTGTGAAAAAAGCCCCACCTGCTCTATCGGTCATGAATGACCATGGGATTGCACCTAGAAAGTTCTCCTCCAAAGTTGTTTATGGATGACCAACCGTCGCCTATGCATACCAGCCTCAACTATCCAGGCCACCGATGTTATCCCAGGGAAAGGTTAAAGGCTATAACATCTTGGCGCCTGTGACGTCGCAACTCATTTCTGCAGTTGTGTGAACTGGAGCAACGTGAAACAAAGCTCAAGAACTCAACACAGAGCGCTGTCCGAGCATCGAACTCACTACTTCATGATTTTGAGCCCGAAGCTCTAACCACTGAGCAATGAGCCATCACATTGATATGAAATAGGCTTGCATATATTTGTACGCATACATGCACCCACGCACACGTACACGTATATAGCCTCATAAGGATGGCTTACGGGATTTTGTGGCGTATATATGGCACTCCTGAATTGGACGCCGGTCCATCACAGGATTACTCTCTTTTTACTCTCTTTTACTTGTTTCAGTCATTCGACTGCGGCTATGCTGGAGCACCGCCTTTAGTCGAGCAAATCGACCACGGGACTTATTCTTTGTAAGCCCAGTACTTATTCTATCGGTCTCTTTTGCCGAACCGCTAAGTGACGGGGACGTAAACACACCAGCATCGGTTGTCAAGCAATGCTTGGGGGACAAACACAAACACACACACACATATATATATACATATATACGACAGGCTTCTTTCAGTTTCCGTCTACCAAATCCACTCACAAGGCATTGGTCGGCCCGGGGCTATACCAGAAGACACCTGCCCAAGATGCCACGCAGTGGGACTGAACCCGGAACCATGTGGTTGGTAAGCAAGCTACTTACCACACAGCCACTCCTGCGCCTACTAGGATTACTAACTTTTTACCAAAAGGGTTGACTAGAACAAGTCGATTTCTAGTGCTTTCCTCAAGAATGCAAAGCAAGAAATTGAGAATAATATGATCGTGAATGCAATGGCTAACGACCAAGTCACTCACCTACACACACACACACACACACACACACAGACACACAAACGCACTCACAAACACACAAACCCACATGTGTGCATATAAATTAACCTAGAGTTTCTCATTTTCCCCTTTTTAACACGAACTTCAAAATCGCCTTGAAGAACCTAATAGAAAAGGGAGCTCAGAAGCTTAAAGAAAAGGAGCTTCAGATCTCACTCAATGATGAAATTCTGCTTTATGTAATGATGACTTTTGATTTACTGTGTATAAATTCGCACATATTTCCACGCTGAGATGCATTATACCTCTTGTATTTCATTCTTCCTTTGTTTCAGGTATTGAACTCTAGTCATGCAATGGCACCGCCTTCAAATGTTTTCGTCGATGAAATCAACGCCAGTACTTTATCTTGTTAAACCTGCTACTTATTCTATTGGTCGTACATAAATCAACACTGGTTGCGAAGAGATGGGTTGAGAAACACAAAAGCACGCACATACATATTTAAACACATAGGTATACGACAAGCTTCCTTGATTTTCGGTCTACCAAATCTACTGATAGGTCTTTGGTCATATCAGGTCTGTAATGCCGCACTGTAACTGAACGCAAAAAACATGTGGTTGAAAAGCCACCTTATTTTTTCTTTATTGCCCACAAGGGGCTAAACAAAGAGGGGACAAACAAGGACAGACAAAGGAGTTAAGCCGATTACATCGACCCCAGTGCGTAACTGGTACTTAATTTATCGACCCCGAAAGGATGACAGGCAGAGTCAGCCTCGGCCGCCTTCTTACCACATAGCCATGTCTGCGCCTATATATCTTGTATATCATACATACATGGTGGCTTCCCCCTCGTTATCGAGTATGGCCATTGCACGAAGCTTAATCAATGTTGTTATCGTGCAATGCCTGTTCAAGAAGATATTTTTTTAAGTGAGGAAAGGCTGTGCACTGAGTCAATCCCACTCACTAAGCAACAGCAGCCATAATCCGAAAAGAAGAACAAGTCAACGTCATCGGTAACCACTGAGCCGCAGGTTTTATGTCGGAGTTATCCCAGTTATCTGAGTTGCCTTCTCCTAGAAGGATGCCCTGACAAAGGCTAGGAGTCCTTCACTCCCAATGGTTTAACTGCGCGATCGGGTATTCAATCCGATTATTTATATGTCCCCGCGCATGATACAGCTTTAAGACATTTATTGGATGGTCGTTGACTCTCAAGAGTTCCTCCGCCCTTTGACGGGCTTTGTTTTCCATCCCGCAGAGTGACCAATAAACACCCTCCTCACCAACCTTGGTGGGGTTGCCGGTTTAGTCGCCGACGACCCGACCATGCAACAAGTAGTACTGGGTTACATGTTACCAGTTGCACTCGAAAGTGACCTGACATACATACATACATGCATACATAGCTACATACATACATACATATATATATGTATATATATATATATATATATATATTATATATATATATATATATATATATATATATATACATATATATATATACATACATACACACACTTACACAGGTACACAGTATATACGTAAGTATGCATGAATGTATGAATGTATGTAGTGTCTGATATCACCATTTACTTGGTATATTTATAATATTTATATCAAGAAAGGACCGAATGCAGAGAACTGCTTTAATGATTTTATTATGTACTTCCTTGTCTCCTCATCGCCACCCAATTCATTTCCATCTTTATTATATTCAGTTCTCTTTCTACGTTTCTTAATTTAAGTTTTCTCTTTTTTAAAAAGCCAATGTCCAGAACATTTATGAGACTTCCTTTACCACTCGCCATTAAACACTATCTTCAGATCTATTATAATATTATATATAGTTTATGTCACTCTATTCTTTGGATTTGGAATTTCATATATATTAAATATACAGCACCACATAATTCTAAGTTCAAGCAAATTTTCTTTATAAGAATTTTAACGTTGCCTTTCATCATATGCACAAGTTGTATGTATCTCAAATATCAATAAAAAACTTTCTCCTCTGGGTGATATTTTCTTGAAGATTATATAACATTACATGCGCAAAGAAGCGAAATCATGTTGATAAATGTTTGTACCCTCTCAATTTGCACATGAATGCTACGATTCTACAATGGAAAGTTGCGAGATATTTGTGTAATTTTGTTGATGCCCATCACAAGTAAACACAAGTTCAAACAATATGTGCTATGGAAAGAAACAAACTGAATTTATAGAAGTAGAATATTATAATTATTTACAAGAAGAATGCTTGTTCTTTAAAACAAGGTTGAATATGCATATGGATGGGGTGGACGACTCAACAACATTTTGGTTTCTCCATGGACACAAGATAAGATTCGGGGGAATGATCTTTAGCTCTAACAAGAAGAAGTTCTTTCAACAGTTATATAAAACGAGGACAAACTGGCAGGTGTTTAATTTCAGTTGAAAATCCTCTGGATATTGCGTCATGTAACTTCGACGGCGCTTACTAGCCTCTAAGTGTCAAAGTGCATCCACGGACTAAGTCACACATATGTGAGTTTTAGCATGATGAGACATGGAAAGACACTTCTTGGTAAGAACTCCTTGACGGAGGAATACCAACACACACTCGGAAATTTGCAAAATTTCATCAGATGAATCGACGTAAGCATATCATCTGAACATCATTACGGCCATAACCAGAAAACTACAAGGAGTTACCAATATAGATGGTCAAAGACAACTGCTTTGGACAAAATACCCATATAGTTACTCTTATTATGAAGTATAATTTTTTTTTGTACAGGAAAAAGAAACATCATGAAATTCTTGATTCGTAAAGAGGGAGATGAGTGCAATCAAGTAAGCTAGATGTGAAAGCCAGTGCCAGGCATCTAAGAATAATATAGATAATGTTAATAGCATCATAAATAAATGTTTGAAGATATCATCACGCTGTTATATAAAACACGAGGCATGATATCGTAATCAGAACTATGTGCAATGCAAACATAACATACAAGGCATAATGATCAGGACAAGACAAAGGCTGTGTTTATGTGTGTGTGAATCTGTGCTCGTGTGTTTGCGTAAGTGCCGTGTGTGCGTTTGTGTGTGTTTGTGTGTGCATGCTTTATATGCTATCTTCTACTTTTATACTAATACTGCAATAATGTAGTAATTTAAATTTTATTTTTAAGAAAGCCGATGTTCAAAATATATCTTATTTGAGTTTTGAGAATGATCGCTTTTTTTGTATAAGTACACTTAGACACGTATAAATATACAGAAATTCGGCTTCCATACGCACTTGAGTGACAAACTAACCTACATTCGGATATCAAAAATTTCGTATAATATTTTCGTTATCTTATTTTAATTGAACTAAAAGTAGATCAATACTCACGCGATTAGTTGTATGCTCCCTACGCGCATCAAAACTCATACACATAAACATACAAACACGCTCTGCGAGCACACGTACACGTGTATGTGTATATATGTATGAACATATGCATGTGGAACAGTGTTATATTTGATAAAACCACAAACTGAAAATTACGTGCTCTGACATTTTTTTGTATGACATTTTAAAAGAATTTCTCATAAACATAAGGGAAGTCAAATTTTCAAACTCGTACATATACTCTTTACTCTTTTACTTGTTTCAATCATTTGACTGCGGCCATGCTGGAGCACCGCCTTTAGTCGAGCAAATCGACCCCAAGACTTATTCTTTGTAAGCTCAGTACGTATTCTATCGGTCTCTTTTGCCGAACCGCTTAGTGACGGGGACGCAAACACACCAGCATCGGTTGTCAAGCAATGCTAGGGGGACAAACACAGACATACAAACACACACACACACACACACACACACATATATATATATATATATATATATATATATATATATATATATATATATATATATATATATATATATATATACGACAGGCTTCATTCAGTTTCGTCTACCAAATCCACTCACAAGGCATTAGTCGGCCCGGGGCTATAGCAGAAGACACTTGCCCAAGATGCCACGCAGTGGGACTGAACCCGGACCATGTGGCTGGTTAGCAAGCTACTTACCACACAGCCACACCTGCGCCTATATGTTAACACGTCTTTTATTTTATTTTCTTATCTGTCTCCCGAAGATTGGTGAGGAGATAGAATCGTAAACGCGTCGAACAAATTGCTCAGCGGCATTTCTTCAAACTTTTTATAATTTAAGTTTGAATTCCACCGACGTCAACAGTGCCTTTCAACCTTCTTGACTTCCTTCTTCCTTCTCGAGTTCATTTTGCTGTTTAATGCTAGTTGATTATATTGTGATGTCTTTTCTTCTACTAGTATACGAAGTTAAAAAATTTTTAGTTACGTAGAAATTATGTAAAAAAACTGCCGTTCAAACCGAAAAGATCCCAATTCTCTCTCTCTCTCTCTAAATACAAATAAGTATAAACTCTAAGAAATCTTCTGAGACCTATTTTCACTTATTAAGTAAAGGACATGAATTCAGATATTTCAGGTAAAATAAGATGTATAGAATGACGTACACAAGATCTCTCTTGGATGGAGAGAGAAAAGAAATACCTAGCAGCAAATGTTAGCAACTCTTGGAGAAAACTGTCGACGTTCTGTTGAATTTCAGAATTTAATTTGCATAAAATTTGACTTTCATGCTTAAGGGGAAATTATTTCTTTGTTACACGAGAAAATGGTAGCAAATGACGTTTTACTCAGATTAGCTTGCATCATTAAGTGTAGCTTTCTCAAAATAGTCCATTCAGCAAAAATGAATGTTTACTAGTTTGAGCAGTTTGGGCAGGGAGTAATGAAAATATTTAGAAAGGTGCGTTGTGGAAATTATCTCTTGTAAATCACTAGCATTAATGTTAATTGTGCAAATAGTTTCTGAAATGTGGAATAACGTGTGCAGATGTTATCACCCATACACGCTTGTTCTTCTCAACAGGTTGTTTATTATATCTTGCATAAAACTAAACTTAGTAGAGGAGTGGATTCGTGTTCGAAAAAATAACCGAATTCAAGGCACAAACATGTATATATATATATATATATATATATATTCACAACGGCCTCGAACACACAAGTGCAAACAAGGGAGACAGAGAAAGGCAGAATGCCACTTATATTTGAACACTATACAAATATTCCTTTAAAAAAACTTTTCTTTTAATTTTTCTAAATTTAATTATTTAATCGTTACAGTTGAAAAGGTCTCAAAATGACCGAAACCGGTACTGAAATGTTCTTTATAAAATTATTTTAGCATTTTCTATTTTGACTTGTTTTTTCATATATATATATATATATTATATATATATATATATATATATATATATATATATATATATATATATATATATATATATATATACATATGTATATATATATATATATATTATATATATATATATATATATATATATATATGTATATATATACATATATATATATATATATACATATATACACACATATATATAGGACGGGCTTCTTTCAGTTTCCGTCTACCAAATCTCTCCACAAGGCTTTGGTCGGCCCGAGGCTATAGTAGAAGACACTTGCCCAAAGTAACAAGCAGTGGGGCTGAGTATAGAACCATGTGCTTGAGAAGCAAGCTTCTTACAACACACCCACGTTTGCGCCTAAAAATATTGAACGCTTCACGAATTTGCGTGTCATCATTGCGCAGGGGTCATGCTAGTCTTCTCTATATCATACCAATTTTAATATATATATATATACTGCTGAAACAAATATATGTAAGCATAAATTATGAATAAGATGATCTGTTTAATATAACCTGTGGTTAAAGAACTAAACGAGCACGAGAAGTGTTGAACTAGTTTAGACTGGTTCTTGGGGTTATATCACGTGTGTCTACTTATGTTCGTCCAGTAAAGATTCCAAGCTGCGCAGAAGTACTTATAAAAAATGCTATGTATACTAGGCATAGCAGTATATCAGTCTGTTCGCCTGTAGCGAGTATAAAATATATTCATTCAAATATTAAAACAATGCTTGCGCGCGTGTGTATGTGTGTGTGTGTGTGTTTGAGTATCTGTATGAGAAAGAGAGAGAGAGAGAATAACTTGTGATCGATCGATTATTGTTGTATACATTGAAAGCCAGATGGTATAATGATGATGAAAAGATGATGGTTTTCTTTCAATTCATGAGTTACGTTTGTGTGTTTGTGAAAGTCTGTGTGTTTCTGACTGTATGTGTCTATGTGTCTTTGTATGTTTTATTTTGTTTTACTGCTCGCTTACATAATCGCTAAGAGCAAAAATATTAACAAATCTTCGTTTTCAAATTTAATCAGTAACTGATAACGTACCAAAATATATACTGTCTGGAAATTTAAACAAAAAAGGTTGTTGATATGTCTTTGCCTGAATATATTCTTTTTTTTTATTTGTATTTTATTAGAAAGTAATCAAAGGTCAACCTGACCACAAATAAAATTATGCAGAATCGAAGGAAGGAAGCGAAATTATTCGTCTTGCCATATATAGAGTAGATAATTTTTTAAACAAGTCCTGTTTTATCTTATCAAGATTCTGATTCTTGTTTTAGGATGCCTAGTGTAGAATTCTAAAAGCAGAAGATACTGTAGGAAAGTAGTACCTTTCTGAAGGTCACACAAATTCAAAGTAATCAAAGTTAAATCTGTCCAGTAAGTGAATTATGTAGAATCGAAGGAAGCGTAATCATTCGCCTTGCCAAAGAAAGAGTAGATAATTTTATAACAAGTTCCGTTTTATTTTATCTAGTTTCTGATTTTTGCTTTAGGACGCCTATTGAATAATTCTAAAATCAGAGTAGCGTTTGAAGATAATGTAGTAAAGTAATGCCTTTCTGAATCACACGAATTCATATCTAGAATTGTAAGAATTTAGAAAAAACATTATTTAAATCAATTTTCACTACCATTATTTATCAATAAACGCAACTCTATCATCACTACTACTGCCAACAATACCACTATCTCTGTCATCATCACATCACCATCATAACCACTGCATTCACCATAATTATAACCATCTTCACTATCGCAACACCATCGACCTCAATCACCATAACCACCACTATTCTCAAGTATCATGATGGAGAATATATATCTGTAACTTCTGAAATTCAATCATATATGAGTTATCTTCTACGCGCTAGACAGAGGTATTCATGGTTCCTAAGTCATGACATGGTTACTCGTTTCCAATAAAGTTATTGATGTATTTTAGTATCCACAAAGGAAGGATCATGTTACTTGAGACAGCACATACTCCTATTCTGATTATATATACAGTGGAACCTCGGTCTAAGAACGCTTCTTTTCATGAACAAATCGGTTTACGAAGAATATTTCGAACATAAATCGTCTCGGGTGACGAACCGTGTTTCAAGCAAGGCACACGCAAACCAACAACGTTTGACGATAAGCTGGGAGTATCAGTTGCTGTGAAGCTTTTGCTCAGTGCACATACCTGGTCGAGTTCACCGTGGCTGTTCTTGAATTTTGTATGAGAAAGATAGTTTCGGATTACGAGCATTTCGAGTAATGAACGGCTTTTAGGAATGAATTAATTCCGTAAACCGAAGTTCCACTGTATTTTAAAATGTTCCTACGGTCTAAATACAAATGTTACCTATACATAGCCGTAATACCTCCTATTAGTTTCAGACCGATTCCATTCCAAATATCCATTAGTGGAACATAATTTTCTACTGTACTATTAAGTGCAGTACATGTGTCGCCTTACATTACGGTCTTAAATATTTATCGAGGATAACATGTAACGAAAACTCACTAAGTCACTAGAAATGCACAGAGGAGTGACTGTGTGATTAACAAAATCGCTTCGCGAAGATATTCCTTTGTGTCCAATTCTAATGCCCCTCATTGCGCAGTTACTTTTTATGATAGCATAGCGTTGATTAAAATTTTATGAGCGTTTGGCCATCGTGTGTTCATGCGTGCGTTAGCTTGTAGATGCGTGCTTGTGTCTTGGTGTACATAATATAACAATGCCTGGGTATCGTATCAGAGTAGCACGATAACCAATAAGATAGGAAATAAAATGTGATTTGACGCAGAATTTACTGCTTTTATAACAAATATAGTTGCTATATTTCGGAATGGTCATTTTTTGCCAAATAAACACACGCACTATATACTCGTTCATCACTTCAGCTATATTATTATTATTATTTTAGTGTCTGTTGTCTGAAATCTTTTAGTTAGTTAGTTAGTTAGTTAGTTAATTTGGCCCAAAAGCAAATAGCAAGGCCATGTAGGGGGACATGGAGTTAAGTACAGGGTGGTGTTCATGTAAAGAGTTCAGGCCACTTGAGGTCAAGGGAGACTTTGAACAAAGCGGTCGTCGGCATCTTCACCATCTCGTCTGGCAGCTGTTCCACGGATCCGCAACCCGGACGGAGAAAGCTCCTCTCTTTCGATTGAGATGAAATCGTCGCAGGTAGAGCTTTTCGGAATGACCCCGCAGCCGACGCTCTGGAGCAGGAGGGAAGAACAGCTCTTTCGAGAGGTTACACTTTCCGCTT
>NC_043004.1:38765350-38785350 GCF_006345805.1 Octopus sinensis
AAATATAGTATTATTGGACGCTCAGGAAAGAAAGAAAGAAGGAGGGTTTAACGTTTCGAGCGTAGCTCTTCGTGGGAAACATAGGAGAAGGAAAGATCCAGAGAAGAGAAGACAGAGGAAAAAAATCGCCATATATATATATAGATATATATATAATTAAAAATGAGGGTGTCTAAAAGACACCAACATGCCGAAATAGCAGTCGAAACACTGACTATAATACCACGTTAAATGTTCATATCGCACCATCAGGTAAAGCGGAGGGACAAAACATACAAGCAAAAATTATTGAATAATTCAAGATCCAAGGATTTCTGGTTCTGCTTTAGATAAGCTTTACCGTCATCAATTGATTGAATATATCAAGGGTACATCAATACAGATATATATATGCACAGCAAACGATATACTTACATATACGAGCGTCGCCCATACATACATATGCACGTATGGACACAGCCAGTGTGAATCGATATTATCCTCATATATAAATATATATATATATATATATATATATATATAAATACATAAGAGGAACAAAATGGAGATTAATTACTGTGTGTCTTTATTCACAACGAACATTTCGACCTATTCGTGTATGGACTGGTGCACGAATATAAAATTATTACCAATGTGTTTGTGTGTGTGTGTGTCTGTGTGTGAGTGTGCGTGCGTGCGCATTCATTTATTCACCTTTAGTTAAGGGTTTGGAAAAATAGTGTCTGTTTAAGTATTTGCCTTTCATAGCGCATACACATGGGAGCATTTGAAGAGGTATTATGCTTGTCAATTGTTTATACAAACTAAATTATGTACCTGTATTTAATGTCTGTTAATGAACCGCGCATTAGATGATGTGATGAAATATTTTATTAAAAAACTCTCCTATTTTGCTTTGTTCCCTCTATGCCGTCCATAATATACCCAACTGAGGAATTCAAACAAAGAATGCTTGAACAATAATACGAATCTTCCTCATGGATTCCCTTCAAACATACAAGAATGCACATGGAATTTTGTGAAGCAGGTATATTGCAGTGTATTTGCGTGTGCGTGTTTGTGTGTAAGTGTGTGTGTACGTGCGTGCATGTGTGTATGTGTGTATTTGTGTGTGTCTTGTCTCCATTTAGATATTCCATAAAACACTTTATGAAGGAAATGGAAATAAACATATTTATTCATTAAGCTATCCTTGTAGCTACCAATTTAAGGCGATTGAAAATGAAAGCGAAAAGCAAGAATTATCATTTTTTTGTATCCGATATTGATTTGGAAGAATTCTTAGAATTCGATTATTTATATCCAGACCATCGCACATATGATCATGAAATTATTCCTCAAAACCATTTATATCACTCTTAGTGAATTATGGGCCACCAGTGTTTTAATAAAAGAGTTCTGAAATCTACAATAAATTATTACTTGCTCCGAAAAATCTTCATTTATTTTCTATAAATTGTTCTGTTCCAAAGAGCCAAGAACGAAGTTTGACAGTAACTTCTGGAGCGGAAGATAATAAATTACTTGAAAACTTGTTCTTTCTTCAAGAAAAATATCGGTTCTAATTTAGCAAGGCATCGTATTAATATCATTTTCGTTATTTCTTCGCAGATAATTATATATAACTCAAAGATTTGAATACAAATTCGATTCCAGTCTGTCAATCTGGACAGCATAATTTATAACGCTGTTCAACCTGCTATTTAGAATTCATGCTGGTTCTTCCAAATATGTAATGTTCGGAGAGTTTGGAGTTATTACGTCATCAATAGATATTTGGTTGCCAAAAAGTTAACACTCTGTCATCAGAACAAGACAGCAGCTGCATTAGTCACAAGGATATCTGGAAGCGAGTTAATACTTATTATTGAATTTTATCTATTACAACTGAATTAACAGTTAGAATATATGTCTATGCTTGTGTGGAGGCACATGGCCTAGTGGTTAGAGCAGCGGACTCGCAGTCGAGGGATCGCGGGTTCGAATCTCAAGCCGGTCGATGCGTGTGTTTATGAGCGAAACACCTAAGTTCCACGCGGCTCCGGCAGAAGATAATGGCGAACTTCTGCTGACTCATTCGTCACAACTTTCTCTCACTCTTTCCTCCTGCATCTTGCAGCTCACCTGTAACGGACCGGCATCCCGTCCAGGTGAGGAACCTATACGCCATGAAAACGGGAAACCGGCCCTTATGAGCCAGGCATGTCTCGAGAAGGAACAAACAGCATGTGTATGCTACCTTCATAACATTTTAGTGAATTGACCAGTAATATGGTTTTGTGTATAAAGGCGAGTTTCTCAAATCTAAGTAACAAGAAATAACGGAAACACACACGTGTATATTTGATTAATTCAAACAATCAATAATTCCTAATATCATGTTTTACTAAGGGAAGCAATATTTTCATGTCTTATCTCCTTGTATTCCACCTGCATGTTATATCAAAGTTTTGCTTAACAAGAGATAACACAACTACGGTCACTCACTCATTCATTCATTCATTCATTCATTCATTCATACATACATACACACACACACACACACACACCACACACACACACACACACACATATGCACGCATGCAATGATGCATACATATATACATATCTAATTTTCCTAACTCATTGTATCAGTCTCGCTCTGTCTATATGATGATGATGATGATGATGATGACGATGATGCGTTTTGCTTTCGGGAAACGGAAAAATCAGGAATAATCCTGCGTATGGTATTGTTCTTAAATTTGTAACCCCTTTTGCTAATGTTGCTGAGGTTCCACCTTGTGGTTTATGTTCTAGTAAACGCTTTCCTGTCATTGTAGATTGTGATCTGGCTCATTTTATTATATCAGATATTGTGGTGGGGCTTGTGCTATGAGATTAGTAGATGGTTTTCTTATTCATTGATGTCGCAATGGGACGATCACCATTGGGTATTTTCCCCCTTGCCTCACATAGTAAGGGTTTACTACAATTCACCATCCCCTGGATGTCGAGGGGAGAGGAACTGTTCGGTCAATGTATATTGGTTTTGTTAGAGTTGTTATCGTAATTTAGTGAGGACACACTATTAAGAGTTTCTGTTTTTCAAATTGCTTGCTATCATATTTGTGTGTTTGGTTTCTGTTATCCTTGATGATTCGGTTCCTATTGCTGCGTTTGATTCTGCTATTCTTGCTACTGGTGTTGCTGATTTTGAAGGGGTTTGTATTGATCACTAAACAGCTTTTCACCTCCCTTGCCAAAGGTACAAAGCATTCTGCTGACTGATGTCACAGTATATATACCACTTTGATATTTGGCATCCACTTGAACTTCTGATAGATTAAACGACGTCGGTGATTTGGATCGATGGTTTTAATTGAGTGTTGCAAGAGCAGTTCAAATGTAAGGAGCTCAATAAATCGCTAATGTCTTGAACGCCTTATTGCCCACTAACTACACTCATTTAAAATAATTAACATCAGTCATAGTAGATTTTCATTTAGAGTTTCTTTTGTTGCTCCCTATTCTATTTAGGATAGTAATAATAGATGCTCAAAGGAGAAATATGCATTCTCTATATTTTCATTTCCTCTTCATTGAGGCATAAGACCACCACTATTCTATGTTGACTTCCATTTCTAATATAACATATGGAATCTCCCATATCTTTCCAACATTGTTTTTGCATACACTTACGTAGGGATGGCAACTATTCCAGCTTTCCTGACGAGCATATGTTCTTTAAGTAACAGTATGTGAGTAATAAAGATATGCTTTTGATGGTGGAGGGTCAGGCAGTAATGATGTCGGTAATAATAACTGTTGTCTCCGTCAATTTGCTTACAGCCTGCTGGTAGTAGCGGTAACGGTAATGTGGGCTTCGTTGTTATTTCGCCTGCTGCTCTCACTGCATGACGTGTAGGTGATGTTTGTGTGGTAGGTGCTATTTTGAAGAGCGTGACCAGTGTAGACATATTTGTTTCACTGTACTTATTGTGCTTCTTTTTGCTTGAATATTGAAGAAGAAAACACACCCAGTGTATGAGGATAAAATAAATTTTCATTTGTATCTCTTTACTCTATACTCTTTTACTTGTTTCAGTTATTTGACTGTGGTCATGCTGGAGCACCGCCCCAGTCGAGCAATTCGACCCCAGGACTCATTCTTTGTAAGCCTAGTACTTATTCTACCGGTCCCTTTTGCCGAACCGTTAAGTTAGGGGACATAAACACACCAGCATCGGTTGTCAAGCGATGTTGGGGGGGACAGACACAGACACACACACACACACACACACACACACACATATATATACGACGGGCTTTTTTCAGTTTCCGTGTACCAAATCAGCTCAGAAGGCTTTGGTTGGCCCGAGGCTATAGCGGAAGACAAGCTGTCAAATTTAGCCCCCGAACACCTGAATGTGTATATGTATGTGTATATTGTGGGCATATATATGTGTATATTGTGTACAGGCTTGTATACCCATTGCAGCACTGAATTTTTTTGTGCTGGATTAAGGTACGACAAGATGAGGAGTATGTTACAGTAAGGACCACAAGCCATGTGAAGGGAATGTCCAGGGGAACAAACTGCATGTAAAATACTTGGCCTTTTTCGCTGAGAGTTGATGGTGTTGCTTTGCCTTGGTTGTTTCCCAAAGCAAGTGTCAAGACGGAAGTAAAGTTATCACTGCCCCACCCAAGACTACGCCCTGAAGTAAAGACAAACCAATACGTTCGCAACAGCTATGGAGCAGCAGGGAATGCAACATATATTAGTTAAGTATAACAGATTCCCTATAGGATTTTCATATTTTTTAAAAACATAATTACCCCACAATGTAACAGACGTTTACTATTATAGTATTATAGAAACATACGACTCCACCTCTCTATAGTCTCATTCAAAGCTACATAACAGGCTTTTTGTGAGCACACACATACACATATAGACGCACATAAAGAAACATAAATATATATGTAAGCATATGTATAATATATATATATATATATATATATATTTATAAATGTACGTATATGTATGCATATATATACATATATTTGCATATATATATATTTCTTGTTTCAGCTCAGATCTAATTTAAACATAATTTTTGCACATATAAGGGCTTTAAAAAATTAAAATATAGTTTATTGTATTGAACGTTGATAAAGTGATATAATGGTCTGATGTTTGGGGTTATATATTTAAGAAGGGTTCCAGGAAAACACGGAGCGGTTTAGGAACCCGAGGATGTACCTCATGAAACACGTGTTGCCAAGTAATAAAACAGTAGGTATGTAAAATAAAAAAAAAAAATTCTTTTTATATGGTGAGATGTAGGGGCCTACTATCTCTAAATTAAAATATATACTTATATATATATATATATATATATATATATATATATATATATATATATATATATATAGTTATCCGTAATAATGAAGGGTGAAATTAATTAATTTGGAAAAATTATCAATTACACCAAGTAGTCTTCGGCATGTAAAAGCCTCATTCGAGGAAATTTAAGTAATACTAAGCAATAAGGTTTAGCAACGAGTTGCCTTCCACATACCGAATTTAGAAATAGCAGTCAAAGGGTTATAGCTATTTCTTCCACTAAAAAGTGGAAGAAATAGCTATAACCCTTTGACTGCTATTTCTAAATTCGGTATGTGGTAAGGCAACTCGTTGCTAAACCCTTATTGCTTAGTATATATAATATAATATATATATATAATATATATATATAGATATACATATATATATATATATATATATAATATATATATATATATATGTAGTTGCATATATACTTATACACACACACACACACACACACATATATATATTATATATATATATATATATATATATATATGTGCGTAGATAAATAGATAGATAGCATAAAATGTTAATATATGGCAATATTTAACGAACTCCAACTATTTTATTCTTCCGTCTCGTTGCTCTGTTGAAAAACCGAATTTTAACGTAAATCACTGACCGAGCGTAAATTAATGTTTATGGATAACTTGGTAAAAAAATTCCATTATTAGATTCACCCAACTCCTCACTCTCCTTCACATTCACACTCTTACACACATACACTCGCGCGCGCGCGGGCAAGCAGACACAGATATGTATAAACAACACTCACTGACTCCGCACGTACCAGCAGCTAACATCTGTCAGTCCTGCAGACTACAGAGAACAGGGTGGTGAATGAGAAAGTGAGGAAGCACTTTCGGAAATGACGGTGGAGTCCAACGCTTGATTAACAATATCGTCCGCATTTCTAGCACTTAAGGATTTTCTACAACTGAACGAAAGTTTTGAAAATTCATTTTTTCATGTTTGATAATTTTTAAACTCCCCGCTTCTAAATCTTTATGACACAAGCTGAGGTTAACTTGTCTTGCTTTCTGAGTGTCAATGCCGATTGAATTACTTTTTGTCACGCTTGTGCATCGAAAAATATCCTGGATGTTTTTAATGCCATGGGGCAATACCTAGGATGACTTATAGTTATGTAAGCATAGGAATGCTGATGCTACTGAGGAGAACCCTAAAATGGGGACATAACAAATGAACTTAAGTTGATAATTGTGTTCAATTCAGGCCTAAATGTTTGGAAATATTACCGCTTCACATCTGAAATATTGTTGTAGATGCCTGCACTTATACAAGCCTTGAGCAGAACTGTTTCAGCTAGCTTCCATTTCATAGGATACATTGTATAGTGTGTTGGTGTTGTCCTCAGTTTCGGTGGTTTTTGATCAGCTTTGTTTTGTCTAAAATGTTCAATGAAATGGCCATCGTCACTTGGTGGTGCTCCTAAACATATATTCCGTCATTGGATTTTTATAATTGACAGCGATTTGTCTTAGTGGTCAAACTAAATGAAACGTTTATAGTAACCATTTCACATTGCACAATTCAACGTCTTAACAGGTAAGTACATTAAAAACTACTCCAGAAAATTCCAGGGACTATGATTATACTACTTGGAAGTGGGAATCATTGTGAGCTGTGTTCTTTGTTTATTTTTTTCTAAGGACAAGCTTTTCGTCTATCAGTTGAAAAGGATGAAGACGACAGGGAAGTTTTGGCTTCCACTATATTTTGTAAAAGCCTGTAAAAAAGTGGTAAAACTGTCATGGTTAAATTGTCTAATTATAATTGCCATTGCGTAAAGGAATTTCCCTTCGAAGAGTTTTAGAAATTAGACATTCAGTGTAGTATACCAAGAATTACAGGATGTGATTGCTTTTCCTCATTTCTAGGTGCTGTTCTCGCACTTCGTTGTTCGATTTTGTTGTTGCTTAATATATATCTTCATATATCTATTAAAGCGTATGTAGAGTTACTATTGATCTCAACAGTTTATAACCCCTACTATATCTTGCTTCTAGCTTTTGCACTGAAGCTACCTTCTTTTGCCCATTTGACCTATAAAGAAAATCACTACTACTATTGCAATGATTATTAGTAATATTACTAGAGAAATAACAGCGTAGGCCAGACTATATATTGGAAATGGTCTTATCTCTATTAGACAATACACCTGCATTATTTAATGAAGACGATTATTATCTGAGCAGATATTTATTTTCATAATTAAAACGAGAATATCATTATCTAGGAATTATGTCGATAGCATTTTGAAGATTTTGACAGATTCTATCTGATAAGTGATTACATTTACGAAAGACAATTATGCACTCATTATGTCTTGTTTAATATAAATGATTAATTCAGTATCTATAGCAACAGAATCATTTTTAAATAGAAAGAAAGATAAAAGAGAGTAATTTCATTAGATTTTGGGATATTCAAATCTTTGTCATATATATGATGTATGAGTGCGTGCGCTCGTGTAGTGAATTATTCTTGTGTCAAATTTGATGCAATTTTAGATGCTTCAGAAAATTCAGTTTTGCACCATATTCTGTGTATTCAGCATCTAAGTATATTCAATCGTGAATCTGTATGTTCCAGCATATCTTTTACTCTTTTACTCTTTTACTTGTTTCAGTCATTTGCCTGTGGCCATGCTGGAGCACCGCCTTTAGTCGAGCAAATCTTTGTAAGCCTAGTACTTATTTTATCGGTCTCTTTTGCCGAACCGCTAAGTTACGGGGACGTATACACACCAGCATCGGTTGTCAAGCGATGGTGGGGGAACAGACAGACACACATACAAACACACATACATATATACATATACATATATACGAGAGGCTTCTTTCAGTTTCCGTCTACCAAATCCACTCACAAGGCTTTGCTCAGCCCGAGGCTATAGTAGAAGACACTTGCTCAAGTTGCCACGCAGTGGGACTGCACCCGGAACCATGTGGTTGGTAAGCAAGCTACTTGCCACACAGCCACTCCTGCGCCTATATGTTTATGAAAATATACTTATGTATTCACGATTAAATGCCCGTGTATGTACTCATGTTATAGGTTAAAATACTAGAGTCTGTTACTTATTTAAGACCTAAATGTTAATAGAATACTAAGTTTCTAGCTACCTACCAGCATTTTTTTTCACACTAAGGAAGATAAGAGAAATAGACTAAGAAAGAAACAGTTAGGAGATATATATTACAGACAGTGGTTGTAGAAGCTTCTGTGGTGTCGTTGGTGTTGATAATAATGAATGGTGAAATATACAGATACAATTATGCGATTAGCATTCACATAAGATGTAAAAACAAAAGAGAAAGAGATAGTGTCAAACAAAAAAAAAGAAAATAAAGAGATGATAATAGCACATGTTGACGGAGGTGATGAGGGTGGTGGGGACTTCTAATTATCAACACGCAAACGTGTAATGTATATATAAACGTATAATGTATATATAAATGTATAAATGAGTCTGCGCGTGCGCGGTGCATGTTTCATTGATGATTTTGTTTACCTCCGACACACTTCATTTTTCATTTTTACGTCACGTAGTACTTGTTACAACATGTTTTTTAATCTTTTCTCTTAGATACCAGTAATTAGTTTCAATTGTTCCTTTTAATTAAGAATAGGTTTTCTAGATTTGGGGATATCCAGCTGAAATAGGGTGAAGCAGCTTCTTTATATTTTCTGCTTGTATATATATGTAGGTAAGAATGATAGTATATATATATATATATATATATATATACTATCATTCTTACCTACATATATATAATTCGTTTATTTATCTATTTATTTATCTACTTATTTATTTTTTATGTATCTATCTCTCTTTCTCATAAGTATCATAGGTAATTGCCTATATGGCCGTTGTGTGTGTATTTCTCTGTATGTATCTGTGTATTATTTACGGCTTTTTTCCTTTTCCCTTTCTATTCACATACCTATTCTTTTTAATCGTGTGATGAGGTGTGGTTGTGGGTGTTACTTAAGATTTGTAGACATTTGACATCTACTACTAGCGTATTCGCAACCAAATACCTCTACAGTCGGAGTCCGGAATTACCATACTCTTATATATATATATATATGAGATGCAGCATGAAGCTTTGTCAGTGAACAGGTCGCAGTCTCAAAGCGATGAAAATATTTTGATAAATTAAATTTAAATGTTGAAGTGAATCTAATGGTTTTGTGTGTTTCTTAAATGGCTTATAAACACTTTCCACGCTGCAATGGTTTTCGTTCCAGCACACGATCGCAGATCAAGTCACTCACTATGCAAGTACATCTCTCCCTCCTCTCTCTCTCTCTCTCTCTCTCTCTCTGTATATATATATATATATGTCAGAAAGGTTCAGTTCAGTTAGAGCAGTTTTACTTTGGTGGTGGGGGTAAAGTTAGATTTCTAATAAAGATTCTTCATAATAAATTTGTAGCTTGCTATTGCAAGTACTTCATTAAAAACATGAAAATTTTACAAGTATAAGGTGTATTATGAGCATTTATAGAACACAGTTCTCTATAAAGTCAACAAACAGTAAAAGATGGATAAGAGATGTTAAAAGTTTGATAACATTTTAATCCATGCATACGATCGTTTCAAATGGTAACACCAACACCTGGAAATATGGAAGATATTTAAATTAATTGTAATTAATTTAATTATATATTACTATTCTCGTCAGTGCAAAAAAATGAAGTAAAGATCAGAAAAGTCCTAACAGAAGAAGAAATATTTTGTTACAGGAGACAGCATTTAGTCCGTGTCGGATAACTCATCGATATTAATAAAAATAATGTGAAAGATGAAATATAAAATATAAAAACAAGATTATGTAGTGTTGAGTGTAGTTATGTGTATATACATAAAAGGCGCAGGAATGGCAGTGTGATAACAGGGTTGCTTCCCAACCACGTAGTTCCGGGATTAGTCCCACTGCATGACACCTTACAAGTCACTCGAAGATCGTCGTATATATATATATATGTGTGTGTGTGTGTGTGTTTGTATGTATATATATATATATATATATATATATATAATATATATATTATATATATATATATATAATATATATATAGGCGCAGGAGTGGCTGTGTGGTAAGTAGCTTGCTAACGCACATGTGCAATTAGTCAGTTGCTTCCTGTTCAGCCAGAGTGGACGCGAGTCAATCAGCTCCGTCCAATTAAAGAAAAAAAACCAAAAACGGAAAGTTGTCGAGGTAAGTGATTTTGTTTATTGTGAGTTGGGCATAATTTATTGCGTGCCAATTATTATTTCAGTAAGTTGTGTCCAACTCTGAGACAATTTCGCCTGTTCTCGGCGGCTGCCGTTTTTGTGTTCATTGAAAAAAAAAAAAAAACAGTGGAGGGGCGTATCCTCAGAATTCAATACATTTACTGTTACAATTACCGTTGGCGGTAGCCAGTGCTGTGTTTGGGTTTGTTGAATTTATTCCCTTGTCAGAGTACTTCGCAAGAAAATTATAAAAATAAGCCACTATTGGATTACCTTTCGGACCCATTTTTGTGGAGGTTGTGTTGCAGTTACGGCGCTCCAGGTTCAATCCAGAGCGGGAGTACCGCAAGGCCAGAATATTTTTGCTGTGTTTTTTCTGTTTATTAACTTTCTTTTGAACTTCATTGATTTTTTTCTTTATTGCGACTTTCCGTTAATTTCCTCCCTTCTGTTGTGCTTTCTCCTTTTTGTTTTTTCAAAAATCTATCAAATTTTATTTGGGCTTTTGAACTTTTTTCTTCCTACTTTTGAGTTTAATTTGAATATATTTTAAAAAAAAACATGGCAATGAAAAATAACAAAATTTTGGAGTGGGAAATCATACCACCTAAAAAGTGGTTAAAAGACCGTGTGATAGGACGGTGGTGTTGAGAACCTACTCCAAGGCACTTGACACCATCGCCCTATTCGAAAAGACGGCAATTGAAAAGGAGTTGGAAGAGTATTTGCCAACAATTAAATTCATTTCCAGGGGTGTCAAATATGCAACGGTGTGGTTGCTATTTGACACCCCTGAAGAAGCTTGCAAATTTGCTAGCAAACCCCTGGAGGGTAAGGAAATCTTATTCCTGCACACGTACAAAAAAAAAGAAATTGATGAAAGCTTGGATTTGCGGACTGCCACCCGACATAGAACCCGAGTGGATAGAGGAGACTATCCGCCGGGGTCTGTGTGACAGCGAAACTAAGCTCCTCAATGTAAAAGTTCTTCCTGCGGCTGCTTGGGTTGGGTCAAAAGCAATTTTGACCCTGTGGACCCAATCAGCCAATCTGGTTCTTCCAGATTTTTTGAAAATGGCCGGGTGCAGGTACCCGGTGATGCTTGAGGGTCGCCCCCCTAAGTGTCATCGGTGCTTGGAGTCCGGCCACATAAAGAAGAACTGTCCCCGGGAACAAAATAGGATCCCGGAACAGTTAAGTAAAACCCCTCTAGAAGAGGGAGCGATAACGCCGAGAAAGCAGAGGACTCCTCAAACAGAGGCCGAAAGAGAAGGTGAGCAACAATGGGTGCTCACCAAAGGATAATAGGGATGAGGAGAGGAAGGCGAATCTTCCAGCCACGGAGGAGACGCACCCTCCCTCAGTTGAAAAGGGAAAAAAAAAGAAAAAGAGGAAGAAAAACGGGACATTACCGGCTGTCAGTGTAGCACCGGAATGTCCCGGAACTACGTCGGTTGGGGTTGTGCCACCGACAAGAGAAGGAATACCGTTGGCGGAAACTGTGCCGCCACGAAAGAACTGACGTATTGGTCCTCTTCTATAGAGGAGGAGAAATTGAAAAAGTGATGGAAGAGCACTACAAGGGAGCACCTTTAGCCTTCACACAGGACCCCGAATGGCCTCCGCAGGTAGCTGTAGAGGCCGTGGCGTTCGACGTAACGCTTGGGCTAAAGGAGCTCAATGAAGATTATAACTTGGTCCGGGCGACGCGAACTCGGAACTTGACTACGTTCAGGGAGGCGTGGTTGATGGTGGAGGCGCGGGTACAAGCTATTTCGAGGACGATATGTAATTATTGAACTGTTATTATTACTAATGGACTTAAGTCCAAAATTGAAAAATTGTAAGAGGATTAATACCTCGTTTTGTATTAATAATGGACTGCTAAGTCCAAAAATTGGAAAATTGTAAGAGGTTTAATACCTCGTTTTGTGTTTATCTTAAAAAGAAAAATGTTTTAGAGAACGAAAGTCGGCGGGCGCTTTTTGTCTTCTCCCATCCTTATCATCTTTCTTTCATTATCATTCACCTCATTAATGTCCTCGTCCAGCCCGCAAAGCTAACTTAATCTGTGTACTGCCTTTATGGCAAATGTTTTGAAAAAAGTAGCTTGCTAACCACCACATGGTTCCGGGTTCAGTCCCACTGCGTGGCATCTTGGGGCAGTGTCTTCTGCTATAGCCCCGGGTCGACCAATGCCTTGTGAGTGGATTTGGTAGACGGAAACTGAAAGAAGCCTGTCGTATATATGTATATATATATGTGTGTATGTGTGTTTGTGTGCGTGTGTGTGTATGTCTGTGTTTGTCCCCCTTGCATTGCTTGACAACCGATGCTGGTGTGTTTAAGTCCCCGTCACTTAGCGGTTCGGCAAAAGAGACCGAAAGAATAAGTACTGGGCTTACAAAGAATAAGTCCCGGGGTCGATTTGCTCGACTAAAAGGCGGTGCTCCAGCATGGCCGCAGTCAAATGACTGAAACAAGTAAAAAAAAAAAATATGTATATATCTTTGTGTGAGTGTATCTGTGTTCGTCCCCGTCGCCTTCACTTGACAATTGATGCTGGTGTGTTTATGTCCCCGTAATTTAGCGGGGACATAATAGAATAATTACTTCGACTAACAACTTTAAGATGTTGCTCCAGCAGGGCCGTAGTCAAATGAATGAAACGTCTAAAGGAATACATAACACATGCATACATACATGCATACAAACATACATACATACGTACGTACACACAGACATACGTATATAATTTCATCATCCCATAACCTTTTCCTGTCTGTTTCTCTCTCTCTCTCCATTTCTTCCTCTCATTCGTCACTAACATTTTTTGTACTTTTTACTAGCAATGAAGATTGCAATAAATTTCTTGATCATTTTGACGCCTTCTCATATTAATATGTAAATCTTAAAGGCGCAGAATTCTCAATATATGTGATAAGATACTTGAATGATATTGCATGTATGACAGAAACCGACATGAAATGAATAGGGAAGCGGAGATTATTATCACAGAATCAAAGCCGATACAGGCATCATCATCAAGGAAAAACAAATATCTCTCACTTAGATCTAACGCAAGGAAACTGCTGACTCAAGATTAGAAATAAGGAATAGACAGAAGGAATGCATTCAAGCATTACTAAGTCGATTTATTCCACAAAATGGAGAAAATATTTTCCTTGTCGTAAAAAGATGGTCAATGAATTGGGGCAAGATCATTATAGCTGTGACCCTAGAGGCTATAAATCATTTGATTTACAGCTTTCTTTGGTTATTGGCTGCTCCCCAGAGCTTACCTTCGAGACACAGGGCCTATTTAACATTTCGTCTTGCTTATGTCGCTGGTGGGGAGATAAATATTCGCCATCTTCAGCGCCGAGGAGGCCACCAGATCAGGTGATTTCGACTTCCTTCGTTTCGTCAATGATAGACGTTTGACCACAAGAGATAGCAGTATCTCATCCTCCAGTCAGCGAGATATATATAAAAACTGTGCCAGAACAGGCGCTGGTGTCGCGATTAGCCAGTGAGCTAATGTATGCATATACACACATCTCTATGTGCATGTGCGTTTGTGTGTGGTGTGTGTGTGTGTGGTGTGTGTGTGTGTGTGTGTGTGTGTGTGTGTGTGTGTGTGTACCGTAATGCAGACAGAATCATACTAGTACTTGAGTTCAGAAGAACGTTCAGTAAAATTTGGAGAACAGATGAAGTTCTCACAGAGTGAAAGAACTTAAGATAGTTGAGAAGAGCGATTTGCACAAATATGGAAACCTGTTAATTCTGGTGATGCAGAATAATGTTTGCATGAAAAGGAAAGATAGGAACGCACAAAATTTTAGGTAGGTTTCATGTTCAGATCTTTACAATAGGTCTATTATTTAGTCGGCGTACAAGATGTTCAATTCCAGAAAGCATTTGACAGTGGTAATCTTGGCCGAAGATAATGTGAAAACACAGTTTACTATCGTTTTATCTGCCGGAACTTCATAACATTCGGCAGCTCAGCCACACTGGTTGCACAAACCGTTCAGTAAAACAAATATACGAACTAAACATTATAGTCACTTTATTGATTCCATAGGTTCACTTAAAGGCATAATTAAACGCAACAGTCTGGAAATACAGAAGAGTTTCTATTTAAAATATACCAGATAGTCTTTATCAAATTTCATGATTCAAGTTAAAAATCTCTCAGTTGCAATAGTCTCTATTTGGTAATGTTAAAATTTTATCGCATATGTCCGACGAAAATGCAATTACCTGATATATAAAAGAACTGTATCTCTCAGATGTAATGTCTATTAAGTTGTCAGATCATTACAGAATAAATTTATCGCATGATATCTATTAAAAAATCAATTTTAAATATCGTGTGTCTTCTGCATACCAATTACACAGACAGACACACACACACACACGTGCTCACCTAAGCACACACACGCACGCGCGCACACACACGCACACACACGCACACACACCACACACACACACACACAAAATACGCTTTCTTTGTGTGCCTATATATATATATATATATATAATATATATATCACAATAATCGGCTTTAGTTAACTCTAAAACAGAAAGGGTTGGAGCTGAGTCTAAAATGCCTGATAATCTGTATAACACACACACATTTTAATATTATATATATATATATATATATATTATATATATATATATATATATATATATCAGTGCGTATGTGTGCCTGTCTGTAAATGCTTGTCTCTGAGTGTCTGTATACATGTATTGTATGCAGTATGTTTGTATGTATTTATGTATTATGTATTTACTCATTCACTTACAAATTTTGCTTAAATTTTGACCGCCTTACCTCTTGGTAGCTTGGTTGTAAAAGTAAACATCTTTTGTATATCATCCTTGAAAGTTTAAGACGGTCGTTCTGAATTTGATAGTCCCAGATATGATCATTTGTAGTAAATGTATTAAGGATTTGCGTTCTCTCCCCAAGAACGCAAGGTCAGCCATACTTTGCTCCAGACGGGTTGATAAGTATCCTGTTTCTCTAATAATAATTATTATAATTGGTATGAAATTGGACGTGTATCTAGAGTACTGGATTTGCAATCACCTTGTCAATAGTCCATAGATGTCCCCTTTCTCTTGTATTTTTCTAATCCCATTGAAGTTCAGAGGGTAGATTATCGCCACAACAAAACATATATTTTCCTTGTATTAGGACCCAACAGTATTTCAACGGTTGTGTTTTATATGTATGTATTTATGTACGTGTGTATATATATATATATATATATATATATATATATATTACGTTACAGTTGTTGATGTTCGACCTCTCTCGCTCTATCTATCCATCTATCTATCTATCTATCTATCTATTTAGTTATGTATACACGCATGTATATATGTGTGTGTGTGTATGTCTGTATCTCACGTAAATATATACATAAGAAAACACTCTTCACTGAAATACTGAGATATGAGGAAATTCGTAGCCAAACATTATTAGCTACCAAATATTATTACAAATAAATATTTGCTAGAAAATTTTGCTTTTTATTTTTACCCAATTTGCTTCTTTTATGAAACGCATACTCCTGCCAATCTCATTTCTTACCAGTTAACACAGCACTTTATAGATATATAATTCTCTCATACGGATTTCAGGTATTCATAAAGTAGATTGTGGTGAAAGCATGATAGAATATCCTCTGCAGGGAAAAAGAGCGCCAGTGACCAGCTCATTGAATAACTTGAACATAATTATCTGCTTAAATCTATATAGAAATTATATTTGTTATGTCTTATGACTCAGATTCGATAATCATTTTCTTTTCTCTTACCAAATACATTTTTCATTTCAGATCTTCTCCCTTGCCAAACAAAAACAATAATGTTACTATCCACTCCATAGAAATAAATTGGCGCACACGTTTTGACTCACATATACAAGTGTATATGCTTCCAGCACCAATGTTAGTTTACGCATGTCTGTACATGCGTGCCAGTGTGTGAGATTATATATATCTATGTCATAGAGCGTGCTTATGTGATTTAGAAAATTTCCTTTTTGATTTCTAGTAAATAGGAGAGCTATGAACAGGAGGATTGCACACGTACAATATAAGTATATTTTGAAGATTCTTAATTTCCCGGAAGACATCATTCTCAAGAAAACAGGAACAAACACAAATATAATTTTCCATATAGTAACAGGAGAATATAATTCGGGTGTGATATTTGAAAATTCCAGGAAACGGGATTTTAAAAATATTTACACTCCTAACTTCTCGGAAATGACGTATTACGAAAAATAGAGAAGCCATGATACTTGCACGCATGCATACATACATAAATGCATAGCTGCATGCATACATAAATACATAAATGAATGTGCTTTTGCGCGCATCTGTGTTTCTGTATGGAGTTGGGGAGGCGTGCATATTATGATCAAGTCCAGGCATAGTATATAAATCAAAATAAAATGAAGTCTTGATAATTTATTCAACATCAAAGCACCAGACGAGATGTGTTAAATATTCAAAGGCCAAATTCAACCTAAAATTGTTATAAATTTCCTTCATTGAATTAGGAGGAATCCGACCCAGGATGATAATACAATTCGTCTTATTCATCGTAAATTCTTATCGTAACATATGTACATTTGAAGTGAAAGGGACGAAAGATATGTTACTGCACCTGCTAAAG
The DNA here is from genome assembly GCF_006345805.1 of Octopus sinensis. Lineage (NCBI taxonomy): Eukaryota > Metazoa > Mollusca > Cephalopoda > Octopoda > Octopodidae > Octopus > Octopus sinensis. The sequence continues at coordinate 38,782,700 of NC_043004.1, forward strand.
GCCTGTAATAACTCGTTACTGGAACTGACATCTGATGGTCGGGAATTTCTGCGCCGAATAACTTTCCCTAATTAGCGCCACAGAAATGAGAGACACGGGGGAATAGTAGCAGAAGAAATACTTGGCTATCTTAAATCGGAATGTTAAAATAAAGCTATAAGAAAAATATTAAGAAATCGTGCGAATAAGTTGTCAGTCAAGATATGATTGGCAAATAGTTACTAATTTCTTATTCCTTGGTTGTGATTGATAATTCTTGTTCTTTTGTTTTTTATCGACCAGAGAACTGTTACATTTTTAGTAAAACCTTACGATATGAAATTAAAGTGCAGATTGGTATCATGATTTACGAGTGCCAGTCGTAAGTATTGGATTACACAAGCAGCTGCTGTAAGCACATACTCACGAACACATACATGCACACATACATACATACATACATACATACATACATACATACATACATACATACACACACACACATGTATCAGGTTGGTGCAAAGGTAATGTCCGAGTTTTTAGAAAACAGTTTTAGATATTGTGACGTATATTTGCCATTTAAATATGGCTAACCCCTAAGGGTGGATGCTCCTGTAGTTTGTAGCCCCAAGAGGACACCTCCTCCAGCTGGCTATAGATACACTTTCTTTGCCCTATCAGTATTTGCAAAGGGAAGCCATCCTTCCCGTATTCAACTTATGATGCACACGGACTCGAGTTTCTAGGTATTGGCCCGTCATCGGCGTGTGACAATCATAGACAATCAAATATACGTCACGATGTGTTGCAGCTACTGTTTATAACTCGCTCTAAGATTTGCTATTGGTAGCTTTAGATATATTTTTTTTTAAATTGTGCCTCTTGCAATGTATTAAAAATGTCACAATGAGTAACACATTTTCCTTTCACATTCTGATTTTAATGGCCATAATATTCTGCTATATTCGCACTCATGTGTGTGCCATTTAAAGATAACTTTAGACACATCTTACTCTGTAAGTTTCATAAAGGTGTCAATACAAGCACAGCAGCGTAGTCTCTTCAGAGAGTTTATGGGGATGATGTAGGGAGTGAAATAGGTTGCAGGAGATGGTTTTTCTCACTTTCGATTGGGGGTTTGAGTTTGAAAGACGAGCCGAAAGAAGGTCGTTCAAAACAACTTGATTCCGAGGAGTTGGAAACTGTTGTCACAGAAGATCCAACCGCTACCTGTAGAGAACCTGCATACAACGTAGCCCATACAAACTGTTCTACACCAACTGGAAAAGATCGGAAAGGTTTCAGTGGTTAGAAAATGAGTCCTGCACGAACTATCTCCAGAGAGTCTGCAGCAGCGTGTTGTTTGTTGTCAGTCATTGCCTTCGCGACACCTTAAGGAACCATTTTTAGGGAGACTTGTTACAGGTTAGCATAACGTTAAACGCCGCCAATCGTGGATCAGTCGAAGAGGGAGACCTGTTCAACAACAAAGAAGTGGACTTCATCCAAGAAAGATTATGTTGAGTGTACAGTGGGATACTGAAGGAATTGTCCATCATGAACTGTTAGACATTAATAAACAATTACTGATAATCTCTACTGTGATCAACTTCATCGTTTGAAAGCTGCTTTGGACAGAAAGCGACGCAGCTTAGTCAACAGAAACAGTGTCATTTCTACTCCGATAATGCTCGTCCTCACCTAGCTCGAATGACCAAATATCTCTTGGAAGAGTTTGACTGGGAAATATTGCTTCATCCTTCATATTCTCCAGATATTTCTCCTTCTGATTGTCACTTATTTCGGGGACTACGGAACCATTTGAATGGTCTTATGTTGGCATCAAGAGTAGAGATTGAAGACATGTTGGATTCCTATTTACAAGCGCGGCGTTTATAAGCTTATTGACACACACACCACACACACACACACACACACACACACACACACACACACACACACATATATATATGTGTGTACTAGCAGTATCGCCCGGCGTTGCGGTTTGTTTAGACCCTTTAGAATTAGAATTTTTGGTGTTAACAGGGTCCGATTTGAATTTTTTCTTCTACGGAAGGAAGAGATAGCCTTGTTCTATCATACTCTCATATATATATATATATATATATATATACATGAGACGCTCTCGCGTCTCATGTTTGATCTTTGACCTCTGGCCGAAATCAGATCGCCATGTTGATTCGTTAGTTACTGCACGCATTTTTTTTCTCTCCTTTCTGTGTTTTTTTTCTGTCTGTGTATCTTTCTGTTGAAGAGCGTAGGCTCGAAACGTTAAAGACTTGTTTTATTTATATTTCCTGAGCGCCATCTAATACAATTGTTTGTTTGTTTTCCACCTGCCTTCGTCTTTTGTCTATTTTCATAAGTTCCCGTTATATATATATATATATATAATATAATATATATATATATATTATATATATATATATATGTATATATATATATATATATATATATTATATATATTATATATATAGTATATATATATATTGTATATATATATATATATGTAATATTATTATATATTATAATAATATATATAATATATATATATATATCTATATATATATATAATATATATATATATATATATATACATACTATACATATATATATGATGATATATATTATTAATACGAAAAACCCCCTCC